>NC_056596.1:6048360-6648360 GCF_018340385.1 Cyprinus carpio | reverse complement strand
TCCTAAATAGATATTTTACCAATGTTTTTTGTTAGAAATTATGTAGGAAAAGTAATAGATTAATTTATGACAAGAGTGCAACCTCAAAAGTCTACATCATAACAGGAGTTCTGACCTTGTCAAAACAAAAAAAGTCTTCTTCGTTGCCTTTTTCTCAATCACACTTTAGAAATAATCATAAAATTATATATCAACTGAAAACTTAAAATCTCAAAATTCATCCTTTAAAAAAAAACCCATTTTAAAATCAGACATTGCATTACCACGAAAATGGTACATCAATATCATGCTATAAAATGTTTTTGTTCATGAATATATAAAAATTTTAGTTTGGAAAGTGCATTTTCAAGTCTATGTTCAAAAACGTGAGTGACAGTCAAGGGGTGTTACTTGTTATAGTCACTCAGTGACAGACTGAACCAGCCTTCTTGAATCGTCTGTCCCTCTCTCTCTCAGAGTCACAATGCAGTGCAGGAAAAACTGAGTAGGAGTGGACAGGCAGTTTATCCTATTTGTTTTTTTCAGTATAGATCGGTGTTTAAAGACACACAAAAAGGTCCTTCACACCAACCTGCACTCGCCCCCGTGAAACTTACACCCTCCTGCCACTAGCGCTCAGCATCAACGTCATCTCTCCATGGGGAGATGTCCTTGTACAGCAGGATAAAAGCTCTCTCCGGCATACACGAGAACAGGTCTGGGCCATGAGAGGCCCAACTAATTGGCTTGTTTGTCAGAGATGTGTCAAAAGAGGAGGTTTCTTTTTTTGATAGCCAAGGCTTCTGACAGGGTCCCTGTGACACCCGTGAGAAAGAGATCATGTTGGGGTGACAGGCAAGGTCTGGTGGCAGCAGCTGACTCACAGATTTCAGCATTGATCTCTAGCAAAAAGCTGGAAGAAGAAACTGTAATGCTTTCTAGAATTCAAAAATAAGGACTTGCTAAATAAATATCTATTATACATAGCACTTACATGCTTTTGATTCCACTCTGAAATCAAGATGGGAACATTCGGGTTGAAACATTTATTAGAATTTATTAGAGCCTAACCTAACCAAACACGCACACCTTAAACGCACATCCTAACCTAACCAAACCAAACCCAATGTCATACGTTTGAAGTTTCTTTGTCTGTATTTAATGCAAAACAGCTGTTAAGTTTGATGTTTTTTTGTGTGTGTTTAATTATTAACAGCTGATTTTATGTATTGTTAGTTTTATCATTCTTTATATAATTTTATTTTATTATAATAATTTGTTTTTTTATATGTATGTATTTATTTTTATATTATACTGTATAATAGTTTTTTCTTTAAATAAATTAGTCAGTCATTTTTTTGTTTTATTTTATTTATTTATTATGTATTTGTTTTTTTAACCTTTCACTTTTTATGATTTAATAATTGTATTTAATTTTTGTTTGCTTATTGTTTATTAATGTATTTATTTTATATTAATTTCTTAGTGATTTTTTCTTTAAACTTTGTGGGTGTGTATATATATATATAAGTATTTATTAAATTATTCAATTATAATATTTATTTTGTTATTTTTATTTTATTTAAAAAATAATAATGATCTGCTTTTAAAAATATCTGCTCTAAACATTAGAGTTGCAGATGTAAATTTTGCCTGCAACATGTTTTTATCCCTTTCTCCTCTTTTCCCTCCAATTTCCTGTGCCATTCGGATGTGGCAGTGCAGTCATATATCAGTATATTATAATTAATTGTCTAGTTTTGCCTCGTTTATTTTCATTTTCAGTATTGCAACATCTTACTGTCTCTACTGATAAAAAGTGGTCAATTAAAGTGGCAAAATATTAACTTCCCTTCCAATCAATAAACCAACAAGTCCCCCACTATTTTCCATTTCAGTTGTTATATCAGTTTCACTTTTGACTTGCTTAATGGCATGAAACAATGCCACTAAACTCTCTAACTTATTAGTATTCATGTCACACTTGACCAAGCTTTTCTCGCCTTTATAAAACATGAAACGGTGTCCATTTGTCTGATGGTTTTTTTTTTATTTTTTGTTGTTGACTAAAATAGATTGGGTCCTAAATGATGGAGCGGTGTTATAACGATTAAACCTGTCAATCAAACAGTGAGAATGGTATTTTGTGAGGCTGGGGTCTGGCCTCCTGTGCTCAGCTGTCAGTCACTTGTTCCGTGATGCCGTCTGCCTGCTTTGTGCTGTACTTCAAAACCACAGCATTGACTTACTTACACTGCACGGTGGTTTGTCATCCCAGGAACCTTGTTGCTTTTGTCTGAGGTTTTGTCTGCTCAGGAGTCTAGAAGTGCTGGGATTTTTTACAGAAAGAGAGAGAGATCTTGTTTTACTGGAAAACAGACATGATGTTTACTCTGGCCCTTATGCAGGAGAGGCAGGTTCAAATAAGGCTTGCAATGTATACTAATGTGATTCCCTCTCTTTTTCCAACACAAATTCCTGTCCCCTTGGGACGTGCAGATACAATCAAAATACACTATCATTCTAAACTATTGGCTTTATTCTTGTGATTGCAAAACTGAATTTTCAGCAGTCATTACTTCAGCCTTCAGTGTCACGTGATCATTAAGAAATTCTTCTAATATGCTAATTTGATTTGCTGCTCAAAAAAAAAAAAAAAAAAAAAAATCTATTATTGTGCTAAACAATAATAATAACGTGTGCTGCTTAATATTTTTGTGGAAACCATTATACATTTTTTTTCCAGTTGTCTTTGATGAATAAAAAGTTCAAAAGAATAGCATATATATATACATTTTTTTTCCAGTTGTCTTTGATGAATAAAAAGTTCAAAAGAATAGCATATATATATTACTTAACATATTTAAAAAAAAAAAAATAATCTCACTGATCCCCGGCTATTTTATTTATTTATTAATAACTCTTTTTTTTTTTTTTTACATAACTGTTCATAAATTAATACTGTAAACTACACATTTTTTTTCCAGTTGTCTTTGATGAATAAAAAGTTCAAAAGAATAGCATATATATATTACTTTTTTTATTATTATTTTTTTATTTATGTAATTTTTTAATTTTTTTTTTTTTAAATTTTATTTTTTATTTTTATTTTAATTTATAATTTTTTTTTTTTTTTAATTTTACATTTGAGTTGATTGTTTTTAATGAACTGATAAATTACATTTTTTTTAAATACAATTTTAATTATAAAATATAATTAAGATACATTATATAAATTATAATTTTCAAAATTATTAATTTATTTATCTGATAAACCTCCATGACCTGATAATCTTAAATGTGTTATTCAAGCATCAATCTGTTTGAGCACCTTGACCACTGACTCAACAACACTGACTCAACCAGTGGTGTGAGTTTGGGGCGGGACTCTCCATTTGTTAACCAATGACAACATCTGGAGGAAACCAGTATGAAAACAGTCATAATCATTCTAATTTGACCTTTTTCGTGAGTGCTTGTATGCATATCTCAATCTTCTCACTGGGCTAAAAACTCATATTCTGAACCACCCTCCTTGTACCTTAGTGGCTGGCTTCTTACGCTGTTTTTTTTTTTTGGTAGAGCGGTGCTCCCTATATCAGCTGGGCTAATGGGCTGTGATGCTCAGATGCGCCAGGCACAGCCTGTGCTCTCCTCTGGGAGGTCATGCCAACCCTGCTGACACGGTACGGATCAATACCTCTGTTGCGGGACCCCACGCTGGCCGCTGAGCTGTTACCTCCTGCAAACCAATCCTAGGGAATGAATGTCAGCGCCGTCTTTATTTTTACAGCCTCGGTTTTCTAGCATCGGCATAAGCTGTCGGTAAGCACAAGGTATAAAAAGCAACATTAAGAGAGATGTGGAGGAAGATGGTTTAGCATTTTACAGTGGTTTGGAATAAATGATGCAAAGAAAAGATGATGGAGGAAGAGAGAATGAAGTCAGGAGGGGGTCTTGTGTACAGTGATGGAGAGAATCGCAAAAGGGAGTGTCAGAAAGAGAGATGCAAATGCAAACAAACACCGCCACATGACAGTGAAACTGACAGCTCTGCATACGCAAATATCACTGTTTGTGGGAGTTTGTTTGTTCCTCTCTGTCTGCCATGTTCAGTGTGCACAATTCACATTTGTTTGGTGCCAGGGCGGAAAAGTCAAACACTCCTCTCCTCCATTTGCATCTTCATTGTAAACTGTGTGTATTCATTTGGTAAATAGACTACGACAGTCTGCGAAGTTAATGAAAAATATCAGCACAAAACTAATATGCCAGCACATCTGCCTGACAAAAGCATGATAGTGGATTTTGGATATTTCATAAGGGGTGTTCAGCATTAGTGCTGCTGTTGAGCTAAAATGCCATTATTTTCCCAACAGAACCGCATAGTACAGCTCTATGAAGAAGGAGCTTTCAAGCTTTTTGATGCCAAAGATTGCCAAATGTCAGGCTCTTTTCTTTTTGCAAGGAATCCTCTTCCTAAAATTCTAAAAAATATAAAGGCATAAAGACTTATTTATATTGTGTGTTTATATAAACGGTGAAAGTGAAAGTGTGTGTGTGTGTGTATATATATGTATATGTGTGTATATATATATATATATATATATGAAAGTCATTGTGAAGCAAAAGGTATGTATATAGATTGGAATTAAAGTAAAAAATACATGTTTGTTTATTTGTTTTAATTATATGTCTTCGTTATATAATAATTTATATATATTTATTGTACTAAATAAATAATTATAATAAATTATACATTTATAATTGTTATAAAATGATTTAACTTTTATGAAGTATAGACAATTATGATTTTTGTCATGATCACGCAGCCCTAATGCATGGAGCTCTCTTCTAACCAGATGGTTATCTGAGAGACATGCAAAATATGCAAGGTGGAGGTTGTGAGGTCTGGAATTGAGAACCACTGACCTAGTGGATAGCATGGTTGCAGGAAAGGGTGCTGAACACAGGAACATTGCAAATTTAGTAGAAAAAAATCTTGCCTACTTTGAAACATTGAACTGTGGTTCTCAATGCCAGTTTGAATATGGCTTATGCCAGTCCTGTTTGTCCCTTTTCTCCCCGTTATTTACCATCATCTCTCTACTGTACCTACAGAGTAAGTGTCAAAAGGCCAAAAATAAGGTAAAAGCAAAATAATGCTGTTCTTGGAGCTCTACAGAGTAGAGTCAAGTAGGCCAGTCAGGTTCAAGTTTAGAATCCCTCCTGGTTTACTGCTCTCAGGAAAATGATGTTTAGCTCCTGCCGCGGTATGAATATAATACTTCATTATGCTTCCGCATTCCCAGAAGGCCACTGCAGCCCAACTCGCTGCCAACCCTTGGAAAGCCCAGGCTCCTCTGCGCCCAGTATTTTGACAATGGACCAAGTTTGCCAGGTGCACCTCTAATGCGTCGTGCACTTGCCCATGCTATAATTAAATCTGTTCTGTTAATGATCTAATTAAAACCCACAGGAAGTTGTAGAAAGGACTACAGCACTTTCATTAAGTAATGGCACGAAAGACTGGAGAACTTTGGCATCCGAGGAGTCCACCGTCCTCACTTGTCTCTCATGGGTTCGGCAAACCCTGTTACAGAATGTTCCCTCAGTCTGTGGCCCATTGGGTACGTCAACGGGCTCAAATCTCTAAAAGAACCCGGTGGAGAAAGGAAAAAAAAGGAAAAGTCAGTTGTTCGTTCTCTCAGTTTTTATGGCTTTTTCCCGCTCCGCTTTCCTCTTCTAATCCATTTTCACACAGACAAAAAGCATGCAGAATCTGCTGTGGTTAAGGAGGCTTATCTTACAAAACATGTTTGGGTTGAAAAAAGAAAAAAGTGTTAAAAAAAGGTGGGGAAAAATGGAGTATTAGGTCAGGTCTGTGTGCTCTTGTGCTTGGCGTGCAGAAACCGTCCCTTTGGGTTCTGTCAGAAGCTGCTAGGCTGTGTAAGCTTGGATGAAGCCTCCCTCTCACAGTTCATTAGAATACACTGTACGGAGAATATAGCTGGCAATGCTGGTCTGAGAAAATGTCTTCACCAATTTGAAGTGGCCCAGTTAGGCCTACTAATAAGTCATTACCCTGCTGAAAAGACCGACTTAAGCTGGAATTCCCATGCTGGTAAGTGCTGGTCTAGCTGTAGATTTATTCTTCACCAGCAAAATATGTTCTCAAAAAGAATGGTCTTTCTTGCTGTTGGTTAAAAGCCAGCAATCAACATCCAAATCACAATGTCTTCAAGCATATGCTTATACATTTATACAGTGTGAGAAAAATAAGGTTTAATATATTAAACATGCATTAAACATATCCGTTATACATACACATTAAGAATTTATTTTAATTTCTAATATTTTTTCCTTTTTTATTTTAGGCATTTTTAAATGATAAAACTCTCTCTCTCTCTCTCTCTCTCTCTCTCTCGCTTTCTCGATCTCTCTCCTGACACATTTATGTATTCTGCTGTATATTTTTCATTGTATTCAAGTAAAAAATAAATAAATAAATAAAAATAATAATTATTATATGGAAAGTACTGACAGTGCATCCTTTTTGTAATTATTTTACCCATTGTAATATTATTAGACATAACTAGTTTATTTGTATAGTACAAAAGTTCCAAGGGTTTGTAAAAAATAAAAATTTACAATCATTTTTTGTGCTTATTAATATTAATATTATTAGAGCTCTCATGCCATGTTGTTAACTTTTTAAATATTGATTTAAACATGTTCAGTTTGAAATACATATTCTGTTTGACAGACCTTAGTTTGCTTGCCTGGCTATAGGGGTAGTAAGACACTTTTAAAATTATTTACAGGTCTTTGTTGATTTGTTTTTTGTATTGTATTTATTATGAAAAAATGCTTAAATGATTAAACATGTTCCTCTTTAAATGGATATGACTAACATTAATAGAGCCTAGAAAACAGACACATTGTCAAGTTTAAACAAAGTAAACATTTTCCAAATAATATTTTTTTAAATATTTTTTATTATTCTTAATTGCATTTTAACAAATCATTTTTAAACAATATAAATGATGTAATATATATATATATATATAATATATATATATATATATATATATATATATATATATATATATATATATATATATATATATATATATATATATTTATTTATCAAATTGGTGGTAAATTTCACAAGTCTTTAGTCCTAAGTTAATGCTTTATTTTTAGTGATGGGGTCCCTTGCAAGCAGATTATTATATTTCATAAATCCTCCAGAGTGGTAACTATGCAACACGTTCCCCTGACTTAATCCAGATTCACCTCTGCTTGAGGAAGAGGTAGCCAAGTCTACCAGTTCCCTGGTCCCGTCAGTGGTGGAGGTGTGCTACAAATGGATTTCCCTGATGTTGTTTCTGGCTCTGCGCCTTCGAGCAGTCACACATTCCAGTTTCAAGGTGCCATCTGTGCCTACGGCTCAGGATGTCTCAGCTCGGAAAAGGTCCAAGATGGCCCCTTCCTCCTACAGTGCTCACCCCCTGCAAGACGGCATGGCTGCTTTTTCCCGCATCTACAAAAAGCCAAAAGAGCCAGTTGGCAAAGTGTTACTGCATCATGTCATTAGAGGTACTACAGCCATTAACATTTCCTCATTAAGGGGTTCAGAACATCACAATCTAACTGGGAGCACCAATGAATACAGAGAGCTGTTAATGAAAGAGATTTGCATCTTAACTGAACATTCGTCGCTCAGCAAGAGATGTTGTGATACTTAAATGCTTTCCACGGCGTCTGTAAACCAGCCCACCTATTTAATGACCTTAATCAGCTGTGAACCGAACAGCTTTGAAAATGCTGCTTTTAATAGAGTGGGCGGACCGTATGCCAGTAAATGGATGCTTGTGCAAGTAGACGTTTTCTTATGACACGTCGTTTATCAAATTCCCATGATAAATTTATCTTGAGGTGAAATAATAAGCAATTATAGAAAAATAAAAGTGTAAATGTAGGTTTGTGTGACAAGGTTCATTGCAGGTAGAGGATGGACAGTATTTCATTGAAGTGGCAGAGAGGAAAAAAATAATATAAATAAAAGGATTATATACACTGTCATTCAAAAGTTTGGGATCAGTAAGATTTTTAATGATTTTTAACCCTTTCATGCATGAATTATGGAAAACATTATCTAGATTTTTTTAATGATTCTTTTTATTACTATAATATGATGCTAAAATTAAAATCCATATTCATTTTTAAAAAATTCTGTTTTATTTAAAAATTATTATTTGTTGCCATGCAACAAAGGTGTAAAATAGGACATAAAGCCACGGCTGACAATATGGAATATTGTGTTTTTTTTTAATGGCATGTTATGCTATTTATATCAGCTCATTTATTAAAAACAATAATATCACAATATAATAACAATAAAACATATATTGTAGGAACAATAACAGTAGTTACATGTATGCGGAAACCTATTAGCAATATGGGCAAATCATGGAAAACATTCACTGCTGAGTGTAACAACTTATATTTTCATCCTTATCCCTCTGGAATATTCTCTATTATTCTGTACTGACTCCTTGACCTATGCTGTCCCTGTTTGGAGGCAAAATGCAAATTTCTCTCCATATATATATGTGTAAACTTGCCATTTAATATATATATATATATATATATATATATATATATATATATATATATATATATATATATATATATATATATATATATATAAAAATAATTATATTATATAATTATTATTATTATTATTTATTTATTTTTTTTTACCTCAATTGACCTCATGTATAAAAGTTTTTCACAGTTATGCCTGGGGCATTTAGCACACGGCTATTGCTGTCAGCCATCTTGGATTAATGATGTCATCAAGCAATGAATATTTGGGCTGCATCCTAAAACTTAGGCAGCTGACTGCCTCGCTGCCGTATGAGGCAATGACTTTTCAGTCAGCGTTTTTGCACGAAGGCACCTCATGAAACTGATTTTGGACAGACTTCTGAGGCAGCGTAACAGTTTAATGATCGAAAAAAACAAAATAGAATGAGTTTTTGTGATAACTAAATGAATATTTAATTACTATAATACTGATTTCTCGCTAGAACCAAGTTCTAAGCTAGTAAGAATAAACATTTACACACAAACTGACCACCAAACGCAACTTTTAGATGCCATCTTTTTTTTTTAGCTCAACCATCACGGAATGGAACACACAGGATTGTGGGATATCAGAGGCAGTGAAGGATACATCTATGCTGCCTTCAAAATTCGATCAGAAGAAGGTACCTCCGGAGACGGGAAGTAAAGCAGAATTTGGATTTGAATGTGCTTTGATACCTTCCTGTCTTAGAATGCTCTGAAGGCACCATTTTACAGTTTTCGGATACAGTCTTAGAATCCAAGATAGTAGCCACTGTTACTATATTGCTGTCAATCTACTGACAAGTTGTTCGGAGAAAATTACCATTATAAATGAACCCTAAATGGAGTTAAATTAACTTTCCACAAATGAAAGTGAAAGTGACGTGTTAACAGCCAAGTATGGTGACCCATACTCAGAATTCGTGCTGTGCATTTAACCCATCCAAAGTGCACACACACAGCAGTGAACACACACCCAGAGCAGTGGGCAGCCATTTATGCTGCGGTGCCTGGGGAACAGTTGGGGGTCCGGTGCCTTGCTCAAGGGCACCTTAGTCGTGGTATTGCAGGCCCAAGACTCAAACCCACAACCTTAGGGTTAGGAGTCAAACTCTCTAACCACTAGCCCACGACTTCCCCAAATGCATGAGAAGTCTATTTTGTTCATCAAAAATACAGAAAAAAAGGTAATATGTTAAAATTTTAAATGGTTAAAATTTTTAAATGGTTTTCTATTTTAATGTGCTATAAAATAAATTTATACTCCAGTCTTCAGTGTCACATGATCCTTTAGAAATCATTCTAATATGCTGATTTATTATCAATGTTGGAAACAGTTATGTTGACTAAAAACTAAAAAAAAAAATATTCAGAATAGAAATCTTTTCTAACAATATGTCTTTACTATGACTTTTTAATTTAACACATCCTTGCTGTATAAAAGTATTGATTTCTTTCCAAAAAAAGAAAGAAAAAATGACTGAACTTAATTCTCCCCTCCACTGAACTTTTGATCAGTAGTGTATATTGTTACATTCTTATTTTATTTTAAAATTATTGTATTTTATATATATTATTTATACTGTGTATATTATTCATTCTGTATTATACTGTAAACACAGTGCATATACTTAATGCTTATACTTTGTTTAATATATGTTTGATAAATATCAAAACCTTTTTATATCATTTATGAATGGAAAATATTTTCTTACAAATAATATAAAAGTAATCAAAAAGTAGTCCAGTATACATTACCTAATATGTGTAGTCCAATAGATTACATTACTAACTACAATTTTCTGCATGCAATTTGTAATGGACTACAATTTGTAAGTAACCTACCCAGCACTGATTACATATGAAATATATAAAAGTATAAAAAGAATAAAACTCAACAATGTAAGGGACATGTACAGTAGATGACAACAGTACATGAGAGATTTCCTTTTGAGAATAGGTTCTTAGACAAAAAAAAAATAAAAATAAAAATAAAAAACCTGTTGTTGAGGCTGAAGACAAACTCCTCATTGTGTTTAATGCCAGCAAAAGAAAGAGTCCCACACCTGGGTATCAGATGTGAAAGCTGCGGGCATGACCATCTTGCATAGTTCCTTTACTCGTGTCAGCCACTGTTTCATCACTGAGGATGCTTGGTCCTGGCCCAACGATGCAAATTACATGTGGTGTGGGCTTTGCCATCCTGACACATCATGCTGAGGGCTCATGTTACATGCAGTCAATCAAGGGTGTGAGGATGAAGGGAGGTCATGGAAGTTACAGTGACACCTCCAGTTGGAGTTGTTTTTTTGCACTGGTTCGAGCCACCTGCCTGGATGACATATGTCACACAAACCCCAGTCTCACAGGAACACATGTGTGAATGGATCCTCAGGCCAAACTTTTGACCTTCCTGATACAGCTTAATGAATAATTCCACCTTCAAACAGGCAGAAAATGAGCAGAAATCATTGCACGTCATCCAAGCCACCTGTACAACAGAATTCAACTGTAATGTGAAACTGTATTTTTTTTTATACCCGAACCAACTGTGCACATTCAATGAATGAATTAGAATAGAGAATATGAATATAGAATAGAAAACTTTAGAATACTAGCATACTGTACAATACATACTGTACTATATATTGCACATAAATAGATAGATGGGTGGATAGATGGATGGTTGGTTGTTATTTTTGCTGGGTCGTTTGTTGGTTGGTGTTTTTTCTGGGTCAGCGGTTGGTAGTTTAGTGTTTTTTGGGGGTTTGGCAGTTTGTTGGTTAATGTTTTTCTGGGTCAGCGGTTGGTAGGTTAGTGTTTTTTGGGGGTCAGCAGTTGTTTTTTTTTTTTTTTTTTCTGGGTCAGAGGTTGGTTGGTTGGTGTTTTTTTTTTTCCTGGGTTGGTGGTTGATTGGTTTTCCTGGGTGGATGTTTGGTTGGTTTGTTGTTTGTCCTGGGTGGTTGATTCGGTATATTGGTTCACCTGGGTGGTTGCTAGAAAGTTGGTTATCCTGGGTGGTTGCTAGACAGTTATTAGGGTGTCCTGGTGGGTTTACTAGAGTGTTGCAAGGTGGTTGCAAAACAGCTGTGTGGGTGTTTTGGGTAGTTGCTGGGGCATTTCTATAGTATTTCTAGTTGGTTGCTATGGTGGTGAAAGATAGAGATAAAGATATTGATAGACAGAGCTAGATAAGAGATAGACAAACATATAGATACATTTTATTTATAGGTAAGATAAGCAATGGATGGAATTGTTCTGGGTGGTTCTGGGTGTTGCTAGGCACTTTTAATTGTGGTTTTGGTAGTCGCTAAGGTGTTTTTGATGGTTGCTTTGCTGTTATTATGGTGTTCTGGGTGGTGGCAAGGGTGTTGCTAAGAAGTTGATAAATGGTTGCTAGACATTTATTAGGTTGTCCTGGAGGGTTACTAGAGTGTTGCTAGGGCATTGCTTGGTGGTTGCAAAGCAGCTGTGTGGGTGTTCTGGGTGGTTGCTAGGATACTTTTATAGCTTTTGAAGTTGGTTGCTATGGTGGACAGAGATAGATAGATAAATTAATAGACAAGATGTAAAAATGATTGCTGCAATTAGTAATCACAATTTAAAATTATAATAAGTAATAATTAGAATAACATCAAGAAAAGTAATAATGTGATGTTTCGACTTAAAATTATACGTTAAGCTAAGTTTATTTTGATTGAATACTTAAGTTATCTCTACAAATAGGGTAAATAAGCTATAACTAATTGTAGCAGGTAAGAAAGAGATATAGATCAGATTTAAGTAAAGGTAAGAGAGAGCTGGTGGTTGCTAGGCAGTTACTAGGGTGTTCTGGAGTACTAGTACTGACCCGTCCTTGTTCGTACGGGACTAGTCTGTTTCCATCTAACCTGCCCCATTCACAAATCACTCTGTTGCACTGCATCAGCTATCCAAGAAATCCCAGTATGTGCACCAAAATACTAACTGATTGACTTGAACAAATCAAAAATCATCAGCTAAATGAGGAAACACTTATAAACTATTAAACTATTTATTGCAGCTTGTGTAGTGCCCTTTTGGCAAGCAGGGACAGGAGAAGCTGGAACACACAGAGTTATAATCTGCCATTATTGTGCATGAAATAGCACTCTTATGGACTATTCTTACTCCGAATAATGCAGCTTGTTTAAGTAATTACCAACGATTGTGTAGCACTAGAATAGAACACAGCCTGTAAGTGGGTCCCTGTTGTGCCTTCTGTGGATTGAATCATTCAGTCAAGATTATACCACTTACATCAACCAATGCACACAGTCTACGGCTGTCAGTAAGTGCCTGGGTATTTGATTTTTCTGCTTTTGTTCCCTTTCCTCGAAAATAGGATGTTGAGAAAGATCAAAAGACAGACAGTCAGGAGGTCAGATAGACACTGAAAGTGTTTTAGAGTAATCAATCAGCCCGCATTTGCGTCACTTAGACTTTAAAGCTCTCCTTTTAGGCGATAGCCTTGATTTTGAACACTGAACATTGATTCCCTGTTTCTAACATTTGCAAGCATGGTTAGGGATCCATTTCAGTTCCTCTAAGACTTCCTTGACCATGAATGATCGGAAGTTCAGCTAAGGACTGGTGAGAATGTACTAGAGCTCTGATTGGACGGCAAGTAGGTGCAGCCCATCTCTTGGACAGGTATATGACATCCTTAACGTATTTTTTTATTCTACTAATGTCTTGGCCTCACTCTGTGAGTCCTGGGTAATGGTTTGTATATAAATAACAGCTCTATCCATCCATCTTTTCATTCTTATTTCATCTGTCACTCTGTCCTTTTTTGTCTTTGCTTCCGTTGTCCCCTTCTATTCTTTAAATCTTCTCGAAGTGCACCTCTCTCACCATTACCTTGAGAAATGGCCTCTGCTTCAGTCAACTCATTATTTTTCTGACTTCAGCGACACGTGCTGTGGTCCTTGCGACTGTTTGATTATGATTCCACCAGGTCTGCTGGTCACAATAAATGAGCTCATTTATTCAGCGCCAACTGGTCTCCAGGTAACATCCTGTGTTTATTTTGCTTTTAAAGGGATAGTTCACAGAAATGAGTCATCATTTACTCACCCTCTTGTTGTTCTAAACCTCTCTGACTGAAGAAGATATTTTTTCAGGGAATTTATTTTAGAAGGTATTTATGATGTGTTTGTCCATACAGTGAAAGTTAGCAGTGCTATTTTGGACACCATTCAAAAAGAAAAAATGTAGTATAAGTTGAGGCATTTACTGTTTAAGTGAACGAGGCCAGTTTTTGGAAGATTTTAAAGCAGAAATGTGAAGCTTATTTTCATATAAACACGTACATTAAATGTTCTATTAAAAGTTGAATGAAATTTGAGCTGTAAAGCTGTTTAAATTAATTTTGTTTATTTTTTTTACAGTTGCTTAGAGTTTATGGCACCTTGTAATTCCAACAAAGTTGTAAAATTGGATGGAAATGTACTTTTGAAAGTTAGTAAACAAGTTTTGTTCACCTAAAATCATGTTAACATGTATGTTTTGGCTATATTATTGTATTTTAACATGCATTTGCATGTATGCATATTTGGCCCCTTTCACCTTCATTTTAAATGTCAATCGTTACCCAGATTTTTTATTTTCTTTCTTTTTTTTTCAAGAAAAGAACAATTGTTCTGGTAATCAGCATTATGCTACAAATTTTGAGCTTAACATGGACTACTTCTTTAATGTTTCAGTCCCCATGCCTACGTAAACAGGAAGTAGCAATTAATAGCTAATTATACTTGTGTTGGCCTGTATACATGACCTGTTTTGCACTTTACAAATTATACCACAATTATATACTAAATTAGGATGCGTTAAATGACTCTGAGTTTGCATTTACATCTGTATGTCTTTGACCGTGCTAGCCTTCGCATCATTACTCACAATACTGACTGACAGGGCACGCGTGTAACCTTTCCCAGCAACACCGTATTTATCAGAAAGTGGCCCAAGGTGGAGCCACTCCTGCAGGCTGGCTGTGATTCGCATCCTTGTTTATTAAGTGCTGCGATTCGAGTGCGTGCGTGGTTAGGCATGGCTGCCCTTGCTGCCCATGTTTGTCTCAAGCCTGTCAGTCACCTCAGGAGTGTGAAGCTGTGTTGTTCCCCGCAACTGACTCATATCCCCTCTCTGTCATCTCATTAAGTCCTAATTAAATGCATCTCATCTCCTGCCACTGTGATTGTGGTGGCTCGTGCCATGGAAACAGGGATTCAAAAAAATACATCAGCTTTGTACAAGAAGCATGTTTGTTTACTTTGTTCACTTGGATGGCAATCTTTGATTGGTTCCCTGTGATGTTGAGTGTGGGCATTCAGCCTCAAACCTCACCCTGCAGTTTAGTATCTCACAAATTCTTGAATGCTTCATCAATCTTTTCATTTGATACCTCCAGAAGGAGCCAGTAATGTCAAGTGTGCTCCTGAGAGAAACTTGGAGTGGGCCTCTTCGTCCTACAATACCTCCCGGCTCTGCTAGCAGAGATAGCATGGCACCGGAGGCAGGAGGAAGCAAAGGAGAAGACCTATTTTACTGGCTTTCAGCCCAAAACAGCTGTGATAGTGGATGGCTCCATCAGTCTTGCACTGGACACATTGGAAGACTGTTTTTCCCCTGACCCAAATGTCCATTGTCTGGGGCATTGCCAGGCCAGACAGCTCATTGTTTTGAGAGATATGAGCGAGTGGGAGCCAGGCTGTATGTGACTGTGTTTCACTTAAGCTGATGTAGCTCAAAAGCCCATTGCACTACCAAAACAAATGTGCAGATACACAAATGTTTTTTTTTCTTTCTTTTCTTTCTTTCTTTTTTTTAGGGAGGATAAAAATAGAGATCTGGATGGGCATTGCATTGAAGCCCAAATTTGGCCTGTATGCAAGACCCTGTGATCCAACCTGACTCAAATGTGAAATTTTTATCAAATTTTAGGATACATTGCTTTGATTCATTAACAGTAAATTATCTTTTTTTTTTAAATGCATATTATTGATCTTGTTGTCAACGATTCATCCATGCATTTTTTAAGCTTAGAATTTTTCTCAATCTTCTGGTGAAACAACAGACTTCTTTCTGGTGATGTATGCTGGACTTCTCCAGTTATTTAGTCTGCTTAAACCTTGTCCCGTTCTTACAATCAACTGCAAACTTGCACTGAGATATTCAAGTTTCAATTCAAGTTTATTTGTATAGCGCTTTTTACGATACAGATCATTGCAAAGCAACTTTACAGAAAATTAAGTTTCTACAATATTTAGTAGTAGCTTATCAGTGGTGACTGTCAGTTTATGTGTATACGGCAGAAATGTTCAGAAAAATCAAATAAAAGGCGTAAACAAACAGACGATTTAACACTATTAACAGCAATTATGCAATCAAACTTAGAGCAAAATGTGTTAGTTCTGTATGTTGTCTCTGGGTTAGCATCATCTGAGGTCCTCTGAGGGGTTGGCATCATCTCTTCTCAGGTGTTCTGGATCCAGACTGGAGCTTGTGTAAATCCTAGTTACCACGGGATGTAAATCCCGTGGCAAAACAGAGAAAACAAATAGAGACATAATTAGCGTAGCTGCTGTTCCAGCCAAGTAAAATTAATTAGTTTAACCCAAGTTAAAGAATAATAATGCGCATTTGATCAGATATAACTGCAGTCCAAAATTATGAGATGCATTATTTGAATGCTTGGCCAAAGAGGTGTGTTTTTAATCTAGATTTAAACAGAGGAAGTGTGTCTGAACCCCAAACATTATCAGGAAGGCTATTCCAGAGTTTGGGAGCCAAATGTGAAAAAAGCTCTACCTCCTTTAGTGGACTTTGCTATCCTAGGTACTATCAAAAGTCCAGCGTTTTGTGACCTTAGGGAGCGTGATGGGTTGTAGCGTGGTAGAAGACTAGTTAGGGTACGCAGGAGCTAAACCATTAAGGGCCCTATAAGTAAGTAATAATATTTTTTAACTGATACGGAAATTAATAGGTAGCCAGTGCAGAGACTGTAGTATTGGGGTAATATGATCATATTTTCTTGACCTGGTAAGGACTCTAGCCGCTGCATTTTGGACTACCTGTAGCTTGTTTATTGAGGATGCAGGACAACCACCTAGCAGTGCATCTCAATAGTCCAGTCTAGAGGTCATGAACGCATGAACTAGCTTTTCTGCATCAGAAACAGGTAACATGTTTCGTAGCTTGGCAATGTTTCTAAGATGGAAGAATGCTGTGTTTTTGTAACATGGGAAATATGATTTTCAAAAGACAAGTTACTGTCTAATATAACACCCATGATTTTTGACTGTAGAGGCAGTAACAGTACATCCGTCTAATTGCAAATTGTAGTCTACGAGATTCTGTGTAATGTTTTCTGGTCCAATAAGTAATATCTCTGTCTTATCTGAATTTAATAGGAGAAAATTATTGGTCATCCAATCTTTTACAATTTTTAACACACTCTGTTAGATTAGATAATTTTGAAGTTTCACCTGGTCTTGTTGAGATATATAGTTGAGTATCATCAGCATAACAGTGGAAACTAATCCCGTATTTTCTAATGATATTACCAAGGGGCAACATTTATATTGAAAATAGCAGAGGGACCTAGGACAGATCCTTGTGGCACTCCATATTTTACTGGTGATAAATGAGATGACTCCCCATTTAGATAAACAAAGTGGTAGCGATCGGACAGGTAGGATCTAAACCATCTTAAAGCCTGCCCTTGGATACCTGTATAGTTTTGTAACCTATCTATGAGTATGTCGTGATCTATGGTGTCGAAACGCAGCACTAAGATCAAGTAAAACTAGCAATGAGATGCAGCCTTGATCTGAAGCAAGAAGCAAGTCATTTGTAATTTTAACAAGTGCAGTTTCGGTGCTATGATGGGGCCTGAAACCCTGACTGAAATTCTTCATAGAGATCATTTTTTTGCAGGTAGGAGCACAATTGAGCAGACACAAACTTTTTCAAAAATTTTGGACATAAAGGGAAGATTTGAAATGGGTCTGTAATTTGCCAGTTCACTAGGATCTAGTTGTGGTTTCTTAATAAGAGGCTTAATAACCGCCAGCTTGAATAGTTTTGGGACGTGACCTAAAGATAACGACGAGTTAATAATATTGAGAAGAGGTTTTTTCTGCTACAGGTAACAACTCTTTCAGTAATTTAGTGGGTACAGGATCTAATAAACATGTTGTTGGTTTAGATGCAGTGATAAGTTTATTTAGCTCTTCCTGTCCTATAGTTGTAAAGCACTGCAGTTTATCTTTGGGGTGCGATGGATAAAACTAAAGTATTAGACGCTGTAGAATCTACATTTGTTATTGTATTTCTGATGTTATCTATTTTATCAGTGAAGAAATTCATAAAGTCATTACTATTTAACTGTGAGGGAATATTTAGATCGGGTGGCGTCTGGTTATTTGTTAATCTAGCCACTGTGCTAAATAAAAACCTTGGATTGTTTTGGTTGTTTTCTATGAGTTTGTGGATATGCTCGGCCCTGGCAGTTTTTTAGAGCCTGTCTATAGCTGGACATACGGTTTTTCCACGCAATGCTAAAAACTTCCAAGTTAGTTTTTCTCAATTTGCGCTCAAGACTACGAGTTTCTTTCTTGAGAGCGTGGGTATTACTGTTGTACCATGGCACAGTACGTGTTTTTTTCTAACCTTTTTCAATTTGATGGGGGCAACAGCTTCTAATGTATTAGAGAAGATACTGCCCATGTTGCCAGTCATTTTGTCTAGTTCATGCTTATTTATGGGTACACAGAGCAGTTGAGATAAATCAGGCAGGTTATTTGTGAATCTGTCTTTGGTGGCTGGAACAATAGTTCTGCCCGGACGATAACGCGAAGCTATATAGTTATTATCATCAATACGCAAAATGCACGATACAAGGAAATGGTCAGTAACATCATCACTTTGAGGTACGATATCTATGTCAGTAAGATCGATTCCATGCGATATAATTAAATCTAACGTATGATTTTAAAACGATGAGTGGGTCCGGTGACATTTTGCTTTTACTCCAAAACAGTTTAATAAGTTAGTAAACGCAAGTCCTAATGCATCATTTGTATTATCAATATGAATGTTAAAATCTCCGAAAATTAGCACTTTATCAGCGGTAACCAACAGGTCTGAGAGGAAATCTCCAAATTCTTTTAGGAATTCTGTATACGGCCCTGGTGGTCTATACACAGTAGCCAGAGAAAGAGATACAATAGATTTATTTTGCATATCTGACAGTGTAACATTAAGCATAAGTATTTCGAATGATTTAAACCTGTATCCTGTTTTCTGGGTAACACTGAGAATATCACTATTATATTGTTGCAACACCTCCCCCACGACCAGTCTGACGGGGCTCAGATTTATAACAGTAGTTTGGTGGAGTAGACTCATTTAGACCAATATAGTCATTTGGTTTGAGCCAGGTTTCAGTCAAGCAGAGTACATCAAAACTATTATCTGTGATCATTTCATTTACAATAACTGCTTTGGGTGTGAGTGATCTAATGTTTATGAGCCCAAACGTTTAAAAATTGTTTTTGTTCATTTATTTTATGTTTTTCTGGTTTAATCACGATAAGATTTTTTCTAGATCCTACATTAAATTTATTATTTTGACCTCACTATTCGGGGAACAGACACAGTCTTAATAGATTGGACAGCGCAAGTACTTCTAACATTTAAGCGGGTAGAACAAAAGCCTTCATAGCAGTTATTTGAAAATTGTCTTACTAGTCAAATGGAGCGTAGAGTCCTGGAGATGTTGTCCGAGAGCAGCTCCGCTCCGACTCTGCTGGGGTGCAGGCCATCAGCGCGAAAAAGCCTAGGTCGCTCCCAGAAAAGATTCCAATTATTAACAAAGAGCAGTTTCTGTTCTTTACACCATGACAATAACCATTCATTTAGTGCAAAAAGTCTACTGAACCTTTCGTGTCCTCGTCGATACGTGGGCAGTGGTCCTGACACGATGATCGTCGCCGCGGCGCGTGTTGCTGCGAACCGTCTCGATCAGGCTCCTGAAGTCCCTCTTCAGCCGTCTCCGTCTGCCGCTGCGTGGTGTCGTTAACCCCGGCGTGAAGCACGACCGCTCTGGGGCTCTCGTCGGCCTTCAGGATCGCGGGTATCTGCGCAGAAACACCGAGAACAGGAGCACCAGGGAGACAGTGAGTGTGCACTTTACCTTCGGCTAACGTAGCACGGACGTGTCGGACGATGGAGTCTCCGACGATCACAGCGTCGCGTTCCGTCTCACGGAGGGGGAGAGAAGCGGTTCCGTGTGGAGATCTCGAAGACCGGAGGGGGAGAAGTCGTCGCCCGGGGGCCTGGCTCGCGTCCTCCGCTGCGGATGCACCCAGGGTCCGTGGGTGTCCCGGCGCCGGAGTGAAGGACATCTGGGAAGATCCGCGTCCTGGGTGCACGGGCCTGTGCAGAGAAACACACGGGGTGGAGGTGGTGGGACTGTTAGCAGCGCGCGCGTGTATACTTACCCTGGACTTGTGAGCGTCAGCCGGGAGGTTTCCAGCGCGGCTCTCCGCTCTCTCAGCTGGGTCTGCCTCTGCTCCAGGACCCGAATCTGCTTCTCCACGGCCTCCAGCTCGAGCTGCACCGAATGCATCTCGAACGTGTCGTCACCTGCACTCAAAGGTAGACAAACATCCGCCATTTAAGGAAAGTTACAGTGAGAGTAAAGCAATTGTAATGTGTGTGAATAGAGTATTAGCGATGCAGCGCGGGTTTAGAGACAACCACGCTGGTGATGCTAATGGGCGTATAAGCTACTAGCGGACTCGGGAAATCAAAATAAAACTAGTGATAACAAGGCGCTCTGATTGTTTTTTGTTGTAGAATACGATAGAGGATATATTCACACGGTTATAGAAACGAAAATGATGGTGTATAAAATAGATTTCAACAATAAAAAAAAAGACGATAGAGGAAATAACGTGACGGAGCTCAAAAACTAGAGGCATAACGACCCCCGCATACGACCGCAACAAACAGATATCCCTCCATCAAAAAAACAAAACAATGGATTGAACCAAGACCCTTATTTTTATTTATTTATTTTTTCTTATGGATATTCCATTTACCTCAGATGTGTCTCACAATACGGTCTATCACTACTTCCATTACTTTGAGATTTTATAGTAAAATTACAAATTATTTTTTTATTTTTATTTTTCTTTTTTTATTGATTCCAAATCTGAAGTTATTCATGAAAACTGAACCACACCTGACCCCAAAAACGGACAGTTCAGTCCAATAGTTTAGTTAGGTAGTTAAGCAGAGTTTGGTTTGGTTTAAAAGGATAAACGCATTTGCTATAATATAAAAGTGAAAATCAGATTTCTGATTTCTTTGGTGGTGGTGCACGTAATGAATAAATGTGACTGTGGCAACATTTTTGCAAAATATTGCGTTGCTGTTTGCACAAAGGCCGTTATGAAGTTAAATGTAGACTGAGTGGTGAGTTAAATTTGAATGTGACTGTGCACGTAATGAATAAATGTGACTGAATGCCACCATTGTAGCAAAAATGTGGTAGTTTCTGTATGTGTCTCTGGGTTAGCCTTAATCTGACGTCCTCTCTCTGAGGTGGTTGGCATCATCTCTTCTCAGGTGTTCTGGATCCAGAATGGAGCTGGTGTAAATCCTAGTTACCATGGGATGTAAATCCCGTGGCAAAACAGAGAAAACAATATATAGGAGACATAATTAGCGTAGCTGCTGTTCCAACCAAGAAAAATTAATTAGTTTTAACCCAAGTTAAAGAATAATAATGCGCATTTGATCAGATATAACTGCAGTCCAAAATTATGAGATGCATTATTTGACAATGCTTGGCCAAGAGGTGTGTTTTTTAATCTAGATTTAAACAGAGGAAGTGTGTCTGAACCCGAACATTATCAGGAAGGCTATTCCAGAGTTTGGGAGCCAAATGTGAAAAAGCTCTACCTCCTTTAGTGGACTTTGCTATCCTAGGTCCTATCAAAAGTCCAGCGTTTTGTGACCTTAGGGAGCGTGATGGGTTGTAGCGTGGTAGAAGTCTAGTTAGGTACGCAGGAGCTAAACCATTAAGGGCCTTATAAGTAAGTAATAATATTTTGTAACTGATACGGAAATTAATAGGTACCAGTGGCAGAGACTGTAGTATTGGGGTAATATGATCATATTTTTTTGATCTGGTAAGGACTCTAGCCGCTGCATTTTGGACTACCTGTAGCTTTTTTATTGAGGATGCAGGACAACCACCTAGCAGTGCATTACAATAGTCCAGTCTAGAGGTCATGAACGCAGGCTTGAACTAGCTTTTTCTGCATCAGAAACAGTAACATGTTTCGTAGCTTGGCAATGTTTCTAAGATGGAAGAAATGCTGTTTTTTTGTAACATGGGAAATATGATTTCAAAAGACAAGTTACTGTCTAATATACACACCCAGATTTTTGACAGTAGAGGAAGTAACAGTAGAGTATCCGTCTAATGCAAATTGTAGTCTACGAGATTCTGTGTAATGTTTTCTGGTCCAATAAGTAATATCTCTGTCTTATCTGAATTTAATAGGAGAAAATTATTGGTCATCCAATCTTTTACATTTTTTAACACACTCTGTTAGATTAGATAATTTTGAAGTTTCACCTGGTCTTGTTGAGATATATAGTTTGAGTATCATCAGCATAACAGTGGGAACTAATCCCGTATTTTCTAATGATATTACCAAGGGGCAACATGTATATTGAAAATAGCAGAGGACCTAGGACAGATCCTTGTGGCACTCCATATTTTACTGGTGATAAATGAGATGACTCCCCATTTAGATAAACAAAGTGGTAGCCGATCGGACAGGTAGGATCTAAACCATATTAAAGCCTGCCTTTGGATACCTGTATAGTTTTGTAACCTATCTATGAGTATGTCGTGATCTATGGTGTCGAACGCAGCACTAAGATCAAGTAAAACTAGCAATGAGATGCAGCCTTGATCTGAAGCAAGAAGCAAGTCATTTGTAATTTTAACAAGTGCAGTTTCTGTGCTATGATGGGGCCTGAAACCCGACTGAAATTCTTCATAGAGATCATTTTTTTTGCAGGTAGGAGCACAATTGAGCAGACACAACTTTTTCTAAAAATTTTAGACATAAAGGGAAGATTTGAAATGGGTCTGTAATTTGCCAGTTCACTAGGATCTAGTTGTGGTTTCTTAATAAGAGGCTTAATAACCGCCAGTTTGAATGGTTTTGGGACGTGACCTAAAGATAACGACGAGTTAATAATATTGAGAAGTGGTTTTTCTGCTACAGGTAACAACTCTTTCAGTAATTTAGTGGGTACAGGATCTTATAAACATGTTTGTTGGTTTAGATGCAGTAATAAGTTTATTTAGCTCTTCGTGTCCTATAGTTGTAAAGCACTGCAGTTTATCTTTGGGTGCGATGGGATTTTAAACTAAAGTATTAGACGCTGTAGAATCTACATTTGTTATTGTATTTCTGATGTTATCTATTTTATCAGTGAGGAAATTCATAAAGTCATTACTATTTAAATGTGAGTGAATATTTAGATCGGGGTTGCGTCTGGTTATTTGTTAATCTAGCCACTGTGCTAAATAAAAACCTTGGATTGTTTTGGTTGTTTTCTATGAGTTTGTGGATATGCTCGGCCCTGGCAGTTTTTTAGAGCCTGTTTATAGCTGGACATACTGTATTTCAACGCAATTCTAAAAACTTCCAAGTTAGTTTTTCTCCATTTGCGCTCAAGACTACGAGTTTCTTTCTTGAGAGCGTGGGTATTACTGTTGTACCATGGCACAGTACGTTTTTCTCTAACCTTTTTCAATTTGATGGGGGCAACAGCTTCTAATGTATTAGAGAAGATACTGCCCATGTTGTTGCCAGTCATTTTGTCTAGTTCATGCGTATTTATGGGTACACAGAGCAGTTGAGATAAATCAGGCAGGTTATTTGTGAATCTGTCTTTGGTGGCTGGAACAATAGTTCTGCCCGGACGATAACGCGAAGCTATATAGTTATTATCATCAATACGCAAAATGCACGATACAAGGAAATGGTCAGTAACATCATCACTTTGAGGTACGATATCTATGTCAGTAAGATCGATTCCATGCGATATAATTAAATCTAACGTATGATTAAAACGATGAGTGGGCCCGGTGACATTTTGCTTTACTCCCAAAACAGTTTAATAAGTTTGTAAACGCAAGTCCTAATGCATCATTTGTATTATCAATATGAATGTTAAAATCTCCGAAAATTAGCACTTTATCAGCGGTAACCAACAGGTCTGAGAGGAAATCTCCAAATTCTTTTAGGAATTCTGTATATGGCCCTGGTGGTCTATACACAGTAGCCAGAGAAAGAGATACAATAGATTTCTTTTGCATATCTGACAGTGTAACATTAAGCATAAGTATTTCAAATGATTTTAAACCTGTATCCTGTTTTTCTGGGTAACACTGAGAATATCACTATATATTGTTGCAACACCTCCCCCACGACCAGTCTGACGGGGCTCATGTTTTTAACAGTAGTTTGGTGGAGTAGATTCATTTAGACCAATATAGTCATTTGGTTTGAGCCAGGTTTCAGTCAAGCAGAGTACATCAAAAACTATTATCTGTGATCATTTCATTTACAATAACTGCTTTGGGTGTGAGTGATCTAATGTTTATGAGCCCAAAACTTTAAAAATTGTTTTTGGTTCATTTATTTTATGTTTTTTCTGGTTTAATCACGATAAGACTTTTTTTCTAGATCCTACATTAAATTTATATTTTGACCTCACTATTCGGGGAACAGACACAGTCTTAATAGATTGGACAGCGCAAGTACTTCTAACATTTAAGCGGGTAGAACAAAAGCCATCATAGCAGTTATTTGAAAATTGTCTTACTAGTCAAATGGAGCGTAGAGTCCTGGAGATGTTGTCCCGAGAGCAGCTCCGCTCCGACTCTGCTGGGGTGCAGGCCATCAGCGCGAAAAAGAAAAAGCCTAGGTCGCTCCCAGAAAAGATTCCAATTATTAACAAAGAGCAGTTTCTGTTCTTTACACCATGACAATAACCATTCATTTAGTGCAAAAAGTCTACTGAACCTTTCGTGTCCTCGTCGATACGTGGGCAGTGGTCCTGACACGATGAATCGTCGCCGCGGGCGTCGTGCTGCGAACCGTCTCGATCAGGCTCCTGAAGTCCCTCTTCAGCGTCTCCGTCTGCCGCTGCGTGGTGTCGTTAACCCCGGCGTGAAGCACGACTGCTCTGGGGCTCTCGTCGGCCTTCAGGATCGCGGGTATCTGCGCAGAAACATCGAGAACACGAGCACCAGGGAGACAGTGAGTGTGCACTTTACCTTCGGCTAACGTAGCACGGACGTGTCGGACGATGGAGTCTCCGACGATCACAGCGTCGCGTTCCGTCTCGCGGAGGGGAGAGAAGCGGTTCCGTGTGGAGATCTCGAAGACCGGAGGGGGAGAAGTCGTCGCTCGGGGCCTGGCTCGCGTCCTCCGCTGCGGATGCACCCAGGGTCCGTGGTGTCCCGGCGCCGGAGTGAAGGACATCTGGGAAGATCGCGTCCTGGGTGCACCGGGCCTGTGCAGAGAAACACACGGGGTGGAGGTGGTGGGACTGTTAGCAGCGCGCTGTATATACTTACCCTGGACTTGTGAGCGTCAGCCCGGGAGGTTTCCAGCGCGGCTCT
This sequence comes from Cyprinus carpio, assembly GCF_018340385.1. Lineage (NCBI taxonomy): Eukaryota > Metazoa > Chordata > Actinopteri > Cypriniformes > Cyprinidae > Cyprinus > Cyprinus carpio. Next base: position 6,622,997 of record NC_056596.1, on the reverse strand, counting down.
CCGCTCTCTCAGCTGGGCCTGCCTCTGCTCCAGGACCCGAATCTGCTTCTCACACGGCCTCCAGCTCGAGCTGCACCGAATGCATCTCGAACGTGTCGTCACCTGCACTCAAAGGGTAGACAAAAACATCCGCCATTTAAGCAAGTTACAGTGAGTAAAGCAATTTGTAATGTGTGTGAATAGAGTATTAGCGATGCACGCGGGTTTAGCGACAACCACGCTGGTGATGCTAATGGGCTATAAGCTACTAGCGGACTCGGGGGAAATCAAAATAAAACTAGTGATAACAAGGCGCTCTGATTGTTTTTGTTGTAGAATACGATAGAGGATATATTCACACGTTATAGAAACGAAAATGATGGTGTATAAAATAGATTTCAACAATAAAAAATAGACGATAGAGAAATAACGTGACGGAGCTCAAACTAGAGGCATACGACCGCAACAAACAGATATCCCTCCATCAAAAAAACAAAACAATGGATTGAACCAAGACCCTTATTTTTATTTATTTATTTTTTCTTATGGATATTCCATTTACCTCAGATGTATCTAACAAATACGGTCTATCCATATCACTACTTCCATTACTTTGAGATTTTATAGTAAAATTACAAATTCTTTCTTTTTCTTTTTCTTTTTTTTATTGATTCCAAATCTGAAGTTATTCATGAAAACTGAACCACACCTGACCCCAAAAACGGACAGTTCAGTCCAATAGTTTAGTTAGGTAGTTAAGCAGAGTTTGGTTTGGGTTAAAAGGATAAACGCATTTGCTATAAAAGTGAAAATCAGATTTCTGATTTCTTTGGTGGTGGTGCACGTAATGAATAAATGTGACTGTGGCAACATTTTTGCAAAATATTGCGTTGCTGTTTGCACAAAGGCAGTTATGAAGTTAAATGTAGACTGAGTGGTGAGTTAAATTTGAATGTGACTGTATAAACTTTTTATTTGGTGTTTTAATGCCACCATTGTTCATTTCAGCTGGAATTTGCAGTGAATTGTATGTAAGTAAATTTGTTGATTTTTTTTTTTCTTTCTTTTTTTTCTCGAGTGAGACCTGGCTGAATAGAAATAAAATGTACTGTAAGCATTTTTTTTTTTTTTTATTGTGTGTTGTATATGTGTTATATTGTATCTGAGAATATTGTGTTTTTGTTTGCTATTGCTAGTTGGTTGTAGGTGGTAATGGTGGAGGAGATATTTGAGTATTTGATTAGACAAAAATGTGCATTACACCCCTGCATACAGGATGAGTCAGCAGTACTTCTGTTCCATTTTCCCAGAACAGAAAACTGCTATTGGGTTGGTGCTGATAGCCTTGTGGGCAGTGTGCCATTGTATGTATCGCCATTGCTCTATGGGAATTCTGAGTTTTAATCCCAGCTCGAGGACCTTTCCTGATCTCACCCCCCTCTCTCTCTCCCACTTTGCTTCCTGTCAGCTCTGCACTGTCCTGTCATAATAAAGGCAAAACAAACAAACAAAAAAACAAAAAACAAATGAAGCTTCACTATACTGAAGCTAGTGCTGGTGTTGTATACACTATAGTCCTCATTTTCCAGATCAGTGTTTTCATATAATGCTCAGAGTTGGCAACTGTTCCCAGTGGACCAACAGAGAAGGGCAAGAGAAACAGGGTGCTTCTGGCTTTTTACCAGCTGCTTATTGTCAATTTCTGTCTGAGTTTCTCCTTTTACATGCACACACACACACACACACACACACACACACACACACACACACACACACACACAAATCCATATTAGCCTGAGGCTAAGTGCTAGCTTATCCATGCTAACTGTTCATTATGAGAACATCCTTGTCTGTCTGTGTTTTCTTTTATATTCGGTTCCTGTAGCAACAATTATCCCCTAATTATAAATTTCAGATGTTAAAAACACCATAGTAAACCATAACCTTCTGTTTCACAGCTCTGAGCAGTGACAACACTAATTGATGCCCTGTGCCCAAGATCCAAAGGAGCATTCGCAATCTCACACTCCTTGCTCTAGAAACGCACTGAGTGGATTATTCCCAAGAGGTTATAAATCTTTCACTGTGCGGTACTGAGACAAGTGCCAGTCAGAGATCATTAAAGAGACAATTAGCACACTGACCTGGAGCCCACCACTCGGCATGCCCCAGAAAAAAACATATCCTTTTCTGTTTTTGTTCTTTTATTCGTGACTGTGATAGCTAGGCGTCGTAACACAGGCTGTCTCCAGGGGGGGCTAATGCATATTTGGACTGATTTATTGCTCCCTGCTGAGTAGAGAAGAAGATTTGTCTTTGGTGTCCTAGTGTCTACTGTCCTTTTTCCACAGTCCTTGAAGGCCACAAGAAGTACAGTGGTGTCACAGGCACCTTCGGGCTTCTGCGGCATTGTGGGTAGGGATTTGCGATGTATCATAACTGTGACAGGAGCGGTAATGACCTAAGGTTGTAGGCTAGCCGTCTCATGAGAATAGCCCACAAGATGTGGGTTCTACAGTATATAAAACCTAGTTTTATTGTAGTGTACCATATGACTAATTTGATTGACAACTTATTTGGCTTCGATAAGAACTGATACTGTAACTGCTAAACTCCATTTGTGAAAAGAGATGTAAGGTAATTTAGCACCACAGTTAACAAAATGTGATCCATTTCTTCTATAAAATGTCTTTTTTGATATTTAAATACCTTTTTGTAACCATGTTTAATGTGCACCTTCAACTATAAACAAGCCAATCTCAGTTTGATTTCCAAAAAAGTTTAAATAATTTGACTGTGTTGCTTACAAAACATGTTTGTTTGAGCATACTGACTAGCCCAGCATAGGCTCAACCAATGGAATGAGTTTGGGGCGGGGCTTCCAGTTTTGCCGCCCAATGGCAGACAGGGGTCTGGAAAATCTACAGTGGTCAGGCTCAGGAAAATCTATTATGTTTGCAAATCGTTTTGGTGCAACTATTGCTACAGTTACCAAATTACCTTTTTTTCGAAACAAAGAAATCTGCTTATACAAAAACACATATATATTTTTTTATATAGATTTTTTTTATTATAGATTTTTTATTATATAGAGAGGGGAAGTAAAACCCCAAATTTCATACTCTACATGATGACTTGACTTTAATAGATGACGTAAAAAAGGCAAAAAGAGAAATCTGTTATTTTAAAATTGCCTAAATTTAAAGTACCTAAAGTGTGATTCGCTAAGCATGTACCCCCATTTAACTGTATGTAGGCTTTTTATTTGTTTAACATTTAATTTAGTTTTATTGCTGAGCTTTAAGGCTGGGTGAATTAGCATTTAAAGCAGGCTTACAGTATCTGGGACAGTGCAAAAAGCCATGAATAACTGACAGCTGTAGAAAGCAGACAAGCGGGGATTTTATTGGCAGCTGGCAGCTGTAGAAACGAGTCTGAACAAAACGGAGCGATACATTGCTGACAGAGGGGATTTGAATATCCATGTGTGGGAAGGAGGGCCAGCTTTGCCTTGGAGAAGAAACTCTGACCTTGAAGACGCATTTGATTAATGTGTATTGGTCTAATAGTCACAGAGAAGCGAGTGAAATATTCATACGGACTTTATTTATTTTTGATGGGACTGTGTGGTGTAGGTGGGGGTTTGTTTGCAACTCATTTCCAAGCAACTCTGTTGTATATGAAGCCAAATACTGGTTATCCTTCAAAACTGTGCACAGAAAATGAGTTTACAAGACAGTAGGGCTAGAAGATCTGCCTTTTACGGTCTTCAAGGTTTATTTGAGGCCGTGAAAGGCATCACAGTTTCCCAAGAACTCCACAGCGGCAATTACTGTCTCGCAGGTGTCTGATATAAAAGATGTTTTCTCATCAGGACTGCCAAGCCTGTTCTGGTGCCTGTCTAGCATCCGCGGCGTCCCGCAGATAACACTGTCCTCCTGAGAGAATGACACCTGTTGTCTGTTGTTTACAGGTAGAAAAGCCTTTCGCATGGTCTGCTGGCTGGCTGAGGGAAGCTCAGGGCCTGCCCCTGGCCCTCGGTTACACCTTCATGCATAGTTACCTTACCCGCGACTGCAGGCTATGTGTCTAATTGCCGTTTTATGGCCGTTTAGCCCTTGCCTTCCCCGTGACTCCTTTGTATTATTGATGAGGCGCTGCCATTCCACAGCAGCTCACCAAATGCTTTCGGGCATTGAGAATGCAGCTCTCTGCCATTTCATCATGAGGCTTATAGGTCGGCGCATGTGTATGCCAAAACCATGCAGTGGCAGTTCACAAACGTGCAGATGTCATGAATATCGTGGCTAATTAGACACAGCTGTGCCATGGCGATATGCTTGTAGAAAACTAGGTAAAATATTGTGTCTGGTCCCTTTTCCAGCTTCACAAAGATGCTCTCATTTAATTGAGGTGTTAATCAGAGATTTGGAATTTAATTACTGAGGTTTGTGCAGTGGGACATACATTCTTTCATTTCTTTATTTTCTGACTCCGTTTAGACATAGGACTTCTAAGAAATATGAAATGAGTAATTTTATGAATTAAATGTGCAATGTTTTAGGTATAATTGAGCATTAGCATCCCTAAAGAAGGGTCATTTTTAGTAAAACCATGGTTAATTAGCTAATTTTTCTGAACAGCAGATGGTATTCTTGTCCACTGAGAGTTCAATCTCATCTTGAGCATCTAATACATTCAATAATAGTCATAATAATAATACTTAGCTTATTAGCTTAGCTAATTTTTCTGTATAATAGTTGGTAGCTTAGCATCTTCACTATTTTTTTAGTAGCTTGCCCTAGGCTGGTTACAGACACTGTCCATTTAACATAGGAAATTATTTGTTGCTGTCAGGGTAACCTGTTAAGTTGACTTTTTTAAACATGCTCTCAGAAATATATGGTCTATTTCCATCTTTAATAACGTTCTCAACCTTTGTATTTAAGTTGTGTGTCATATTTGATGTGTGATTTGATTATTTCTTTCTTTATTGCCCCTTCTGCAAATCCAATTTTAGCTGACATTTCTTCTGACTGTAATGAAGTATGACCTTTGAAAAGGACACTTCCTGAATCTGGACGGAATTTGGACAGCTTCGCTACGCCGCAGACGAGTGAAGCCCAAATCTCGCTTTCATGTGTTTGCAGTGCTTCATGGAAAGGCCTTCATGTTGTGTGCTTCTGTTGCATTTGTCGTCATAGCCTTCACCGAGGCTGACCGTCACACACCCGAGAACAGCAGAAATGAGTGCACGGAAGCATGTTCTTGGCAAGTACAATGTCTGGTTGGGAACTAATGAAGCTTTCAGAGGGACTCAATAATTCCTCTCTCTCTATGCTAATGCGGGTGAATGATCTGTCTCAATAAGGCCCTTAACCTTCCTTCCCACGTCCCACATGTGCCTGACTACAAATAGATGACATGGTAATGACATAATTCATATGCAAGGGCACAAGTCGAGACCTCCTCCGCCTTTACACGTGCATCAAGTACACGTAGTAGGTGTGTAAACATATACACGTACAGCTGTTATCCTGCTAACATGAAACGTTTAAAGATGCTCCAGCTCTCATTCGCCAATCACCAAAGCCCCGCTCCTCTCTGGAAGTCATTACCGTAATTGATAGTCTGCGACGTTCTGAAAGGGTTTATTTGGGAGCTAAACTCCCTCAAGGGAGTAAGACGGTTCACACACATCTTTGTTTATTGTGCTCTATTTTCAAACTAACGGCGTGTGTGATTATTTTCCTTTCTTTGGAAATCTACTGTCGTATTCTCATTGAATTACAATTTATGAGAATAAAAACATGAACACAGAGGTGAATATTTCTTCTTATGAATAAATGGGATTCTCGATGAATAGCCTACAGAATAGAGCCTGAACTGAATCTGTTATTTCTGTTTTTTTTTTCTATTTCATAAATTTTATATTAAGAACAACCCAGTTACAGAAATACTGTACTGTTTAAAATCCTGATTTATGTGATTATTTTTTATTATTATTTTCAATTCAAGCATGTTCCTTTTATTGTAATAATCTATTTTAAATTATTTATATAAATGATTATCATATTATAATATAAAAATAAATTATTATTATTATTATTTTACTTTTTCAGGCAAACCAAATGTTGGATTGTAGTACTTGACATAATATAATTTCTTATAAATAAAAATATTACATTATAATTATTTTTATTATTACTTTAATAATACAGTAACTGGTAACAGGGTTGAGGTTGCAGGTAACAGTACAATTAGAAAATTACATGAGATTATTTAGTTGGCTTTCTGCCAGGCTTTGGAAATATTAATTTAATTTTTCAAGTATTTAGTATTTTTCAAGTATTTAGCAATTTAGCAACACACACACACACACACACACACACACACACACACACACACAATCTTATAGCTCTTTCAGTAAGTCTGACTGGCTATTATTCAAAATCTTCTGTTTTTATTGGTCCAGTTTCCCCAGCTGTTGAAGTCCTTTAAAGTCATTTTTCCATTGCAGATGTGTTATTGTGTGAGGGTCTAGCAGGAGTCAAGCCTTGATGGACAGCACTCTGGGTTTAGTCGTCTAGATCCCCCAGACCCCTTCTTTTAATGCTCTCTGTCCAGATGAACTTGTCTATTGTGTGCTAAGAATAATAATGTCCTCACCAAAATACGAAGCCCTTGTGTGTCCCTGTGGAGGTCACCTAATAATCTCATTATCAATTTAATGAGGTGATTAGAATGCCGAGGGCAAGCAGAGCAGGAGTGGGCGCGTTAGTGAGAAACTTTTGTTTGAGGATCCGAAGGTTATTTTGTTTGTCAATTTATACAATTTTTGTCTTTCTTTTTCCCACTTGCCACCTTCTCTCGTCTACGGTGTGTCACAGGATGCTCTCCGTCACTGGTTCCTGCCTCCCATCCTGCGACACAGGAAATATGGAGAAAGGAAAGTGTGAGGATTCACAGGCTAAAGTTGCTATGGCAACAAGTCAGAGCCGCAAGCACTCTTTTATTTTATTCATTTATTTATTTATTTTTGCTGCTGGAGATTCCTTGTGTGCCACACTAGGGACCAGCTAAACAGATTCAGATTAGGCACATTAGCATGTTGAAGCGACTTTGTCTTCAAAATATCCAACAAGTGGGTGTTTTTGTTTTACTTGGCTATTTCAAGAAACAAGGAAGTACACCTTGTTTACAGTGTCACTTACAACTTTGTACCATGAAATGCCAAAAGGGCACTCTTTTATCCTGTTATGACTTTATTAGCTACCAAAATATGCATGCTGGTGTTGCTAAACAGAGTTGACATATTTGAAGAACTGTTTCAGTATAATTCTAATTCAGTATAATTCAGTTCAAAATAATACAATTAACCATTCCTGGTTAATAAAATGTATATATTCTGCTATATTCTATGTTTATATTCTATAGCTGCTATTTAGTAGTCTAATCACATTTTAAGGATGTTTAGGATATCTATCTATTTGTCTGTCTATCTATCAACATTTAATTTCGTAGAGAAATTCAGTGGGTGTGTGTGCGCGTGTGTGTGTGTGTATCTAAAATAAGCATCCCTATTTTTTATTTTTTTTGTTATATATTTGTGCACAATAACACCAGGAGCATACATTACATATGCACATAAGAAAAAAAAAAAAAAATTTTGATTTCAAGTTGACGTGATATTTGAGCTTGGTTAGCTCAGGTTGTACAGATCTGCATTGAGGTTGACAGGGCTCAACTTCTGTTGTTCTACAGTAGTTCTATTTAGCTGTAATGATCTTTTGTTTTGGTGTCAGTAGTTGATGAAATAAAATGCAGGTGAAGGAACGGGTCAGGGACGGCCAGCGAGCAGGCTTCAGTCCCCGGGGCGGCACTGGGGCGAAAGGATGCATCTGGGTGCATTGATTATCTGTCAGCTGCTCCTGATAGGATCTGAGCGGGCCAGTGTTGGGGTATTAAGTGATCTGAAGTAGTCAATAAATATTGATAATGAAGGCCTGTTAGTGAGGCTCCAGGGTTGTTGTTTCAGCCCCAGGAGAGGCATTGCTTGCTGCCGTCCCACAAGGCGGTACTGTATGTATTTGTGCATGTAAGTATGCAAGAGAAAAGATGTTTACTTTTAGTTTTACTCCAAATGTCCTCCTTATAGAGAGCTTAAGTGAAAACTTGAACAGCTCTATACACATGCATATACAGCTTTCATTTCTGTGCCATCCCACTGTATTGGTTTCTGGACTTGACACAAACATCATTTAGAGATCCTCACTTCTATTCTGGAGTAATGCTTCCATTTCGGCCTCCCACATCTAAAAGCTCTGTTCTGAAAACATGCCTTTTCTGCTTCACAGTCATTTAGCATTGTATTGAGTTTAGTGGCTTTTAAGGCTCCAGGCCTCGTTTTCCTCGATTTAATTTGTTGTCTTGAAAATTACCAAGTCTCTGTTTATTGGATTGGTGAGGCTGCAAGGTACCGTACGGCTGCACTTAATCCGTTAACTTTGGCCCGGTCGCCGCACTGCCGTTGTTTGCCTCCCCTGTGTTTTCTTTATCACCTTGTCACAAATAGTCAGTGTTAAATCATTAAACTCTCTCTCTCTCTTTTTTCTTTCCACTGCAGAAACTTGTCCAGGAACCCTCTGACAACTCTCTCATGGCAACTTTTTCAGAATCTCCAACTTTTCGAGCTGTAAGTTAAATGTTTTTTTTTTCTTCTTTTTTTCTTTATATTCTCAAGCCTCCATTGATTTTTTTGCTGTGGTTAACTGGTGGATGGATACCCTGCAGGGCTGAATTTCATATCTAACACCATAAGTGAACATAAGCCTTGGTTGTGACGCATTAAATGTTCTTTTATCAGTCTGTAAATATTTTAAGCCAATCTTGATCAACATATTATGCCACTTTTACTCTGCATCATACCAGTATTCATATTCATTGAATGTCAAAATGGGAAAAAGACCTGATGATTTCAAAATAACTCGTACATCAAATAATAAATCATAAAATGAAATAATTAAAATTAAATACATTAATTCATAAATAAATACATAACATGACCAAGTATACATTTCTTAATAATGTTTACTGAAACAGGGTTATTAATTAAACCTAAAAATGAAACTTTCAGTGACTTTGTGATATCCTCTATATTATTACCTTTACATCATTATGAAAGTTTTGGTTTAACAGTTTTGAAAGTGTTAATGTGTTTATTTGGTGTGCAAAAAGAGTGATCTGGCAGCTTTAGCCAGTCATTGGGCTCTTGTCTCAGGATTATCGCAAATCAAGTAAAGCAATTTCATAATTATGGTTCAGGTGTCATCGCAGTCCTGTCCAACATGCGAACACCAATCAGCTGAGTGCATAGGGCTTTATCCATACAGGCATCTGTGTCTCGGTGTGTTCGTGTGCGCGTGACTAAACGTGATATTTTAAGCCAGGGAAACAGGACAGCTCCTCTGAGGTGGCCCATCTTCTCTGCAGGGTTAGCACGTCCTTTGGAGATACTCCAAGGAGAGGAGTACTTTTGGATTTCCTGAGAGATATCGAACGTGTTGTCCTTAGATAAAGAAAAGTGCTAACAAAAGGATGTGACCATGTGCTTTCTGTCTTAGTGGGTAACTTAATTTAGCTACAGTACATATACCAGACATGGCCTTCTAGTTTGCATGTTTGTCGAGTCAGCTATCTAGTGTCACTGTTTAAATATGATCTTGATTAGAATATAAATGTATGGTTAACAGCATATTATGACATTTAGCTTCTTGGTTCCTTCATATTTTGCAGGTCACAATGGAAATGACAAATTTCCAAGCGTTAACAGCTGCGCTTATCATGTGATTAGATTGAGGGTAAATTAATTTCATGTGACATAACGCAGGTCATATGGGTAATACCAGAGCCATGAAGCGATGATGATCATGGGACACCATCTTTAAAGGGACAACACGAACATATTCCATATGTGCACTGTTGCATAATACTAGCACAAATGCCATCTTTAAGCCTCCTGATGTTTTAATTACTTGTTGTTTCTTTGTGGTCTAATCCCTTTGTTAAACACATATTGCTACAAGGATCAGTGTATAAAAAAAAAAAAAAAAAAAAATTGAGGCTATTTGTTGTCTAGTATGTTTTTTCATTTCTTTCTTGGTTAGAAATTTAAATACATTTATTTATTTACTTTCTTTTTTTAGTGTATTGCCCTGAATATATATTGTAAAATATATATAATTTTTTACATATATATATATATATATATATATATATATATATATATATATATATATATATATATATATATGTCTGTCTGTGTCTGTAGATTATAATAAGTTTATAACAGGTTTATAATTTTTATTATAAATTATATAAAATAATGTAAATTATAATAATAGAAATATAATAGAAATGATAACTATTTTCTACACATTATATTTTTCTGATATAATTTTTAAGATTTTTTTAGATTTTAATACAATAATAATTTTGTAATATTATAAAATATTCTTAAAATACGTTATTTACTACAATAAATTATATCTACTATTATTAAAATAATTAAAATATATTATATTACTGTAAAATGTATTCTCTACTGATTATATTTGAAATTATATGATATATAATATTTTATCATTCTATTTTAAATATTATATACATAGTGATTTTAATAAAATATTACAATACATTATATATGAATAGGTCTGTGTCTGTATAATCTATTGCAATTATTAAAATGAATTTTAATAAAACATAAATTAATTATTTTAAACATCGGTTGCTTTATTTCTAATAATAACTATAATTTTATGTTTACACATATTTAAAGGAGTTTAATTGAACAATGTCAGACTTGATTGAAAGGATTTGTGGATTTGACTCTGTATATATCTGAGAAGCTAATCCTCAACTACTGCTTTGTTCTCTAAAGTGGCCTGTTGTTTAAGCAATAAGCATGTCTTCTTGTGCGATTTCAAATGTGGTTTTGGTATATGAAGCACATTCAATGCTACTAAGCAGTCAGAGCTATGTGCACAAAGGCCTGTATAACTAGCATAGTGGTCTAAGCACATTAGTGCTCTACTTTGATATGCACTCTTGGAAGACTCGGATTTGCCCGTCACAGTGCTGCCAAGATTTGAGACGCAGGCTGTGGGAATCACACATAATGTCTGCAGTCAGTGCCAGCACTGTCACTCTATAAGAAGTGATGTGAACACCTGCAAAAGCATCTTAGCATGAATGCAAGTGTTTGTCCGCACCCACGCGCGAGTGTGCTCACACATGTAATTGCTGTCAGTTTTTCTCCTTGACGGCTGGTAGGTGAGAGGGGCGGTGAGTGAGTGTATGTGTGCGTGTGTGGCTCAGGGCCAAGGGTGTAATCATAACGTAGTGGAATGACCTATACGGATAAGCCAATCCACTCCAAAACTTCTTTATCACTGCTGGTAGCATAGAGGGATGTGCCAATCACCCATGCCTCTTATTGAGACCTATGTCACAAATTGAAGAGGACTAGTTTCCTTGTTTCTGTGCATTATCAAGATTAGCAGGTTTAGCAGGAGTGTTTTTTTTTTCTTATCATATGCTAACATAGTCGGTGTGACATGCCCTTCTCCTCAAATACTACAAAACTAATTAAGAACAGCTGCTTTACCTCAATTTTCTTCTTTTTACCTTTACCCGAAGGTAGCTGGTTAGCTTTACGGAACCTAGCGCCTTTAGCTAGCCCCCTTGTTTCTGAGCGGAGACAGAGCTGCAAGAATGTGAGGTCGGTCACTGGATACTTTCTCAGTGAATATTGATTTAAGTGATTTAATTTCAATTAATTTGCATATTATGTAATCAATTTAGTTTATAATCAGTTTAAAGACTTAATTTGTTAATTTTCTGAATAAAAGTGAGTGGCGTTTTCCCATGCAGAACTGCTAAGCGTGTACATAGATTTTTTTGTGTTATAATTTCATATAACGAGATTCATTAACTGGCATATTATATAAATCATTTGGTTTATAAGTTTTAAATTTTCTGAATAAAAGTTAGTGTTTTTTTTTCTCATGCAAAATTGTTTTAGGTTGTTACCAGAATTGTTTGTGGTTGCTAAGGTGTTGACTGGGTGATTTTGGTAGTTGCAAAGTGTGTACTTTGAACTGTTGAATATTGATTTATGTGATTTCATTTAATTGGATTAATTAATTGGCATAATTTGGTCATAAGAAAATTATAAGCCTGATCGCTTGGAAAAGTAATAGTACACTTCTAAATACAAATATATTTTGTATTTAGTTTAGTTTGCTATTAAAACTAAACTGCAGTGCCATGCAGGGACTTGAATTAGTGAATCAATTATTTGATTTGTGAATCAACAAATCAGAATTTCCAAACTTGCACATTACAAAATAAACATTGTGACAGAAATTTGTGCAGTCCTTATATGTATGAGTATCGTTATAGGTTTAGCAGTTCTGAACAGATTTTCATCTGTTAATGCCAATTAAGTGAAATCAGTGTGCGATAAGAGTCATTTGGCAGCATTTTACTTGATTGATTTTAATTTCAATAAACATTGTTATGTTAAATCATTACTTCTTCTACTAGAAAACAAGAGGATAGACAAAAGACTGATTTTGGTAACTTTTATGATCCCTGAAATTTGTCTTAGCTGGCAAAACTGTGGCAAAAATTGCACAGTGGGCACCAACCTTATATCTCAGAGTCTTATTTTTTTGGACTTGCGTAAAAAAGATAGTTTAGACTCTGTGTAATTTATATTTTCATTCTCCTCAGGCACTAGCTGTTCCCAAAGGGATGAAGAGAAACAGTAAGGACTGCAGTAATCAAGACAGATATAGAGTGAGATGGAGAAAACTCTGTTCCGCAGGAAAATTGTGGCCTGAAATCAGATCTTTTGCATAGACCGTATTGTACAGAGTGAATGACCATAATTAGTCTGCTTTGTACGACAACACAGTAGAAGCCAGTGGAGTAGCCTAATCTAAGGTGCAGATGTAGGCCAAGTGTGTCATCTATGTTTATTTGCCACAAATCCAATTAAGCATTCATTGTAAATAAGCTCGTAGAGGAACATCAGTAAAAGCTGTAGTTTTCTGCTTTCTCAGTGATCTACTTTCTGACATCAGAACCGCAAGAGTTCGAGGCCTTCAACTGCAGCAGGGATGTCAATCTTGGATTGAATATTTCTATGACAGAATATACCTTAACCCCTCACTCCCATCCCCCTTTTTTGTTTTTTTGCTTCAGTGATTGCAATCTCAAGGCAAGCGTGAAGTATGCCCGGATGCTCGTCAACTTGCCCTTGAGGTGATCTTGAATTTAAACATGTCAACTTATCCTTCACAGCAAGTCCTTGATATCTCTTGCATTGTCAGATTTTTATTGACACAGAGAGTTGTTGTTGGGCAAAATCAAGGCAGCAAGTATTTCATTCGGTCATGTGGCTGGAACTTGACACATTAAAGACTCAGATCAACATGATTAGCGGGTTTGGTAGGAGTGATTTTCTTATCATAGTCCTTGTAGACCTACTGTATGCGCACTGTACGTCATGTTATATATGTTTTTCTTATAAAGATAACCTTCTAAAGTGGGTTAGGTTTGATCGGATTCAGTCGTGGGCAGCAGGGTAAAAGCAATGCTAATAATAAAATTAACAACGCTAATAATAAAAATCAGCCATATGAATCAGATAGCAACATAACAAGAGGGAGTAAAGTCTTTTCATTTATTTTAGTATTGCTAAAAAATGGTGTATTTTGGCGGAAAATAAATTGTCAGTAATTGAGACAAGTAAATTTGCTGCTGCTAGTCAAATTAGCCAGATGCTAATATAGATCGGTTTTGTGACATGCCCACATCCTCAAAAACTACAAATCTAGCTAAGAACCTTATTTTTCATCTTTTCACATTTACCAGAAGATAAAGGTGGGGTTAGCGGTGACCTTCAGCTAGCCCTCTTGTTTTCTGAGCATTACAAGATTAGCATGTTTAGCAGTGATTTTTGTTTTTCTTATTGATAGATAGGAACCATTGTGTTACACAGTATTTGTCATTTTAAATGTTTTCCTTGTAAAGATAACCACCTTAACTAGTAGGTTACAGACCCAAAAAGGCATGGGCAGCAAGATATAAACAATGCTAAATGCTAATAATAAAATAACAAAAGAGGAGAAAACTCATAGACCGGTTATGTGACATGCTCTCATACTCAAAAACTGCAGAACTAATTAAGAACAGCTGCTTTTACCTCATTTTTCATCTTTTTACCTTTTTTATCTGAAGATAGCTGGCTAGCGATGCAGAGCTAACGCCTTTAGATAGCCTCCTTGTTTCTGAGCACTTTCAAGTGTGAGCGAGGCGACAAATAGTAAATCTTCTGTACCCACTCGGAGGATGATGATATGATACAAGCCTATTTACGGCCAAAGCACAAAAGCGTATTCGCCACAGTCCGCAGACTCAGTCACTCAGTCGCCGCTTTCAGCCTCTCGGCTAGCAGCTGCGAGCGCCATCAATCCGTTTTATTCTGTTGACCTTTCTCTAATCTCCTTCTGTATAAAGCGGCTCCTACAGACACAAACTTCATGTCTGGCTCATCGCTAGAAGGATCATCACTGTTAAAAAAAAAAAAGAAAGACTAAGAGTAATAGTGACAGTAAACACGCTGCGGGGAGAGTCTGTTTATATTTCCCACATTTACAGCTGTCTATAATGAATGAAAAAATAAGAACCAAAATAAAAACACTGCAGTTTGGTTTTCAGCCAGGGACCCGGTTAGGAGTTAAATCAGATTATTTAACAAGCACAGTGTTGTCGATGAGCCAAGGTAGTTAAATACTAACGATATTTTCCAGGCTGAAGAAATTACCTTATGTGGGCATTAATTTGATGTATAAAAATTTGTGATATAAACAATTTATGAGAGAATGCTAATTATCAGAGTACAAATTAGAATATGAAATAAATACATAATAGTGCCTCCATGTGCAAATTTCATTTTAAAAATAAAACTTCTGTAGAGAACTTATAGAGATTATAATTAAAAAAGGGCTTTTTTGAAGTTATTGTTATTATCAAAATATATTTTTTTCATTTCTATTGCAAATAAACTTGCAGTCGATAGCAATATATTTTGCAATTGAGATTGTCAGACTATTATCTAAAATGAATTTTTAAATGACGTATTTGAAAATTATATATGAAAAAATATAATTATATAGAATTTTCATGAGTTAAAAAAATATTGTTCTTTAAAGGATTTTATTAATTACTGTGATCGATCAAATTAATATCATTCGCAAATGTTTTAATATTTGTCTTCAAATAAAGATAATTCTAAGATATTATTGTGACAATTGATTAAATCATTGAATATTGAGTGACATTACAAAAAGTAGCTTTAGTCAATGTACACTCAAACCAACATTTATTCAGACACCTTCAACATTTCACACATCACAGTTTATTCGCTATAGTTATAAAATGGTAATAAATATGACAAGAAGAACTCAAGACTTAAACTTTGTCAGAACAGATTAATCTTGATAATGTCAGAATTTTTGGGTATAATATGTCAGTTTACTTTATTTTGCTATCCTCAATTACATAAATGAACTGTAGTGTCCTGCACCCACTAGTAAAAAATTATATCTGGTGTCTGTTTAATTTTTGGTTTGATTTTTTTTTTTTTGTATAGCATATAAACTTGAAGTCCATAGCAATATATTTTGCAATTGAGTTTGTGAGTCTATAAGTATTCAGTTAAGAGGATAGCCATGACCAAATTTAGTAATTAATTAATATATATATATATATATATATATATATATATATATATATATATATATATATATAATGAATAACAATAAAAATTGGAATTTGGAATTTTTGGAAGAAATGGTTTTAAAACTTCATGAGAGCCCATAGTTGTTAGAATTTAGATAATTTGAAAGTTTTCTCTTAGTGGACCTGACTCCCTAGACTCCGGTGATGAGACCTGCCGAATCAGTGCCCATTTTAGTAGTGATTGCACTGCAGGAGGTGTCCATCAGTTGAATGGAGCCTTGCCCAGCAATCAAACCAATGCTAATTTAACGTGCAGGTACGGATTCTGACTTGGGTTCACTTTAAGTCCCTGTCGAACACGACATGGAAAGGGCAGTGAAAAACCAGCACACATACTCACTCGTCTTGTCTGCAACTTAATGGGATTACTGATTGGGAGTGAACTGTAAAACCTGGTGACACATTGTGGAGGGAGATCGTATATTAATCCTCGGTTTATAAGGATGCTGAAGTCATTATGCATGTGGAAAAATATTAAAATGCATATATTCATTAGTCTTGGGAGTGTTAAACAGAACTTGGCACTAATGCTGAGAATCCATTTTTCACAGTTCCCTTTACTTCGTACAAATGTTTCTGATTCCTATCAGGACCTGGCAGCATTTATGATGGCTTGTTTAGCATCGTACAGATGAAACATACTAATTAGCATCACAAAAGAAAATGCATATCTATACTGGATTTAGTGGTATATTCAGCAAAATGTCTGACAAAAAAACAAAACAAAAAAGCTGTGATTTTTCAAAATATAATAGCAAGATAGGACTGTGAAGGAATGTTTTGACAGTTTTTTAAACCGAGGTGGGCAAATTTAGTGGGTATACACACTCTCAGAAAAAAAGGTACAAAAGTGGTCACTGGGGCGGTACCTTTTCAAAAGGCACACCTTTGTACCTAAAGAGTCCATATTGGTACCATAAAGGTACTGTACGTATTAGTACCTAAAGTGTACATATTAGTACCTAAAAGGTACAAAAGTGTAAGGTACCACCCCAGTGACAGCTTTTGTACCTTTTTTTCTGAGAGTGCAGGTACTATTCTCTCTTGCATTGATCTCTGGCCCCACCTGTTACCATGACTACATGTGATCTTGTCTTTTCAGTTGTCAGACCACACCAACACAGTGCTCTCTATTAAGACAAGGCCAAACTTTTGTTGTACTATCTAGTGAAAGCGTGAGAGGAAAACAGAGATGCTTGACCGAAATCTATCAGTAATTTTCTGGCCAGTTAAAGTAACACGCTGCACCGAGGGACACAGACCTGCGTACTTGCACTCTGAAAGCTTCCCCAATGAAAATCAATGAGCAATTCATAAGCTGAAAAGTCACTGGGATGCCAGGCAGTGTTACTTTAAATTGCATGGATATATATTTTGGATGCAGGCAAAACAAGTTCCTAGAAACAATATGGAGATTTATTGTTCACTTTAGAATTGCAGATAAGAATTGAAGAATATTAATTAACTACAGTCAGACAATCTATAAGTATATAATATTTTACATTCTAAATGTATTTAAAAAATTATAATGTTTACTTTATATGAATTATTACTTTTTATTAAAAATATTTGTACAATGGTATAATACACGCACAAACAAGCACACAAACAAATTTATATATAAAACTTTATTTATTTGTTTAATATATTAGTATTTTATTTATTATTTAGTTTTATTATTATACTATTTTTTTTTTTTTGCTTTAACATTTTTTTGTATATATATATTATTAAAGGGGTCCTATTATGTTTTTCCACTTTTTGAATTTTAGTCAGTGTGTAGTGTGTATGTTTGGCCATAAAAATGATCTTCAAATTTACAAATCTCAAAGTCCACTCCAAGGGGAGATATTTAGTTTTTAAAAAAAATCCCTTTTCAAGAACTACAATGAACGGCTCGTTTGGACTACAGCATTAGTTTTCCGGGTTTTGTGATATCACAAAGCGGCCCATTAGAATATCATTATAATAAATCCTGCCTACAAAAATTGGAATGGTTGGGGGGTGGGGAGGGGCGAGGTCATGGTTAGAACACTTGGTTGAGTGCATCAGACAAGACGGCAGTGAAGAAGTGCTGCTGTAGCCTCAAGTTTTCGCAAGTATTACACATGCACCTGAATAATTATGTATGTAAATATGTATGTTACAATTATGAAAACATTTTTAGAATAAATTGCTGACAGTACAATACTGGACAATGATGTAATCTGCAAAATTTACACTTCAATTATGAGACTACAGTGTTTCCTATACATTGAGTGCTGGTGGTTTTATATCACTGTATTTCTGAAGGAAACTGACTGTCTTCAGAAAATTCAGTGCCATTTTCATTTAATCTTGCATGTAATGTCTGAGAAAGCGGTGTTTTTTTGAGTGGAGCTGCTTTGTCTACAGCCGTTACCAGGGAAACCCAAACGGCAACCTCCCGCTCTTTCTTGTGAAGCCAAAAACTTAAACTGTAATTCGTCAGCTGGCCGCTAGAGGCTGGCTGCAAAAGGGAGTCAATCCCAAATACTCCCCATGTTAAAATGCCCAACTTTACAGCAGAAAAAAACATGTTTACAGCCTGGTTCAAAAAAAGATTTTTGGTCTATATAGCTAATTTTACCCTTCATGACAACTCCCATTTTTGATTATCCAGGAGGGACACGTAGTGACGTCCTGCCAAGATGGCAACGGCCGGCTCCGCCTACTTTAGGCTTCAAAAACGCACTTAGAAAAACTATGGGTGATGTCACGGACACTACATCCGTTTTTATACAGTTTATGGGGAAACCTCAATCTCTTCGACTCCAACAGCGCCTCCTGCTGGCAGAGAATCAATTTGCATACATATGCCGACTGGGAAACACGTGGACTATGGTATAAATAAATTTAAATGTATAGCAGTTTCACTGCAATTCATGTTATAATGTTAGAATTAAATAACAAAAAATATATACATACACACTTATCTGTACATAGTAAATGCAGTTATTTTTAAGTGGTTGTTGATATCCTATCTAAAAGGTGATTGAGCCAAAACACAACAACAACAACAATAACGTTACCACTCTAATATGTCTTGCAATATCCGTGCTTGCAAAGGTTCTGCGCGATCCTCTTGTTCAGTATTCTCTAGGTCTGAATCCAGCTCAAATTGATATAGCAATATTGACTCCATCCTTAACTATACCAGAGCAGATGGAACTTGCTGCTTTGGCAAGGGGCGGGGCAGTACTGAAACACCATCTAAACTGTTCGCCTATCACAACGCACTGGGATAGCTAACCTATCACATCACATTTAGTTTTTCAGATGTCGGGCCTTCATCAAACCCCGGAACTAATCAAGCCGTTTGTGCAAGGCTGGGGAGATAGGTATTGTAATAATGTAAATTAGGAAAAAAAAAAAAATGTGTTTTTCGAAACACCAAGCATGAGAGCATGTTCTAGTACACCCCCAAAAACAATATATATATATATTATTGCTTTGACAATCTCAAATGATCATCTGTTTCGAATGGTACCTCTTTCTTGCTTTCTATTTTTCTTTTTCTCTCTTGCTCTCTCATTCTCTCTCTCTTTTGTGGTGTTTGGCCCTTTATGTGTGGAATAATAGGGACGATGCTTTCATATTGATTGTTAGCCTGAAGTAATCACTCAAAAGATGAAGATAATAAGCTCAGAAGAGAACTAGAGAGGAGCATGACTGATGCATGGCAAAATGTTCATGCACTGGGAATAATGTCCCCCTGTATTGATTATTACATCCCACTTACCATGGCGATTAGTTAAATATTTAATTCAATTCCATTAAAAAAGTGAAATAATTTATTCAGTCTTTCTGTGCCATGTATCTATTACAATATCAATGTCCGTTCTCCCCAGTTTGCATAGTGTGTTTTATATAAAGATGTTAATCCAGGACTGATGGGGGCAATATATTTCTGTGAAATATGGATTTTCAATAGAATACTGAATGCAGAGGATCGTGGGTAACCAGAGCAGAAGGACAAGGTGAGGGAGTAGATTTAGATTAGTACGGCTGGGTGATACAGTAACAGTATCACTAACAGTATCTTACTGAATCTAAACTTTTGAAATGTAGTGTGTATGTGTGTCTATGTATGTATTGATTGATTGATTTATAAAATTCAATATATCATTCAGCCACTAGTAAACTACTTGCTTGCCATTTCCAGATTTTTCCATGCCAGAAAATAGAAGTTAGCCACTTGTCTATTGTTATCTGATGTCACCAGGGCATTCAGTAACACAATCTCATACTTCTCTGCCAACTCGTGGGCATATTTCAGTGTCACTCACGCTTTCTCGGGTCACGGCGGACCACCATCAATCTCTGTCATTCACCTTCTCTCGCTCTCTGTTGTGCAAACACTACTCATGCCTGACAGAGCAGCACTGCATGTTTTGCTGACGTCCAGTCCATATTGATGTGTGTCATTTAGGGCTGTGGTCAATGACAAGTCTTTATCACTCCCATCGCTCCCACTACCCGCTGACAGCTTCCCATCCAGAGCTTATGAAAAACACCAAAGATGCTTAATGGAAACTGCCTTCAGCCTCCGTAAATGGTAATAGAGTCAGTCCCGAGATGTGGTGGAGAAGTGCAGGTTGGGAAATGATACCTGCTGTTTGGAGCACGTCCAGAAAATCCACATGGATTGAGACAAATGTGGGTTTCCATACTTTGAAGCTGGCGGTGTTGCCATATTGTGAGGGTAATGATGTAGAAGGTGTGAGAGCCCTACAAATGTTATCAAGATTTTTACGTAGAAAAACATAATTTAAATGTTATATGCTATTTTCTATCTTGTTGGAACACACTGTTTGAATAGACGTGGTTAATTCTAGACGTTCTTACTGACGCAGTCTGGAACTTTATTAAAAATAAAGTTCATCCACTGATAACTCTTTCCAAATGTTGGGATCAAAAAAATGGCAGTGCAAAGACTGTGTTTTCCCACAACTTGCACACCATCTTGTTGTCTTTGGAGCATCTTTATTGTTTGGTTTCTGCATAGACCTGCGTTTGCCTTTCATTATTTACACTAGGTGTGCGAATCGGTGGGCGGAGCTAAACAGGCAGTGATGTACAGTAGAAGCGGGCATTGATCTTCTTCTGCGGAGGCTGTGCTTAGCCACACTATTACATCATAAAGTGGCACATTCCACAAACTGTTATGTTGGCAGATTGACTTCAATATAAGCTGTTTTTAGACTAACGAGAAAGTTTTGAGTTCTGAAACTTACAGGCTGTTTTTATAGTTTTTTTTTTTTTTTTTTTGATTCCTCAGTTCATGACCCCTTGGAATAGTCTTTCTTTTATTCTTTCAGTTCTACTCTCCATCATGTACCGTGTGATTGTATGTGACACCCTGTTTGATTGATAATTTGGTTTTTGATGACTAGAGGGACTTCAAACTTTAATTATAATTTGATTAAACAATGACTCCCTCATATGGGATCAGGCTAACGATGCAGGAAAGCCAGTTTAATCCCTGTAAGAATTAATCGGAGCATCACAGGAACGGTAATGAGAGCTTGCAGAGAGAGCCCTAATATCTGCTGCATGGGGCTCTGTCTCCCTGTCAGGAGTTGTGGGTTTCTATCTGTTACTACACATACATGGGTGAGCTAGAACGGTGAATTTTCTCTTTCACATTCACTGTAAAAATGCAACTGCACATTTTCCAGTTTACGAAACCTTTTGAGTCTCCAATACTAAAAAAAAAGCTATTTTCTTGAAACTACATAAAAACCCTTGTCAGACCAAAAACCCCAAATGTTGCCCCAACTAATCAAACACAGTTGTCTGAACAAAGATTTTCATATTGGTGAAATGTTAAGGCTTTGTGAGTTCCCAGCATGAATTGCAGCATGAATAAATTATGCAGTTACTGTTATAGGATTATTGTTTTGCTGTTTGCTGACTTCATTAAAAAAAGAAAAGAAAAAAAAAAAAAAAAAGGTTGGTTTTATCATTATTGTCAGCTATTTGTTGTACTGTGATGTAAAGAGCTCATCTTTTTAACATTTGTTGGTTGTCAACATTCTTGAGATTAGTGTGTTAATACTTGTATGGATACTATTTATTATTAGTATTATTATTATCATCCTTTTACTACCTTTTTAAGTGCCTTATTTTATTTTATCTTATTTGTACCTTATTTTCTTTAGGTACTGTATATAAAATAGTTATTATCATTGTCATCATTATTGTTTTATATATTAATCTGTGTATTTATTTTTATGTATTTATTTTAATAATATTTAGGTAAATGCAGATACCATCTTGTCCACTTCCATGTGCACTGGCATACTGTCTTTGCATTTTCACCTGGAGCAATATGGCCCAAATTGAATTTAGTCATATGCATGTGGATGGAATCGTCTCCTCCGAAAGTATTAGACGCTCAGGTTAGGACCTCAGTGGCTGGAGCTTAAACTGCTGCCCACTGTGATATGTCACAAAGCATGACCTCAGCAGCTTGAAACTGTAGAGCATCCCGTCAGAGCCGTATCCCCTAGCTTAACCTTTCATTGCCACCGTATAATGAATCTGAATGGGTCTGTCAGTCTACATCTAGGCCTACCGTTAAAGCCTGGCTCTGTCAGGCCATTTTGTCTTAAGGCAAAGTGCTCTGCAACATTACAGGTGAACCCAGCTGCCCCTGCACTTCACTTGCACTCGTTGGATTTAACCTTAATTTGCTGACTTACTTTGCTTTGAAATCTAAATCGAACCAGTCCCAAAATAAGCCAGCTTGCAGCTGGTGTATTTCACAATTGTCATTAAATCTGGATTATGTTGTCTTTCACTTCCTCCAGGTTCCTTCTTAATAGAAAAGTGTTTCCAGGGAGAGCGTTAGTGGAGTTAGTACGTATGGGCTAACTCATCTACAATGCATAGCTGACATTTACACATCATGTCTTGAGAGCTCCATGAACATACGCTCACGCAATCTTCTGATTATTTATGCATAAATTCTGCTCGTCTTGTGCACGCTACTGTATGTGAATGAACAATGTATGAAAGGAAGAATGAATAAAGCCTTTTTGGAGTGCTTTTGAATTGATTCATATGATAAAGGCTCACCACTGTTTGTCACCTCCATTGTGGCGACACTTTTCATTAAGGCATGAGATGTGTGTATATTTCCATTTGTTATCAGTATGTGCGTTCCCCTGACCCACCGTTCAATGCTCTAGTGGATTTATTCAATGGCGTCCCTTCGTTTGGCTGGGTGTGGGTATGGAAATGCATGCATAATGCATGTTGGCTAGGCGGATGTACTTCAGATTACGTTATTTGGGCATTTTTTTAAGCACACGGGCTTGATGCATCAAAATCCCCTGTGTTTTTCTTTTCTTCCCCAGCTAGCTGTCACCTTGACCTTTCAAAAGGTTAATTTAAAATTTTATTCAAGTTTGCATGCTATGAAAATAGTTAAGGTCTCACTAACTGTGAATTAGCTCTCATAAAAAGAGCATAGTAGCTTTCTCTGCTGGAAAAAAATAGCTTAAACTTGTTGGATAGGCTGATCTGTTTTGATGGTTTTAGAGAGATCGGGAACTTTTCAGCTGGTTTGGTTGAGAAACTAGCTAAAGACTTGCTTGGCCATGTTGGGAAACCATAAAACTAGCTTAACATCAGTTTGGCAAGGAATTTACCTTTGCTAAATTGGTTAAGTTTATCTTTTTTGATGATTTTAGAAGGGATTTAGATGTGTCAGCTGGTCATGCTGGGTGAGATCAGCTAATCCAGCTCGGGATACCAGAAAATGAGCTGAACAACATCTTTAAAAGGTGGAAAGACCAAGTAAAACCAGCAATACCACCTTTTTTAAAATTCTTCTAGCAGGTAATCTAGCCTAATGTTGTTAGCTGGTCTCTTAGCCTGGCCAAACCAGTTTGACTGATCTGTTTAGAGGGTTTTATACAGGTTTTTTCTTCTTCTTTTTTGCGCTTGAAACTGTCTGAAGAACAACTTGGCCAATGCTGGGAGACCAGTTAAATCAGCCTAAGCTGGTTAGCTTGTCTATTCTGGCCAAATTGTTTGGTCTATTGGTTGGTCTATTTTGATGATTTTAAAAGGGTTTTGGACACTTGTGAGCTGGTCAGACTGGGTGACCACCTAAACCTGATAAAGACTAGCTTGGCCACATTGGGGAAACTAGAAAACAAGATGAACGCCAGCTTGGATAGGTGGGGAGTCTAGTAAAAAAAAAAAAAATTAAAACGTTGTCACTTTAGTTGATTTTTTGTACCTGGGAAGCCAGCCTAATGTGTTTAGCTGGTCTCTCAACCTGCATGGCCAAACCAGTTAGACTGATCTGTTTATATGGTTTTAAAGGCTTTGGTTTTAAACCTAAAGTTATCATTTTTAGCAGTTAACTGTGTTTTGTTGTGCAGAGAGGCTCTGTGCACAGTTTGTTTTACTATCCTAGCTAGATTATATGGTAAGTTAAATCTTATTGTTGACATTTAGCATTGTTTTTCCCATGCCATCTGTGACCCATAAGAACAGGCCTGTTGTGGCTCATTTTTGGGTTGTAACCCACTAGTTTAGAGCCGCTAATCAAGAGTATCATAATACGTGGGCTATTAATTAAGCATGTTGTGCAAGTTCTTTCTCCTTTATGAACTTTTCATGATACTGCTTTGTAAGAGAGGAAACGTGCACTCTTCTCATAAGACATGTTAATTTAGTTTTAAAGGGTGGAGAAACTATTTAGGCTCTCCTTTGATCATTATTCATCAAAGCTCTGAAATGCAGGTTGCGCTTGTCCTTGTGCAGAACAAAATTGTTTAAAGATTCACTTGAAAAATCCCCCTCGTTTGTGCAAATGAGCAACAATGCTGTTTCCCAGAGCTTACAGTTTCATATGCATGGGATTCAGCTCATGTGCCTCTATCTCCTGCCCTATCTTGCAAATGAGAAAGGTTATCTTACTCGCACCAACTGATGAATGAATGAGCGTGCAGAGGTTTTAGCCGTCATGCTCCTGCAGGCCAGGTGAGACATATCCTGCGGGCTTAATATTTCGTACCCTTAAAGGGGAGAGACTCCCACTGAGATCAGATCTGGAACCTTCCGCAACGCTGCAGGATCCTGCCGGCTGGAAGCCCTTAAAGCGAGGAGTAAGCGTAAAACGGAACAAAGGCGATTACACCCTGTTCTTTGCTCTCAGTAACTATGGTAGATAAAAGTATAAAAGTAGTTGTCATACAAATTCCTAAATCAGTACAATTGAGGACTGCAGAGGAAAATTAGCCTTTAGTCTGACAAAAAGTGTAATTATGAAGTATTATTCTAACAGTTAATGTTATATATTAAAAGTAGAAAAAATACATTTGACTAATTTTATGGTATTCTTTTTGCGAGCATTTGAACAGACTACATTGCAGAAATTGCAGTATGGGCTTGTATGCTTACTTTTTTTTTAAAGATCTTTCTAGTTTTAACTAGAAGTTAGTTCTAACTCAGTTAAACTGGTTTTATTATTATTATTATTATTATTATTATTATTATTATTATTATTATTATTATTATTATTATTATTAGCTTTTCATCTGATTTTATTTTATTTAAAACATGCATTATACCTTATACTCAATTAATCTCCCAGTTTTATTTATGTATTAAAAATGCATTCCATCTCCTAGTTTATGTCTCCCATTGTTATTTGTTTTTATGTTTCTTTGTTTGTTTTTTTATTTTAAATATGCATTCTTTCTCCTAATATATCTATCCCTTTTTATTATTAAATATATTTTATTATTATTATTTTTATTATTATTATTTTGTATTTTATAATTTGCCTTGGGGGGCCCCAATAAATGTTAAAATTATTAAAATTATTATATTAATACAATCTTAAATAAAATATTAAAAAAAGTTAAAATTATAATTATTTTAGTAAAGTTAAAATAATTAAAAATAATTGAATAAAAATTGAATATTTAAATGCACAACATTAAACTGAAAGCACATGAGTTTATATAATTATTTATTACAACAGAAGTACTAGAGGTAAAATATCAACTTAAAGGGGGGCTTTTAAATAATGTGTTGGACAAAAGGGGCTCCTTTGGCTGAAACCCACTGATCTAGCTCAAATCTTCTTGACTTTGTAATATCCTCTTTTTTTATTTGCTACTTGAGAATGTGTCTAGTACATAGACTGGATAGATGCAGTGATGCCTTCAGCTTGGCCCTCAACACCAGTGAAGATGAAGATATAAGCAGGGAAGAGTTTCAAGCACTGGAAATGGCACCCCTGCCTCAACATTCCCAGGAAGTCGAAGACCCTTTAAACTCTCAGTGGAGCCTTCATGATCGCAGGGAAATATGTCAGAGTTGACATTAAGACATTTGGAGGAGGTTGATGTAGATGATGTCTGTTTTTGGTGCAGGAGTGGGGGTGGCTGTGCTCAAAGGTTGTTTGAAGGAGCGTGAAATGAGATACTGAGAAGGCTAGAGGTGGTTGTTGTTCACAGTGATATAGCTGCACTGGGAGTAGGTGTTGAAGTCATTGGCATAGAGATGGTTCTGAAAGGAAACCCTTCATTAGGCAAGTGAGGTAGTAGTGGGTGGAGGTGCTATCTAATTCCAGTTTCATGTGGGCTTGACCTCACACCCTTCCGTCTGTCCAGTTAAATGTATAGACTAATAATCCCATATGTTACTGAGCATCGAGAAGATCCTTTAAGAAACCCTAATATGTTTTACTCACACACAAGGTCCATATCCTTGATAATAAAGGGTGATTTAAATAAATGTACTGGCAAGATTTATGTAGATATTTTTTATATATTTAGTATTTCTTTTGGCTATATAACTGGATTATTTTATTATCATTGTCATTATTTTGCAGTGTTTTACATACATTTTCACAGTTTTTACATGCATGGCTCAATCAGCACCAATATTATGGGTTTGGTTTTCAGTACTAATAAAACATAACCTTAAATTCATTTTAAGTTGCTTTGGATGAAAGCATCTGCCAATTGAAATTGTAAATGTGACAGTGCAGGCAATCATATTTGTACAGGCAATCATATTTGTATCGACCGTGACAATGTAATACTTTTATTAAAAAATGCATTATTTTACAGACTTTTACATACATTTTCATAGCTTTTACATGCGTGGCTCTAGAAACGGTAATGTTATGGGTTCAATTTCCAGGAAGTACTAATAAAATCTAAACCTTGAATGCGTTTTACATCACTTCGGATGAAAGCGTCTGCCAAATGAAATTGTAAATGTGACAAACAGTGAAGGCAGTAATCATATGCAAGAGAAGTCCACGTTTGCGTCTTTGTAAAACTGTGCCTGTGACAAATTGGAAGATGTTGGGATTTATTTCGATTTTTCTGGTTTAAACTGCCTTCAGATAAACTTATGATTTAAGTAAAGACTTAGACTTCGGTAAAAGCTGTTATATGTGCTGGTCATGACATTTTTCTTTGGTAGACAGGTTGATTCTTTAATACAATATTAAGGTTAAGATTAGTCTTACAGTTTGGTTTAAAATGTTGCAGTTCCTAAGTTACCAACTAATGTATCCATTTTGAATTGACCAGTTCATTTACTTGAAAATTTTGACTTATTTTTTGGCGAGTATTCATTTTAGACTGCACAGAAATATTATGCCACATTATATCACATCTTGCGGCTTAGGTTTTGCCTTAATCTAGAAGCTCATGTTTTGTTTGACTTCATTTGCGGGGACTGTGATCGCCCTGGGCACCAGTAGTGAATTTGGCACGATGAATAGCTGGACAGACGTGGCCAGGAAAGGGCTGCAGTCCAGAAACCATTCGTACACAAAGCCCTGGGCACAGAACCCGCTCTGGCTGCAAAATGGAACCACGCCAGCTGCTCTCCAGGCCTTGGTTGACTGATAGGTGCTGGAAAAGTTGATGTTTTGTAGGATAATGTTGTCCTTCACCTAGTTTTCTGCTGGTTTTCTAAATGGACCTTCTTGGCATTGTGTGCATGTGTGTGCGTCCTCAATAAGAACTCTATATTGTGTTGTGGCAGGAAACTTGAAGGAGTGGTGTTTAACTGCAGCTGCAATATCCGCTGGATCCAGCTGTGGCAGCAGCGAGGCGAAGCCGGACTCCATAACCAGGGCCTGTTCTGCAACAACGGTGTCTTCAAGATCCCTCTACAGCGCATGAACATCTCTCACTGTGGTATGGGACATTGTCTGTAAATTGTGGTTGCCATGAAAGAAATGTCTTGGGTTAATTCACTAAAAAATTCATTTACTCACCCTCATGTCTTATCATTTAATGGACAAAAACGTGTTTTTTTTTTTAATATCGTCTTTCATGTTCTGCAAAAGAAAGTCATAAAGTCATTCAGGTTTGGACTGACATGAATGTGAGTAAATAATGACAATTGTCATCCAAATTCTTCAACAGCATTCATGGCGATTTTGTGGAAAAATTTCCTTTAAATAATAGCTTTAAAACTTAACAATTAAACATTTTAGCATGAGCCTAGTGTGATAAAATTGCTTCCTGATGTTGTTTGTGTAAAATAACAGGCAGCTATTTACAGCCCACATTAATGACATAATGAAATTCTTGCCACAAATGCTGTCAGTAGAGCTCAGCTATTTCAGTTATGTAGATTGACTTATACATTTATGTTAAAAAGCATAAATACCTTCTGTTGTTTTTCATACCATGACTGCTTGTCTATTTCCCACCAAGATTTGCCGGAGATCAGCGTAAGTCACAGTAACCTGACAGTGATAGAAGGTGACAGGGTGACAATCACCTGTAATGGGTCAGGAGTGCCGGTACCGGAAGTGGATTGGACTGTTGGTGGACTGCACTCCATTAACACTCACCAAGTAAGGCAGACTTTTGCTTGTAGTGTTTTGACTAGCAATCAGCATGAACTTTATGTACCTCTTAAGGACCTCAGTCAAGGTAGGTGGCATATTTAAAATAGTAGACAAAACAACTTTGCAAAACTTGGATCTAACCTAGCTAACAAACTGTTGGGAGGCCAACTGAACCAGCTTAATCCAGTTAAAACCAGCAAACTGTGATTTTTTTTTTTTCTCGGCTGGATAGACACTACTGCCTTATTAAATGGACTGTACGTCTACCCCTAACAGTCTGGTTTTATGTTTAAAATTAAATATGCAGTTTACCCATTCTAAGATCTATTAAATCACTCACTCGAGCCTTACAGTGGCTAGTATACACCATAAACAATTTGTTGAATCTGTGCAAGCTTGGTTGTGTTTCCAAAAGCTAGTGTGTCCTCCTCTCTTCCAGTCCAATCAATATCCACCGAATGTCCACTCCATCAACTTAACTCTGGTCAACATCAGCCGAGACGATAACAGCTTCATGCTGACCTGCATCGCAGAGAATATAGTTGGGATGACTAATGCCTCAATACAGCTTTCAGTGCAGTGTAAGTGCCCCTTTTCTTGTTCTCTGCCTCTCGAATGCCTTTACATTGAGCCTCACTGCCTCTAATGTGCCAATTCTACCTTACAGCCTCTGTCTAGCTCACAGAACTGGCTCTGTCTGCCTCTTTAACTTGTTACTATCACTTGCTACTGTGCCTTATTGCTGCCAACTCAGTTTCTTAATTTGTATTGCCTTTTATTTTAAAGAAGTAGGCATTTAGGGAGGTGAGATCACTGAAATATTTTAATTTTTTTATTTTTTTGAAGTGAGTACTATTGACCAAATGGCTCTGAGAAATGCAGAATCAATGCGACAAAAAGGTAGAATTGAAGTTTGTAATTTTTGTTATTAAAATACTTTCTATTATTCTAGCTTAGCCTGTAGGCACCTAAAAGTAAGCCATGTGTTGGTTGGTTTTGCTCAAAAGTGTAAACACTCTGGCTTCGTAGTGTTTTCAAAACATCGCTGATTGTTTAAGGATTCCGATCAGCCCAGCATAGCAACTGGTTCAGCCAGTGGTGTGAGTTTGGGGCGGGGCTGCCTGATGGACTGACCAATGGCAGAGAGAGAGAGAGGGTGTTCTGAAAACCTGTTTGACAACAGATTGTTTTAACACACTTTTATGGCAATTAACTTTTTTACATTTTAGTGAAATGGTAGGTAATTCTTATGAATTCATGCAATCTTATTTGTACATTTCTGTATTGACGCTTAGGTTTAGGGGTGGCCCTCCATGCATACATTTTTTTTTTTCTCCCTAAAAATTGTATGTTTCCATACAAATCACGTTATGAAATCATACAAAATCAGCACTTCATAAAATATTTAGGTTTTTTCATGTGATCGGGCTGATTTGTTTTGTAGTTCTGTTTAGTGATGTTAGTAGCACAGAAATTACACACTACCTGTTAAATGTGGTTTTGTATATTAGCTGTTTTATGATTATTAGTATTTTAATGTAGCCAATTATGGTAAAAATGGCTGCTTTGTCTAATTAAATATATATATATATTTTTTTTTTTTAAATCACAGTGAGTCTAATGAAATTTGTTATAAAATAATAACAAATTTCTTCATCAGAAATAGCCCTACTCCTACAAAAGATAAATCTCAGGTTCTACACAACCCAGCGTGTTGTAGGAAAGTCATTTGTGTAGTTTATTGATCTATGATAGTGAGGGCTGTTCTTCATCTGGACTTTTCACACGAAAAAAGGCTGTAAGTGAAATATTAGAGAGATTTATCAATGTTATCATGTTTCAGTGTGGAGCAGGCTACACATGATTGCTTTGTGGCAGAGTTAGGTGGTGTATTTTCTGTGTTTGTGCATTGGGAAGGGTATGCAGGGGTCTTAGTAATCAGAAACTTGAAAACGTTCAGTTTTTTTTCACTTAAAATGTGTTTTGTGCCTTATATTACACTTGGAAAAAAATCAATGCACATTGCATTTTTAGCAGAAAGAAAAAAGGACATTTATTTTTCCTATATGAGGCAGGCATGCAAAAAATAATGTCCCAAATGAAAAAGAAAAAGAAAGAAACAACAACCCTGAGGCAATAAGCAGCTCATGAAAATTGGCAAAAAGAAACTATGCTTCTAATCAAACATAAATCCTACCCCTGAGAAACAAACCAAACAAATCAAAAAGTGAAAAGGCCGAGAACAAACACAAACTCTGCCTCAAATAAGGATCATATATAGAGATGTGGCTCTACCAAAAAAAAAAACCAACAGGATAATATACAATAAAAGCTAGTACATAAATCTTAACTCCAGAACTGACTAAGCAGGTAATGTATAGCAAGAAGACCACTTTGAATTTGCTTGTGCCTCTGTGCTTAGTTAAAATTTTTTTAAAATTCCATAAATTGTCACAGTAACACAATAAATGAAGATTATTGTTATATTAAATAATATTATAATATTATATTCAATTGTTTTCAGATGTACCTGTAAAGCCTGTGATGCTTTGACATGAATTAAACTAAATGGAAAAATGAAAAATAACTATAGGTACAGAAAGAAAATGCAATACAGCATCACAATATCCAACGGCAGCTGTTTCCACCCACTTGGAATGAAGTAAGGCAATTAAAGACCTTTAAAAAAACACAGCAAGATACAATTACAATGTAATGTGAGGTTGCAGTGTTGTATCAGTATTTACATTTTATACTGAATGGTGTTGGCCAACAACAGTGTAACATGATTCTTCCCACACTCAATATCTATTGACCTTGTAAGATTTGCTTAGAGCTGCAAAAATCTGTGGAAATAAGAGAAAGTCAGTCAGTCTCTCTATTTTTCTCTCTCACAATCCCCGGCCTTAAGACTGGAGAATAAATAAATAAATAAATAAATAAATAAAATATAATTAATTAATTAATTAATTAATTAATTAAAATAAATACATTTAATAAATAAATAAATAAATAGAGTGTGTTAATCAGATAAAAGTTTTATATGTACATTACCATTAGAAAGTTTGGAGTCTGTAAGATTTTTAAATGTTTCTTAAAAGAAGTCTCTTATGCACACCAAGTATGTATGTATTTGATTGAAAAATACAGTAAAAACAGTAAAATTATGAAATATTATTACAATAATAATAGTAATAATAATAATAATAATAATTAATTAATAATAAAAAAAATTAATAATAATTTTTATTGTAAGTTTTCTATTTGAATAATTTTGAAATGTTATTTATTCCTGTGATGGCAAAGCTGTTATAACTCCAGTACAGTCCATTCTTCAGAAATCATCCTAATTAGCTGCTCAAGAAACATTTAGTATTATCAATGTTCAAGACAGTTGTGCTACTTTAGATTTTTGTGGATCCTGTGATACCTTTATTATTCTTTGATGAATAGAAAGTTCAAATAGCATTTAGTTGAAATAATTTTTTTTAACATTATACATGTATTTACTGTAATTTTTGATCAATTTAATGCGTCCTTGCTGAAAAAAAAAAAATTCTTTCAAAAAGAAAAAAAGAAATCATGCAGACTCCAAACATTTGATTAGTACTGTATTATATTTATTTTTTTCATATTTTATCTATTATATTAATATCTTAAAATAACTTATTCTAGAAGAAATTAGTACAAATATCTGTATTCATGTAAGTAGAACCCACACATTGAAGTGAATTAATCACTGATTTGATCCCCGATGAATGTTTAATATGGAAGTTTGACATATTTACGGCATCATAACTACTGACAGTTAACGTCAAACATGCAGTGGGTGGAAAAGATGATGGAAAAGGTTATGGGCTGCAGTTGTTTCCCACCCTTTGGCTCTGTGCCTCCATTCCATGAAACATCCACTTGTCCAAATGCTTGACCAGCTAGGCAGTTAACCTGGCATCTTCCTGTCCAAGAGACAGGATAGCAGATCAAACAAATATCTATGCGAACCACCTGTGCTTGGCCAAAGTCCCACTCATGCATAAATGCAGTTTATGATAATCCATTCTCATTGGTTTTTGGATTTATGCTGGACGGTGGCACAAAGTACTTAATCCTTTCTATATAAACGTATTTTGTTTCTCTCCTGCAGTCCTTCCTGTCATCATTAAGTTTGAGGAGCCACAGAAGTGGCATGACACGTGTATGGTCTTCACGGTGCGTGCAAACCCCCTGCCCACCCTCCGCTGGTACTATAATGGCAAGGAAATCAAGCCGACAAAATATATCCATCCAGAAATGGATCTCTATCAGGACAGCTTTGAGGGATGCCTCATGTTCAAAAACCCCACACACCACAACAATGGCAATTACACTCTCGAGGCTAGCAACTTCCTGGGCGTGGCCGTCAAAACTGTGTACGCCCACTTTCTTCACCCACCTTTTGATGGTATGTGACTGATTTATACACAATTACATTGCCTGTTATTCTAAGACATATAGTTCCGTAGTTTTTTCCCAGTGAGTGGACTGTCAATTACAACTGAAAACATTTTCCCCATAAAGGTGGACAAAATTAATGCAAAAGTAACTAACTTGACTCTAAGTGTTATCATACAAGCAAAAAGTACTATGTTAATTTTCCACCTGTGTGAAAAAAAAAAGTCAAATTCTCTTGTACTGGTGCAAGTGTATGAGGAGGGTTTCTATGATTAGAGCTGTTAGGTCACAGATGCTGTGTTGAGAAAGAGAACAGACTCAGTGTTGGTTAAAGGCCCTGCCTGAAAAAATGTATTAACACCCGAGGTGAGAATCCACCGGGTTTATAGATAAATATAGATACAAACCCTCAGTTGGAAAGTTTGCATTTCTTATGATGCTATAGCGGGCATAAGTGTGTGCACTGTCATACTGGAAAACTTAGGTTTAGTCTGTCTCTGTGCTGTAAATAGGTAGGTATAAGTAAAGTGAGGTTGGTATAGTTAAATAAATAGTTATGTATAAGTAAAGAGATACTGTACACAGACACACACACAAAAAAAAACAGATTTTTGATGATGATGATTATTATTATTATAATAGACAATTTAGTGTTAAATACTAAATGTTTTCTTCATTGTTATTGCCATTAAACAAGTGGTCAGTATGATTTATTTCATTTTTTTTTTGTCATAGAAATGAATGCTTAAGCAAGGATATATTTTAACTGATCAAAACTCACAAAAAAAATTTGAATTTCAAATAATGCTGTTGTTCTATTCAGTTAGAATCTCGAGAAAAAAATGCACCAGTTTTCATAAAAAAAAAAAAAAAAGTTTGCTTTCAGAAACACACGTACGGAGCCCCGCAAATGACATGCAAGAAAAAATAAATAAATTGCTAAATCTAGATTTGCTAAATCGTGTGCACAATTTATAAATCGAGTGAACGAAATAGTAAATCGAGGGAACGCAATAGTAATCATGTGCACGTTTTAGTACATTGAGGGAACGAATTAGTAAATTGTGCGCACGATTTAACCTACTATTTTTTCCTGCATGCCATGTGCGGGGCTCCGTACACACGCACACACATAAAATAATAAAAAAAGTTGTTTTAACAATATTATTATTTTTACAGTATTTATGCTAAAAAAGGCAGTCTTCGTGAGCATAAGGGATTTAATTCAGAAATATAAGAAAAAAATGGTACCGAACCCAAATTTTTGACATCACAGCACTGTAATTGTGTGCCTGAACATATATACACGCAGATCATATGATACCCTCATGTCCGATTCCACATCAATATACTGTAATGGTTAATTGCATGTTAAATATTGCAATTATTGTCTCAAATAAAATTCTAAAAGACTAATATGTAAACATCACCATTATTGCAAAAGAAATGCACTGAAGGGTAAATGCTAATCATAGTATAATAACATTTTAAAAATGTGTTTTCATGAGTTCTTATTCATATCTGGTAATTAAATACAACTGTGTGTGTTTTTTCCCCCGCTTTTCTCTGTAGACTACCCAGGTTATGGTGAGTTTCTCCCTTTAATAGTTTGCTGCATGTATTATTGTAACTTATTCATTAGGTTTGTTTATCATAAAACAAAGAATGATTTAGAAACAAATAATTTGGTCTGTGCGCTGAACAAACAACTACCCTCCAAACAATTACCTTGGCCTTATTCTCAGATGGCCGGCCGCCATAGGTGGGCATGCTGTTATTAGACCTGTTTTGCATTTTTGGCATAAAGTGACCGATTACTGTCAGTATGGGAGAAAACTCTGATCATTTTCCACAAGAAACTGTCTGAAGTTAGATGGCTGAAGTGTGGAGTAATGATGCGCGGGTCGTCTCATAACCCGCAGACCTGCAGGTAACCCGTGGGTCGGGTTGGGACGGATAAAGTAATTTTCACTTTATTTGTGGGGCGGGTTGGGACAGGTCATTAAAAACAAAATAAAAAAATCCATGTATGTTGCTTGCAATTCCCTATAGCTTATATTAAATATTTGGAATATCAATTTTCATAATTTATTAGGTTCTTTGATAAGGTTACAATACAAAGGCCTACGTAGCAACGTAACTTGCATGATTTCCCTGATAAGCGGGTCGTCTCATTGTCGGGTTGGGGCAGGTAAAGAAATGTTACTTTATTTGCGGGGTGGGCTGGGGCGGGCCAAATAATTTCATAAAAGCGGGACCCGCCTGTTGGAAAAAAACCTGACCTGCGCATCATTAGTGTGGAGTATCAGGCCATATACACAATCCCTCCGTCAAGATAAAAAAAAAAAAAAACCTGGAAAAATAAGACCAGCCTAAGGGTTTGGTTCGATACTATATGAATAATAGCAGCTCCTTAATCTACGATCAGACTCCCTGTCGAAATGGCAGTAACCTTGCAACAGTCTAATCAAACAGTATTTGCCCCAAGACATATTTAGTGAATAATCTCCAACAGTTCTCTTAAAACCAGGGTTGTGTAGTCCTGCTCCTGAAAGGGCCACCTTCCAGCAGAGTTTAGCTCCAGCCTTGATTAAACACACCTGATCCAGAAAACCAAGGTCTTCGGATACTGGAAACTTCCAGGCTGGCATGTTGGAGATAAATTCTGCAGTAGAGTTGCCCTTCAGGAGCAGAATTTGAATTTTTTGTCTTAACACAGTTACTCTGAGTAAACACAAAAAATCCATCACCTTTTAAAGGCCGGTTTGACAAAACCAATTAAGTCATGGACTGTTTTATTAACAAGTCTGTAGAGTCATAGTTAGTAGTGAAAATTAATTGAAAATGACATGGAGGGGAAATCAAATCTATGCTGCTTATACAGTGGCTCCAATATGTTTGGACACTTAAGCCACAGATATATTTTAAGTAATTTTAATTGATAAAACAATATCATGCATATACTGTACATATTCCTTTCAAAATAAAGATAAACAAAATTTGGACAGTTTTGGTTGTGAAATGTTAATTGGAATGGTGATTTAAAGTATATCTATATTTTGCCTTCATATTCTTTTCCCCAAAAGTTTTTTTTCTTTCTTTTTCTTTTTTTTATTGATTGATTGAGTTATTGATTTATTGATTTCACAGCTGGAAATAAACATTTTCAAGACATTGTGGTTTTAATGTACAGTATGTCTATGTGGTTAATTTTTTCCTATTCCTATTTTTCCTTTTCTTTATTTCTTTCTTTCTCTGGACACAACTACACTCTTAATTGTTTTCTAGTGAGTCCAACTCCGACAGCTGTTCCAACAATGACACAACGGCCTGAAGAGGACACGTTTGGCGTGAGTGTTGTTTTTGTCTCCTGAGATCGAAAGCACTCTTATGAAGTATAATGAGGTTACTTGAACATTTTGTTCCCAGGAACACATGACAGAGGTGTTGAAAACAAACTATTCTAAAACATTTTCTTTTTGTTCATTTTTTTCCCCTTACACTCTACCTCCTATCTGCCGGTTCCCTTGTGGCTTGTATGTTTTACAGCTGCTAAAAAAGTAATTTTGTTCATCTTTGTGCTATAATTCATTGGATGGAGATTATATTCTCATCTGAAGGTTTTAATAGCGACTCGGGCACCTGCACAAAGACTGAGCATGGCCCTCGATTGTTTGGAGGTCCTAATTATTGGGAAAAGCTTTTTGCTTCCGATGGCTTTATTCCAGCACTTTGACTGCTTTGATTTATTGTTTATTGTCTTCATTTGGTGTTTATCTGGAGCATTTAGACATTATATTAAGTTGTATGCTATGTATTTCCCATAAGGTAGTATATCTGGCCGTGCCACTATCTCTCTTACAACACCTAATCTGAATTATTATAATAATCTTTTTCCTTTTATATACTTTGCCCTTCTCTTTTCATGCAATTTATCAAAGCTACCGCTGCCATATGCAACTTATGACTCCAATTACATAAACCCCTCATGATTACAGCATCAACATCAATACAAATCACATAAACAAGTCAAGACACGCTTCGTAGGTTTGCTATAAAATTGCATTTTTCCTCCCGCGTGAGACACAAGAGATTAGATCGAAATATTTGACACATTTTAAGTTGCTAGATATGTCATTCCTGTACTGTAGTTCCCTCATAAAAAGACTGTAAAAATCATTTTAGATTACAAATTATTATATTAACAAATAAGCTAACGTTATAGCAGGCTAGCATACTACTATTTCTGTAGTGTGTAGAATGTAAACAGAATGCAAATTTTTCTCTGCGTACATGTAGAATACCCAGATGACCTGTACTTGCCAAAATGTGCAACTGAGCATGCCATTTCCCAAGATGCAATGCGCTTCACTTGACCTTTCATTCCAGTGTGATTAATGAGAATGGAATCATCTTCTTGCTAGACTCAGTGCATTTCATTCAGTAATAATTGCGAGGATTATTTCATATTTGTCCGCGCAGGAGAACTTCTCACGAAACATTTCTGCAACAAATGCATTGCCACATAAATTTATTCTTGACCTCGTTCTAATCTGGAGTATTCTAATTAATGAGGTTAGCCATTCGCATAAAACATGCCTTAACCTTCTTCATAAACACGCAACCTTCTTCTTTACAGCCTTTCGTCACAAATTCGTTAATGAGACCTATTATTTGACCCATTTGCTGCCAGTTAAGACATTTTTTGCACAGGCTTTGAATAATAAGTTAAAATAGCTAAACATTTACCGTGTGAATTAAACATGCAGTGTAATGAGACAATGTGACAACAATGTAGGATTTTTCTTTTAATTAGGCAGTAAACAGTTTTTTACTGTGCAGTAAGCAGTATGTTAATATTCAGTTCCAAAAATACAGTAGGTATCACTGCTAACCTGCTAGAGCTAAGCTAAG
The DNA here is from genome assembly GCF_018340385.1 of Cyprinus carpio. NCBI lineage: Eukaryota > Metazoa > Chordata > Actinopteri > Cypriniformes > Cyprinidae > Cyprinus > Cyprinus carpio. Next base: position 6,584,932 of record NC_056596.1, on the reverse strand, counting down.
TTCTAACCCGGTTTAGGTTTTCATAAGCTCTCATCTCATATTTTGGTTCTTCAAATAAATTAAATGTTGTGTTTCCTGCTTCTCTAGGTGTCGATTGCGGTTGGCTTGGCTGGCTTCGCCTGCGTTCTCCTTGTCGTTATGTTTGTGCTAATCAACAAATATGGCAGACGCTCAAAGTTTGGCATGAAAGGTAAGCCAGTGTAAACTATTCAGCGGGAAACTTGGCACATTGCGTTATTAGTGAAGTGTGACATCAACTGACTCATTTTTAATACCAGAACCTGTTGTTTGTAGAAAGAAGGGAAATGCTAAAACGCTATGCTAATTTGTCTATTTTAACAATTTGCTCTGAATCAAACTCTTGAGTTGAGCTTCTTGGTTTTTGGATATTTTAAATTTTAATGTATTCAACAAGGCAAAATCAGGTTGGACTGACCAAATGTGTCTTTGGGAGTTCAGACGTGTATGTACATCTTTAATTGTTCATTAAACTGAGTCATAATGGGTGTCGTGTTTACCGATTTCAAGGAATGATGAGCCTGATGAAGTTTCAGCCACGTTTTCGGTCTCTAAATAGAATTCATATGTCACTGTGCTGGATGGACCCTTGGGTTTGTCTGAAGTCCAAAGCCTATGCATTGCTGGCGTGCAGTTAGCGTAGGCTGTAGTTAGCCGTCTCCTTGGTTACGTGCTGGGATGGCAGGATGCTAGGCTCAGTCATGCTTTCCTGATTCTCCGATGGGCTTGGCAGGGTTGTTGTTTTCCTCTCTCCTCTCTGAATCCTCCAAAGCGTGGCTGGTTTGGCTAACCATGTTGCATTTTGGCTGCTTTTTTAGCCGTAGCAGTGGGAAACAACCCTGTTTTGCATCCCAGCTCTGACATGAAAACCAGAAATTTCACATTTTTCCCCTTGACACCTAAGTCATTATGAATATGAGTCATCCGGATGTCATATAATGGCTTAGTAATGAACATTACGTGTGACATGTAGGCCCGTGTGGAACCATGCAACACCAATTACACTACAACCAACACAAATGCTCATGTATCAAAGGGATAATTAATGTGATGCTTTCGGTCCCTTGAGCCTCTTGCCATGTTGTATTTTTCATTCAACATCAACTGGGAATGTAATCAGTGGCTCTGTCTAGTGGTAACGGTGTCAGAGTGCCCATAAGCCCCTTGTACGGCACAGACAGAGCTCTAAATGAATGCGTGCCGTGTTGGCTGACTGTCTTGCCTTGGCACAATGCCACTTTCATTGACTTTCTCCGTTTCATTTTGGTTCCCACGGTGACCCCCCCCCCTCTACCATGTTTTACAACCGCTACCCTTGTCTCTTCCTTCCAGCAATCCTTTTATACCCTCCCACCCTCTTCCGTCTGTTACCCCCCAACCTTGTTGACAGAAAGCGAGAACTCTCAATCCTTTTTTTTTTTTAGCAAAGCTAATTAATTGGAGATTAAACTGATAATGTAAACGGATGTGGAATTAAGCAAGAGAATGGAGGAGGGAGGAGAGCTCTGGATGGTGCTGGAAGAAGTCCGGCTGCCGGTTCCGGCTTGATCCGATTCGTTCCGGCTGTTTGGGTCTCCAGCAAATTACAGGAAGATGATTGTTGTGCTTGGGTTTGCTTGTAACCTGTTATTCAGACTCCAAAAAGAAAGAATATCAGTATACTTTGTTTTTTACAAGAATATAAAGCATACATTGATGAGTCATCTCTTATTGTTGGGTACTTGTGAATATTAGGTTGCATAATTTGGATCTGGCACTTTCTTTAAATTCTTTAGTCACTTAATTATTGTTTAACATAAATGGAATGCAATTGTGCTTATAGACATGCTATTTGTTAGTTTATATATTTATTTTTGTGTGTGTGATTTTTGTGTGTGTGAGTTAGTTTTATTTAAAAAAATTTTTTTATATTATTTTTTGTGTGGTGGTGATAATTATTGGAGAATATTTTATTAATTGTTTTTTTTTTTTTTATTGTTAATTGTTTATTTAAATTGTTATATATATTGTTAATCTTCATCACTCAAAATTTGAAGGAATATCAGCTGTGGGTATACCACTGTTCTACTAACACGTTTTACAAAATAACCAGAGAATTTCAACAAAAAACATTATCAGAATTAGAGAATAGTAACCACTGTAGCACAAAAAAAGATTACAACTAAAATTTTGGAGGGTTACAGCTCTGAGAAATTAGTAGGAAGTATAGAGGTCCTTGCTTTGAATGACTTCAACACATCTCTGGCCGCAGGACATTACTGGTTTCTCACACTGCTCTGGTGTGATCTTGGTCCGCTGTTCTTCCACTCTCTTCCAGTTTCACAACTGTAGTGGGTTTCTTGGCCATAAATTTGTCGCCAAGGTTTTTCCAGAGATTTTCAAGCAGGTTTATATCAGGGCTCTGCACTTGGGCTTCAGTCTTTCCTTAGTTTGGCCGAACAAAATATTTCCCATCAGACCCCAAAAAATTAAATTTGCTCTCATCACTAAAGTGAACTTTGGACCAGTTCTCCTCTCTCTACACAACATGCTCCTCAGCAAAGGTGACCTTAGCCATTTGATTATTTTTTCTGATGCAAGACTTTTTCGCTGCAGTGTCGCTTTCAATCTGACTTCTCTTAAATGTGCCATTTCCAGCTGCAGTGTTGAACCAATTCCCCATTGAGAGTCTCTGCATTATCCTGTCTTCTCATGCAGTTGTCTTAATGTAGATGACCAGCCTTTTGGTGGGACTTGAATGAATTAGTGTCATTGTGTCAATTAGTGTCAATATTCGAGAAATCAGAGATTTAGAAAGACCAACTTCACTTGCAATGGCTGAAAGGGTCATGCCTTTGGCCTTCATCTGGACAACCTGCTGTCAGAGGGTTTCAGTCACCTTAAAGTCACCTTCAGTCACCTTGATTTTCGCAATCCCCTCATTCTACTAAATGCTGCTTATATTATCAGACTTCAATTCTTGGACTTGTGCCTACTTTGGCCCTCAAGTCTGACCTCAAAGCCGTAAGTGCCTGGGGATAAAATGTGGCCTACTGTCTCCCTATTCAATGATTTTATTATTCCTTTATTCGAAATCAAACAGTAGCCCTTTCTGTCGGACTGTCTCGGCTGAGAGCCGCAGAAAATGCTGTTTGTACTCTGGTATTGAGACTTTACATTATTCTTTTGGTTCTCATCCAATGCAATGAATGAGAGTTGTTCATATGAACTGAGGCGTAAATAATCTTAATCTACTCCTGTGGTGAAAGAAAAAGATTCGGCCCAGGGAACGCACAAAGTCCAAAAAAAAAAAAAAAAACATTAGTATTTTTCTGAAGTACTTGTAAATGAAGCTGTTTGGGTAGATAGAACTTTTTGTCTTCACTTTTTTTTTTTTTTTTTTTTTTTGCATTTTGGAGTACATGACTTTCTATGTTTTGTCCTCAAATCAGATCTTAGTTCAGTCTTTGTTCACCTGCAAGTGCTACCTGTCTTCACTGGCTCTCTATAGCAGGACCGCAGGGTGTTTAAAGCTTCCTGTCTCCTGATTCTTATTCCAGCCCGCATCTTATGTCTGAGTTAAACTTTCTCTGAGGGCTCGCAGTGAGATCCCATTATTACCATCTTAAATCTGACAGCAGGGCTCTCACACAAATGTAAAAAAGCTTTCTCTCTCTCTCTCTCTTAGAAGTCCTTACATCTGAGAAAGAATATGTGTGCAAAGTATATGTGTGTGTATATGAGAGATCTGTAGCTCCAGTGCCTGCATTCATCCTTCTGGTTCAATAAAATAGACAGCAGTAGTTTTCCACTTCCAGACTTAGTTTCTGTGGATATGGAGCTCAAATACTTTGTCTCTGGTTACTTGTGGCAGTCTTTTTTCGACTCAAAGCATATTGCTCATTAAAGACTAATTGATCTGAAAACATCAATAGCACATCACACTTCCTGTGATTTATGTATATCTGCTTGATTTTTGTGCTTTTTTTTTACCTTTTGGTGAAGATTTTCCCTCAAAGACTTCCATGGTGTCTCAGTCAATTAAAAGTGTGTTTGAAACGGATGCCGCTCCGCTTTGTATAAAGAATGATTATCTCAAGTCCATCAGAGATCTCTTTTACAAGTCTAAGGCATAAATTCATGAGCCACGGATTATTATCTCATGTAATGAATGATTTGGAAGTTCCTCCTTGAGATGCTTAATTGTTGTGTAGAAATAATGGCAGTGAGAGTTATTATGCTGCGACAGACAGACAGATATTGCTTTTTAAGAAAACAATTAAATATAGATTTACCTGAAGTAGTATTAAACATTAACTTGTTTTATTATTTTAATGAATCTGTTTGCATATTTATAACATTTGTTTTGATTGTTTCATTATTTTTTTTATTAAATGTTTATATATTTATTGATTTTGCAATGATATATTTAACATGATGATAATGATAATGATAATAATAAATTACTATTATTGCTGTTGCTGTTATTGTTCTTATTTTAACAAATTAGTGTTTATTATTTTGTTTATTTATTTTTTATTATTTACTTATCACAGTTTTTACATTTTATTGATTACTAATTACAGATTATTATTATTATTATCAGTAGTAGTAGTAGTAGTAATAGGAGTATTATTGCTGTTGTTGTGGTTATTTCAGTGCATTTATATTAGAAGTCAGAAAGAGCTTTATTGACAAGTATGTTTGCACATACAAGGAATTTATTTTAGTGTCACAGAGACAACAACACACAGATAATAAAAATAAGATGTTAATAAAATGCACATGCATAAATATAAATAAACCACAAAAAATAATAAATTGCATGTACAGGTGTGCTATTGATAAAATAAAATAAAAATAAATAAAAATAAGTTGTAGGAATGTACTAGAATTTAGGGTGATAAATAAGAGGTTATTGCACATACTTTTATTGCACAATGGGAGAACATTAACTGTTCATGAGGTAGATTGCCTGGGGAAAGAAACTGTTCTTGTGCCTGGCTCTCCTGATGTTCGGTGCTCTGTAACGCCTACCAGATGGCAAAAGTAACAATGGAGTTGATGTAAGTGTCCCACTTCAGGTCCTGAGATATTGGTGGTTCCCAGGAATCTGAATGACTGCACTGCAGTCACAGTACTGTTCATGATGGTGAGTGGGGGGAGTGCACGGGGGTTCCTCCTGAAGTCCACGATCATCTCCACAGTTTTGAGCATGTTGAGCTCCAGGTTGTTGTGACTGCACCAGACAGCCAACTCTTCAACCTCCTGTCTGTAAGCAGACTCATCTCCATTCTGGATGAGACTGATGACTGTAGTGTCATCTGCAAACTTTAGGAGCTTGACAGAGGGATATTTAGAGGTGCAGTCGTTGGTGTAGAGGGAGAAAAGCAGTGGGGAGAGGACGCAACCCTGAGGGGCGCCAGTGCTGGTGGTGGGGCTGTTGGGTGTGAATTTACCAATTCTAACTAGCTGTTGCTTATCTGTCAGAATGCTGATGATCCATTGACAGATCTGGACAGACCTGTTTTGTCCAGATGTTGCAGGATGGAGTGCAGTCCCATGTTGACTGCATCATCCATGGAGCTGTTTGCCCAGTAAGCAAACTTCAGGGGGTCAAGTAAGGGTGCAGTAATGTCCTTCAGATAAGCCAACACCAACCTCTCAAATGTCTTCATGACCACAGATATTAGAACCACAGGTCTGTAGTCATAAGTCTTGTCTGTTATCTTGGGTTTCTTTGGGACAGGGATGATGGTGGAGCGTTTGAAGCAGGCAGGGACTTTGCATAGCCCCAGTGATCTGTTAAAGATCTGTGAGAAGATGGGGGCTAGCTGGTCAGCACAGGTTTTCAGACATGCTGGTGTCACACTGTCTGGGCCTGGTGCCTTTCTTCTCTTCTCTCTCTCTTCTCTTTCTGAAGACCTTGTGCACATCATCCTCACTGATCTGAAACGTAGGACTGGGGGAGAGGGGGGTTGCAGGAGGTGTTGATGGTTGTGTGAAGAGATGTTCAGAGTGGGTGTGGGGTGTTAGACTGGGAGTTTCAAATTATATGTAATATATGTAATATGTTATAATTGTTAACATTATTTTTATTATTTAATTATTTAATGTAATTATTTAATTAAATCTGCTTAAAGATTCATAATTTTAAAGTGGTATTATATATTTATAATAAGAATAAGAATATGTATTTATTTATTTAAATGAGCCTCTTATGATGAGGATGATAATCCTGCTTGGCCAAGACTCTGTGCTACATTTGGTGAGAAACGGCTCCAATATTTTCTCCAGGCAGTTGTTTGGTCCCTTTTAAAATATGTTAGAATTTATGCTATCAGCACGGTGATACAAAACATGCCAAATTGGTTCATCTGAAGCTTTAGTTCTTTCAGAGATTGACCCATGAGCACAAATGACAAATGGTGCTGTAGACCTTCTAGTTTAAATTCCCTCATCTATACTGCTCCATTGTATCTAATGAGAAATTGTGTGCTAGCAGAACCCTGATTAAACTTAAGCTAGAGTGATACCAGTTGGATATTGTTTATCTTGTGTTTTTACTTCTAACATGCAGTATGCTTGATTTATTTCTGTGTTTGTGTTATGATTACCAAACTTTTTGAAAAGCATAATGAAGAGGAGATGAGGAAGAGGACCAGTGTGCGACCTCATTTGTTCCCATTGACAAGAGTGGTAATCGGTGATCGACTGTAGATGGCTGAACTGCAGTGGCTACATGCACCCAATCTTTCCCAGCACACACACACACACACATTTACACACACACACACACACACACACACACACACAAACACACACACACACACACACACACACACACACACACACACAAAATGCACCCAATCTTTGTTATGGTCTTGATGCTTCACAGAAGTTATTTTTTTCTGGGTTCTGGTGTTGTTGTTTTGAGTTTGCTTTACTGTGAAATCTGCCATATAAAGCATTTCTTTCATATGTTCCTTCCCTTGTAGCTGGGAATGACCCATTTTATTGTTGCACTGTCAAACAAATGTCTTTCTTTAGGTCCTTCGTTTGTTCTTTCTACTTGTGTTTTCTACCAACTACCTTCCTTTCTTTTTACCCTTCCCCTTTGCAGCCTTTTCTGCTTGTTCCTGCTGTACTTTGTGTCCCTTCCTTCCTACGTTATTTTCTTCCTTCCTATATTATATTCTTTTTCTTTCTTTCTTTCTTTCTTTCTTTCTTTCTTTCTTTCTTTCTTTCTTTCTTTCTTTCTTTCTTTCTTTCTTTCTTAATTTTCCCCTTCCCATCCCTACCTCCCCCCCCCCATTCCCCCCACCCTCTAATTCTTGGTGGGCTTGGAACCACATTCATATTTTACGTGTGTCCATTTTTATCTGATGCAGCGATTCCAACTGGCTGTGCTATTTCAGAGTCAGGCACCTTCCCTTTAGGGAATGCAGAGATTCATCTGGTGATATAACATCGGAAGAAGAAGGGAGGAAAAAGGGGCTTTTAAAACAAAAAGAACAGGACAAGAGTACAAATGATTCTATTAAGCATCCGCTGCTTGTCGTCCTTCAACGATAGATTCCCTGCCAAAAGGGCGAATGGAATAAAATTATTTTTTCCTCCCTCTTAGCAGTGGCCTTGTATCTAAATAAAATCTAATTCTTTGCCCAGGAAGCTTTAGGTGATGGTTAACTTTGAACCAGAACAGTGTAATGACATTAGCATTATGTAATTATAAAGCAAATGCAAGGTTTTCCAAAGCACTGAGTGTGATATTCTTGGCTTTTCTTTTTAATAAAGGTTATATATCTGTCATACTGTTGGCGTCTGTATCCAATTAAATTTACAAAAGTGATCTGATACATATACACTGTGATAATAAAGGACTAAAAAATAAAGGTTTGAAAGCTGTCACTGGGGTGGCACCTTTTCAAAAAGTACACCTTTTGACCTAAAGGGTCCATACCAGGGTACCTTAAAGGTACATATTTGTACACAAGTGTACCTTTTGAAAAGGTACTGCCCCCAGTGACAGCTTTCGTATCTTGTTTTTGGAGAGTGTAGAAAGCATATTAAATGGAAGTAAACTGTCTACTTTAATGTTTCCAATAACTTTTGTGAAAATAAAATGTCAAAAATATGTATAATACTATAGTGCTATATCAGTTTGGAACATGGTCCAGCACCTTGCAAAATTACATTTGCATTTTGTCATAAGTTGTTCATAAGTTATAAGTTATTTTGCTCCATTGGACTATTGAGGTCCACATTTACAGAAAGCAGCACTATAATGGTACTGCTTTATAGCAGAATTTGTATTTGCTTCATTTTTATTATTATTATTTTTATTATTAAAGTTCTGTTGCTTTCCTGTTTAATACTCCTGGTATTACTCTTTCCTGGTTCTCACTCTCTCCACAGTTGATTGGAGTTGCCAGTGATGGCCTGAGCTGCACTGTCATTTGTCACTGTCCATTTTTGTGTGGTGTCTACCTCTATCTCCCATGACCCCCGGCGTGTGAGAGCAGGCACCTGCTCTCTGAGAACCGGGGCTCTATGTGTCAGCTGGTGAACTGGGGCTGCCAGAGCAGGGACGGGGCCTGACAGGCAGCGTTTTAAACTCTGACACTCACACCACGACTCTCTCCCGTCTTCTCTGTGACTAACCAACTGCTTTCAGACCCCAGCACCTCCACCTTGTCTGCTTCAGTCGTCTTCAGTCTATCCTGGCCCCCATCACCCTGCCCCTTTCCCTTCAGCCTCTTGATGCTAGGTGCACTCTCTTCTCTTTTCGCCACATCCACCATCCCAAACGTCTGTCACAAGGGTTTTTCCTTTCCTCCGTGCACCATTACCTATGTAGCACTGAAGGGCGATTAGTACACACCAGTGAAACAAAGTATATCACTACTGACTGGCTCTTAGCCATGGAAGCCTGAACCAGAGGAGGGAGGAGTGGCACAGCTCAGAGTGCTGATGTAAGTCTATCGCACCACTGAATTCAATTCCATCACAGGGATTGTGTGTGTTTTTGCATTTATTTATTAACACATATACAAGCATCCATAAAATTTGTGTGTGTTCTAGGTAATTATATAAGATTGCGTTATGTTTATGCCAGGACTTTAAATTACAAAATTAAAAAAGAAGAGCACTGATCAATAACCAGGATTAATATATTATATAAGGCATTTATATTGTTTTGGCAGACACTTAAATGCAATTAAATTGCCATCATTTGTACTGTATATTTAACAGCCTATTGAAGACTGACATGCATGTATGTCTTATTCTGAAAGCAATGAATATGTCAAACTGGCCAGACAAATTTATAAACCATGTTGATCTACCCAGTTACCTGTCGTTCAGCTTGCCAACATTGGTAGCATGCTGCTGAGAAGCTATGAATTAAACTAGACATGTCCTGGTGTACGTATACATCACAGCAAAAAGCTTCTTAAAGCCAGATGTATTTGTATGAAACAAGTAATCTCTGCATTCAGATCAGCTCCTTCTCAGATCTATCTATCTCCATGTGCAGGGCTTAAGAGGAGAACATGGCACCGTTTTCCATCGCCCGCAGGCCTCGTTCCCATCTGCCATCGTTTCCTTGGTCTGAAACAAAACAGGAGCCCCTCAGACCCTTTTATTTATTTACTGTATGGCAGTTAAAGATAGATGAGAAGATCCCTGGAGATTCTGGCTTCCCTCCACTGTCACTGTCCTAGAAATAGAACAGAGCAATGAAGGGGCAGAGCCTTCGAATTGCTGCATTATCAAAGACAGGGCCTCAGTGAAAAGAAGGCAGACCGAGGAGGCTTCTGGGACTCTGCGGGCGAGCTACTCCATCTGAGCTTCTGCCAGGGTCGTCCTGGGAGTGTGTTGGCACTGCTTTCGCAGGGCTTGACTGCTCGTTATATCTTAGTATATCCATACAACAACAAAAAAAATGATCTCTTTCAGATTTGGAGCATTGACTGATGCCGAATTGGGAGTGTCTTTATTTTTTGTTCCCATGAGGTATTCAAAGACGAGGATATTGCATCAGCAGTTAGAAAACTTGTGAGTTGACTAACTTAGCACATTTTCCAAGACTATTCACTATTAGTTTACCAGTGCAATTTGTTACTACTAAAATGTTCTAAAATGTACATTATGAAGTGCTTTCATTTGTAGTGCTGGAAAGTCTGAATCATTATAGTGAATCAGTTTGTTCTGATTCAATTCTTGGAAGGCCCAGAGCTCTGCAGAGTTTGGTTCCAACCCTGCTCCAACACACATATCATGTAGTTTTCAAATAAGCCTGACAGACTTGATTACTTGGAGCAGGTGTCTTTAATTAGGGTTGAATCTAAACTCTGAAGGGCTCCGGCCATCCAGGAATTGAGTTTGACACCCCTGTTCTAAATAGTCCCTTCTCTCTTATGTAGCGTTGGAATATTTGATTCATTGTAGTGAATATATATATATATATATATATATATATATACATACATACAGTATATACATATATTTTTAACTTGGTTTTGGAAATTAAGGTGTTCTACATAAGTAGCTATTTATTAGCAGTTTGCTACCTTTTGTTGTATAGTTAGCTACTTTTTCTGCATTTATTTTTATTTCAAACTAATTTAGTAAATTAGCTTAATTTAGTTCAGCTTGAAGAATTATGTTTAAAAAAAGTAAGGCCAAAGGCGGACTGCAGATTTGCGATGTGTCACAAGGCATCGAATGGCCATGTGTTAAAGACTTTCACCCAAATATATGGGCATAAAACAGGCTGATCTACTCGCTTCCCTAAGGAAAGCAGTCTTCAGCAAACGTTCATTAGCATTTTAATTGGATGCTTAAAGATATACATAATTATGAGTTCCCTTGCAGAAAAGTGAATGTTTAAGTACTGTCTTGTAGCGCTAAACAGCTGTATACCCACTTGTACTTAGGCGATCAGTGTTGCTTGCCGCTATATGTAAAGGTGGAGCTGAGTCAGGAACAGGTAGTTGGGACAGATGAATGGTCTTGGAAATTCAGCACTTTTTTTGCAATGCTAAAATGTACCGGATAATGAGGCACTTGAGTTTACTTATGGGGTAAGCAGGGCGGCTGCTGCATTTGATATGCTGTTTGTCATAATTTGTGGTTGGGTGTTTTTTTTTTCTTCTTCTTTTTTTTTCTCCAGCATGCGGATAAGAAAAAGTTTTTCCTTGCTGTTTATATAACTGTGAAGTGTGTAGTATGTATTCTTACATATACATATGTGTATTATATATATATATAGTGTGTGTGTGTGTGTGTGTGTGTGTGTGTGTGTGTGTGTGTGTGTGTGTGTGTATGTGTATAAATAATATACAACAGTTTATTTTTTATTCGTGCAATTTTTTGCGTCTAGATAAATATATTTTTTAAATGAGTCATTAAATTATTCACTCAACTGATTCATCTAGTGGCTTGTCTTTATAAATGAGTCATTGAATTATTAATTTGTCTGATTCATTCAGCAACACTATTACTGTGATTGTTTGTGCTGCTTTGTCTATTATTTAAAAAAAAAACGTTTCAAAGAAACTGACAATATTTTGTTTAAAATATAAGTTACTCAATATTCATTTATTTTGTGCTGTACAAATCAATATGTCACTTAGAGTCTTCTTGAATATTAACACATTTGTACAACAGCACTTGCTTGTGTGATATTGCCTCAATATACATACGAAAAATGTGTAGGACATTGCAGTCTAAAATGTTACCCACAATCCTTTTCACTTTTAATCCACAAATAGAGCTGCAACTATGACATATGAGTTATGAAGTTTTCTTGGCACCGCAGTGATATGCTACTATATAAAAAAAACAAAGTGGCTCTGCTGACGTCTGGTCCCACACAGACAAGGAAAAAGCCTCAGATGGTTTCGAAATCCTGTGACAGTGACAGTTAAAATGGTAGATCCTCGGCCAGAGACGTGTCTTCTTATGTAGAGAGATCTGATGGCAAGCTTTGTTCAGCCCTGCTTTAGAACTCTTCAAACAGGCAGGCGTGGAGCGACCCAGAAGAATCCACAGTCAAGACAGCAGGCTAATTGGTGAATATCTCAAGCTTGGCTAATGTCTGAGTGTTGTTTAAAGAAGAAAAAGGGGTGGCACTTCCCTCATAAGTAACTTCAATGGCTGCTTTGATGGTATGTTTATGCTAGTTCTCTGCAGGCCATTCGGTTTCTTGTACATGGTGCCACTTCGCAGCAGACCAGTGTTGAGGGGCACATGGGAAATTCAACAGAAATGTCTGATGAAACTAATTATGCTACACTCAAAGGAACTTCAGCATGCCGGATTGGTCTGTGCTTTGCTTTTGGGGGAAACTTTCAGACAGCTTTACTCAGTTAGAGCTAATGCTGTTTCATCATGTATGGTAATGATAGCGAGGGAGGATGAGGGTTTGAAAGTTTTGTTATACTTGAGTTAATTCCTACAGTAATTAATAGTATTCAGCAGATAATACAAGTATATCTTATTTTAACTCATTCCTCAGGCAAAAAAATTGACAGCTAAACCAAGAGAGTAACATGAGGGATATCACAAACACTGTCATTTCCACCGTGAAATCAGAAAATTCCATAAAGTCATTCCTAAAACACAGCCAATCAGAACATATTTAAAATATGGCTATATGGATGGACCCCCCCCAGCTGATTCATTCAATAACACAACCAGTTTTCATCAGTGACATTCAAATCATTCACCAATTTGTTCAAAAATGCTGATTAATTCAGGAGTGAAACAACTTAAATGTTTTATTTATTTATTTGTTTATGCTAAGAAAAAAAAATTAGAAAATAACAATAAAATTAAGTAATCATAATAATAATATATATGAAAATATAAAAATATATAAAATATTATTAAATGTTGTTCTTCTTCTTCTTGTTCCTTATTATTATTATCATTATTAGTATTTATTAATAATAGTTTTTTAATTTGTGTCTGTGTATATAATGTATAATATGCTTTTTTATTATTATTATTTATGCTAATCATAATTAATATATATATATATATATATATATATATATATACAGTATATATATATATATATATATATATATATATATATATATATATATATATATATATATATATATATATATATATATATATATATCCTATATTCCTATAAACAGGAATAATGCAGATTGCCTTGTGGCAGTGTGCGACATATAGCACTGTTGTGCTACGGGCATCCCGAGTTCGAATCCTGGCTCGTGGACCTTTCCCGATCCTGTCCCCCCTTTTTCTCCCACTTTGCTTCCTTTCAATAGTTGCTGTCCTATCGAAATAATGGCAAAAAATGCCAAACAAAGAGCTCTTCATAAACCTGCTTTCTGCCATCATCTGAATATTTTAGCTGCAGTGTTTTCATCAGCATGTGTAGATGCCCTGAGGTTGGAGTTGAGTTCTCCTATGTGACCGGTCTGTGCACTGGGCCGGTGTCCTCAATGGATGGGGCCTCTGGATGGTTCTCTCCCTGGGGCTCCTCTCAAATGAGTACTCTGGCTTCTTAATGTTTCATGAGGGGATCTTTCAATTTTTAAGTAGCTGGGAATAATTGTTGTGTAATCACAAGCCATCTTCCTTAATTATTAATTTGTGAAGATTGGGAGAGACACAGTAAAGGAGGCGGGGAAGAAAAAGGCGGATGGCAGGAAAAATTGAGGAATAAAAAAGTGGCAATTGTGGGTTGATGAATAAGGATAAATGAATCCACTGAGGGCCACTTCCTGTGCTCCGCCTTTGGTTCACAGCTCGGTCTTTAATTGCCCCCAGCTAGCCAGAGGACGTTAACTCTTACTTTGCTGTATTTTTAAACCTGGCCAGGAATTATGGACCTTTCCGTTATTGGATTTCCCATTAAAGCTCGACTCTGCAGGTTGTCAATGAACAAGGATTCATTCCCAGTCTTTATGAGACGCTAAGCTATCTCTGGGGTAAAAGTACTCCAGCCGAGTGTGCATGATGTTTACTAATTGGGTCTAAAACTGAGTTTGGGTTCTGCTTCTTAAAGTAGGACAATAGAGCAAATAGCTCCACTCTAAATAAAGCACTTCCTTTCAAAGTTGATAGGTTCTTGTTGTGACATTGAGCCTTGTTGAATCTACAGAAAAGGTTTTCAGGTGCATGACAATGCAGACCTGATCCTTGTATCCTTCCTGTCCCTTTAACATTCATTGTTAAATAATGTGTGATATTGTATATTTTAGCTATAATATTCTAGAGACCCATAGAAATGCAAATTATGCCAACTGCATAGTTACTACTTTAATTACTATACAGCAAACTTATGTTTAATATGCAGCTATGTTGACCAGACTTTGGGACCAATGAGACCGTGTGTGTGTGCAAAATGACAATATATAAATTTATTTGTTTATCATTTATTTATTATTATTATTAGCATTTTTTTTTTAATTTTGTATGTTTTGTATAATATTATTACATTATGACCAAAATTTGGATCAATAAGATTTTCTTTGAATTTTATTATTATTATTTGTATTTTATTACACACACATACTGTATATACTTACATATATATAATTATTATTACTATTATATTTTATTATTTGACAGTGAGTAGCAGCGACTATAATCCATTGTTATATATAAATATAATAAATTATATTTTATAAATATTAATTCATATAATATTATTAATATTATATATATATATATTCTATTTTTATTTTATATTTTATATATATATATATATTTATAAATATTAATTCATATAATATTATTAATATATATTTTATTATGCTTACATACTGAAGCTACTCCTCTCAGTCCACCCTCTGAATATTATTATTGTTATTATAATTATTAATAATCTATGTTATTATTATTATTATTATGGAATTTTGCATTTTAAATTGCTTTCTCTAGAACTTTCTGAAAAACTAGACAGCGAGATATTATACATTATTATACAATACATACAGTATAACTCAAAAAGTAATAGTAATGCATCTTAACTATGTTTACAACTTGTACGTCTTGTTTTTCTCCTATGTTTTTGTTTGTTTACAACAGTATTTCATAGTTATCAAGGCACAGGAGGAGCTAAAGTGGTTCCTCATGGTTACGTTTGATACTCAGGGGAAAATTACAAGCGATACCATAGCATAAAACATCTGAGATACACACACAATGCTAGCTGCTTCTGGAACCGAGTCGTAATCATGCCGTGGACCCAGGCTAGTCCTTGTGAACGCAGTTGGGGGAGCAGGTTCTGGTCCAAGCTTGAGCTGTGCTTGTGGAAAAACACCTGTGCTTTCCCTCTCTCTAATGGGCTAGCTGGCACACATTTGAAGGACCTAGCCTCTTGTCAGCAATTAGACACCTGTGCGGCTGTGCATAGGCATGCAAAGGATATACATAATTTGCAGACGTAACATTTAGCTAGTTTCACGTGGCATCTTTTTTACAGCACGTTCTGTTGCTTCCAAACAGGTCACGTATGCTTCGCCCCTTGGGGATTGCTAGACTAACTACCCTTGTGTGATTTCCAATATGCGATTTCTATATAATGTCAACACATCTCTAATACAGCTGCCAAAATCCAAACTAGTCTCATATGCTGTAACTGGAGCAGTTACAGATTAACCTTGTTGCAGTTCATTTAAATGGTTTGCATTTTAAATGTGGAATTTGAGAAGCCCCTAAGTGCTTCTTCACGGCCTGTCAGCAGACCGCAGTGGAGCGGTTTCCTCTCGCCGCACCGTGCATTCATTTAATCTAGAAGGCTGTGGGGACAGAGTGGATAATACCTTAACTAAGAGCCTTTTAAATCGAAATCTCGGTAATTAAGTGCTTTTGTTTTGGCCTTGTTTATTGTATTTATTGCTTCTTGCCGTTGTTTGCCTGCTGTCCATTTAGCCTAAGTAAAACCATGCAGAATGTTCAGTTTGAGAATTTTTAACATTGTATTATACCAGATGTTGGCATCTAGAGATGCCGAATAATTAGTGGCACTTGTTAATTAATTGTCCCAAGGGGATTGATAAAGTTCTAAACTAAAATAAGTATTTATGATTTTTCTCTTACTTTACTTTTAGATCTAGAGATTGGAAGAAATGTAAATTAAGTTTTCTTGTTAATTAATTGTCCCATCAAATTGTACTATTGGTTATGACCCTTAAGTGATCGGGCTTTTGAGATATATAAGATTTAAGTCTTAAATCTTAAATATTTAAATCATGTGGGGGAAACAGTAAGACTGGTAAAATATTTAAAAATAAATAATTTGTACAATAAATAAATAAATAAATAAATCCTTGAAACCAGATACATATACTTGCACCTGAGATGCAAAACTGAATTCTTCAATTTTATTTTTTAAATTACTTTTGTAAACTTTGTCCTAGATTGTATTTTGTTATACACTCATAAAGCAGTATATAATACAATGAAATAATGTAATGCAATATAAGCTATGAAAACAAGGCCTAATATGTTATCTTAATAACACAAATTGCTTATTAAGATTGATTATTTGCAGTGCAAGTGTATATGGCAAGAAGTTTGTATGTTTTAAAGTTGTGGGCAATAACAGTAATAATAATAAAAAAAAATACACTGATCTTACACTTATTTCTGAGCTCTGAACTTATTTCTATCTAGGTATGAAAACATCATAGAGTCGAGGGCACCTACCTAGTAACCACCCAGAATACCCTAGCAACCCCATGCTAAAAACCTCTAAGAACACCTTAGCAACCATATAACAACTCCATATAACCATTCACAACACTCCAGCAGTGTGGCAAGGAGTTTTAGACTTTAAAAATATTATTTTGAGTAATGTGGCTTCATTATACATTGGTGTAATCAGTTGGGATCGGTGTTTTGGCAGGTGTACTGTATGTCCATCATTTGGTTGTGAAGTTGACCTTGATTGCTGCTGGTCATTTTATATTAAAAATAAAGAGGAAGAAAATATGCTATTTAATGAGTGTTACCTTCTGCATACTCGCTATTTGCCATATGGTCCGAAATTATAAAAAAAGGTCCCTGAAGTCATTGAAACCCACAACAACAAAAAAAAAAAAGATTTTCTTAATCAGTATTTTGTCTTGTTTTTCCAGTGAAATATTAAAACATTCTTAAATCAATATACATTTACTTGAGAAGCAAACTGATGTAATATATAGAGCCTTGTTTTCTGAAAATGTTATCAAGAGTATATACAGTAAGGTCTAAAACATTAACAGATATCTGCCAATAGGTTAAGAAAAATAAACTTTTCTCAGTTTCCTTTTTGAATTATTATTATTATTTTATTTTTTTCTAACCCCATCTAATATCTTACTTCAATTTGAGTCCTGATTAAATGTATCTTGATTTAAGATATTTGTCCTGGAAAACAAGGCAAATACTAAGTAAGAAAATCTTGGACCCCAGTGACGTCCATTATATGCACAGAAACAGTTGAAACTAAGCTTCTATTGCATTTATTTTTGTGTGAACTATCCCTTTAAGTTATAAATTTGTGATTCTATCAGCTTTCTCTCGTCTCAGCTGTGGGTATCCCTCTCTAGATGCCATAAATTTGACGTGCATCAGTTTGCAGGAGTGGCAGGTGAAATTATGTGTGAAAAATTCTCGTATTGATTTCGCAATGGTCAAAGTTGGAAGGTCACCAATCATCTTTGGCTGTGACAGGCAGTATCTGTCCACCTGTCTCCAGTGAATGAGTTAGGGACCTCGGGGCAGCTGGACTGCAGCAACTAAATCAGAAAATAACTCTGGAGGGTTGGCATTACCACACATACACTCAGAATTTACTCAGTTCTGTGAGCTAAATCAATAGCTTTCAACTAGCCTTGTTCATACTCTTTGACTAATAAAATTCAGGTAAAATGATGCTTCTACTCCATCTCTCTGGGCTATTTACCTACTTACAGAGGGAATACATCTTGCCTAATTCCCATCTTAACTTTCCTGTGGTAACAGGACCAGCAGATGGGCAAAACAAGCCCATCATTCTTTCAGGCAATCACATCCTATAAATAAATGGGTGGCAATTAGAATGAGAAATGTGTGTGTGCACAGCATTCCCTCGGTTCCCTCTGAGATGGCTGTCACTTTGTGGTCTACTTTCACCGTCATAGTGTTTTTTAAAGCCCCACTCTCCCGTACGTGTGATAGCTGAAGCTTTGTGAAGCTGGCTGTCTGATGAAACTTTGTTTTTCGGTAGACACTGTAAGCTTATGAAAAAGGAAAGGTTCTCTAGGACAGCAAAGAAAAAATGAAACTCAGCTTTAAGAAAGATAATTGCCTGTCAATCATGTTTTACACAGAATGAGGCCATTTCAAATAAGGATTTGGGATCTGGGAGACAGTTGCATGTGGATCCGTAGAGGATGTGAAGCGGTTCATCAGTGTCATGACCGGAAACGACGAGATCTGTCAGTCATCTGACACAGAAACAGACAAAAATATAGGTTCATCGTGTTTGGACAACAAGTGCTATTCACATGCTGTAGTTTCACGCTCATTTATCAGGTACACAAGGTCTTCAAGGTTTTTTTTTTTTTTCCCTCAATATGGAGTCACTTTACTGACAAGCAAAAGTGTTGTAAGGGGAACAAACAGTGTCTTAGTTAAATGACTCTTATGGTACACCAAAAGCTTATTTAATTATTTGCGTGAGTAGATTGCATACAAAGTCAATGCAAAGACACGAATAGACGCTGGGTGACATGAATGACGTGGGTGACACACCCATCAGTTATTCTTTTGGAGTCTTGTGGAGTATTCATAAACATCTGTTAGGTGAAATAGCTTATTCAAGACAGTACTAAATAAAAAAAAATAACATGCAATTTTCATGATGCCTCTTATTTTGTGAAAATTATTAACATTTTGCATATTCTTTAAGGGGTATGTAAACTTATGTGCACAACTATATATATATATATATATATATATATATACATATATATATACCTTTTTTTTCTGTCATGTTTCTGTCAACTTGTTAAAATAGCACATATTCTAAACTTTAAAAGTTGCATAAATGAATGTTGTTCCAAAATATGTTTCAGTGTTTTAATTTATAGTTTGGAATTTAACTTGCACCATTTTGGACTTTTTCCACAAAAAAAGTCATTACAAATACATTGTAGGACATAATTAAGCTATATTTAGAGACCAAAACATCATAAACAGTTGGAGATGGGCTACTTTGACTAGAAAGAAACCACCAGGTAACCTCCTAAAACACCTTGGCAACCACATAGAAATGTTCTAAAATTAGTCAGAAGATCAACGATCATAGCAACCCTCCAAAACACCTTAGCATCATGGTAGCTCTAGTTCTTGACATTTTAGATGCCGTCCAAAACCTTTTCCCCGCTACCTTTCTCTTCACACTTTAAGCAAAGATTTCTCTTCCTATTGATCTGGGTGTTGTCAGTATTTTGTTTCTCTTTACTTTTCCTGCTCTGCTAGGGACAGATCGTGTCGATTTTAAAACACTGAGCTTAATAATTGGCTTCGATTGTACAAGTTATTTACAAACTCAAGGAACCTTGATGAGCAAATGTTCCCAGTCAGCTTGAGATGCAAATGAGAAAAAATGCACAAGTGCAGGAAGTACATCCTGTTTCCCATTGTGAAGTGGCTTTTTGAAGGACTTCATTTCCAAAAGAGTCCCTCTTGGTAGGAGAAAGAGCAACGTTGAGGAAGACACGAAGCCAAATGGGTGACACTGACTCTAGAGGACAGCCGTGGAGCAAAATCTGATTAAGGCTCGATCTGTGAAACATCACAATACAGCATCAAACCGAAGTGTGAAATGAAAGTTGAGGATGTGGGTTGTAGTCTTTAAAGAGTTGTGTTGTTTTTCTGTTAGCGCTTAATCAGTGTCTGAGACGAATTGGAGTCGGGCTGTACATTTGAGGATAAAGTATAGATGTTACAGGCATTTAGAGGGATATATTTTGAAATATAATGAAAAAAAAAGGTTTTGACTTGATTTGAAACAACGTGGATGAAACTAGCTTGATCCTAGTCACTCTAGGAAGAGGCAGGTTTAAACAGGACGAGAACCCCGCAGTGGCACCTAGAGTACATGTGTTGTTTTTATACACAGTGGTGCTGTCTGGATAAACACGTTGCAGACAGTCAGGCAGAAGAGGAGCGTTTCGGAGCGTGGGGAGGAGAATGAGAAAATGGGAGGTTGTAACTAGCATTGAGAGTGATGCCGATACCTCCTTTTTCTGATTTATTTCTCTTTCTTCCTGTACTACAGTAGGTCATATTTGACCTTGAAATCGTAAGAAAAGGGAAATTAGGGAAAAGGGAGTCTTGCATAAAACAACGAAGCCTTTGTTTTTTTTTAGAACTGTTAAGATTTTTGCCTTTTAATTGAGCACATTCCTCTCCATTTCTCACTACTGTAATGTGTCCAGACAATTTCTTTTTGTACTTTTCATTCTCATTAATGAGAATGTTAATGTTAGTGATGATGGTTAAATTATTATTACTGTGGTACGTTTTTTTTTTTTTTTTTTTTTTCTTTTAGTTTAGTCTAGTTTTGCTTTGCTTTTTTTTTTTTTTTTTCTGACACCACTACATTAGCTCAACCAGTCGAGTTTTGTTTTATTTTGTTTTGCTATTGTTTATTCAATTTCATATTTTTATTCTTGTGTTTTTGTTTTGCTTTGCTTTATTTGTTGTTGCTGTTGTTTTTTTGTTCCTCTGCCACAGCTACATTAGCTTAAGTAGTCAAGATTTGTTTTGTTTTATTTTTTTCTATTTTGTATTTATTTATTTTGTATTTAATTAGATTTTTTATTTATTTTACATTTTTATTTTATTTTACTTAATTTTTGTAAAAAAAAAAAAAAATTCGTGCCTCTGACTATACATACAACCGTTGGTGAGGAGGGGGAGTGTTTATGAAACCTGTTTAAATAATTATTTTTTTTGCATTTCTGAATAGTGATGATATGGCACAGAAATTCTACACTATACGTTTTACGCAAAACATTTTTCTTTCTTTTCGATTTTGACGTGAAATAAGACTTAAACCTGTTCTTGACAGGCTTTGTGAGATTTGCACCTCAATTTATCTCTCTCTCTATCACTGTCAACATCTGTATCCTTCCTCTTTTACTTCCTTTATCTCTCTTTCTCAGAGAGGTCGGCAGTGCAGCAGGTGATGTGTGGTTGGAGTAATGAGGCTTGGGAGATCCAGCGTTAGAACACAGACTTTCATTAGGACTTTGAAAAGGGCAAAGAAAATCTGTGAAAGGACCATCTCTGATTTAAGGCAGCTGACAAATTCTTCTCATGTAGAATAAGGTGGAATGAGGATATATATACCATGCTGTGGTAGAACAACATCTAACTTATTGGGTTTATAATTTTTGTTTTTGTGTTACAAGCTGTGTTTGCATTCATGACTATTATGAATAATTGTCATATCGCCCACTCCATACAAAAAATACCAGCTCTCAGTCAGCAGCTCTGGCCTCTATTTTCCATGACAACCGTGAATTAGACTGACATCATGCAGACTGGTCAACAAATCCTTCTTAATAAGCTCTTGTTGTTAATGTCATGTCAATGGTAACAACATTAATTCAATCCGAGGCCGATTCTCAAAAGTGATTCATTTAAATCTAATTCTTAGCATTAATGCAATCCGATTCTGTCATATTTTGATGGAATCTCAGCCCTTGCATACATACCGCTGCATTTTCTGTGTTCTGAATGGCTGTAAATATGTCACGACGTGTGAGTGTGGGGAGGAGGGGAGTGTGTATCCGTGTTATTGAATGGCTGGAGTTACAGTTGGTGGGTTGCAGGGACTGGCGTTGCACAGAGACACGATTGTGCGGGCAATCGGATTTTATCACTTCCAGCTGAACAAAGACGTAAATAAAGGGAGAGAGAGAGAATGAAAAGGATGCATGCAGAGAGAGTGTTCTCTTAATCCCGATCTTATCTGTTGCAGGGATCAGATTCATTATTGGGAATATTTCAGGCAGGCTTCCCCATGCTGTTGTTTTGCCCCCATAAGCATTTGCATTTATGCATTTTTAAGTATTTGACACATTCAGGATATACATTTTATCAGTCAAGCATGTGGTTTTAGCTGTAGGAGTGTTTCGGAGAGTAAACTTGCATTGTTTAAAATGAGACTGGCTTTTATGTAGCAGTTAAAGATGACATGAAATCAGAATTTGCTTTCTTATTAAATGCCTATTAAATGGTCTGATTTCTGATTTATCAACTTTCTCCACTTCAAAAAAAAAAAATAAAAAAAAAAATGTAATGCAGCTGGGCTGATTGTATCAATCACTCCTTCTCTTGTGAAAATAAATAAATAAATAAATAAATAAAAATTGACTTAATAAAATCAATCAACATTTCATGTCTAGTTGATTATTTATTTAATGAGTGGCCAAATAATAAATGTAATAAGCAGGATGAATACAGCCAGTCAATAAGCTAATCATGCAGAAAATGCAGGAAGTCCAAGACTGTGCTGTATATCAGTATTTTATTTTATTTTATTTTATTTTATTTTATTTTATTTTATTTTATTTTATTTTATTTTATTTTATTTTATTTTGATTTACTGATAACTGTTATGATTTATGATCATTACATTTTGTTTTATTATAATTTTTGTTTGATAATTCACGTTCTTGATGCTATTTATTTATTTATTTGTCATTCTTTGCAATTTATTTTATTTTTGTAATTTTCATTCTCAATATTCCATTTATTTATGTATTTATTTATTTGCTTTGTTTTCATTACAGTTATCTCTCCAGTTTGAATTACCGTAATCTGATGGACATTTTATTTCAATATTATTTTTCTCTCTGAAACCTTCCATTACAGATGTTTAATACATAGTAGAAGGTTGTGTAATGTTGACTTAAGACTGTATTAACATAAGACTGTAATGAGTTTACATAATTTGTATGTCCAAAATATAAAACCTGTTACTGTAACTAACTGAAAATAAGATAACTGGCTATATCTAAATAATTAAACAAACTGTAATTCATCAATATCCAGTGTATTCCATAAGCAACAAAACTGAAAACTACTTGAACTCTTATCAACACCCGCAACAGTTGAAAATGCCCCAGTTGGACTTTCCTTCTGTTTACAGTTGCAAATGTCACTGTTTTGCTGCTGTGTCTGTTAAATCCTGGAGAAATCAGAATTATGAAAGCAGAAGGATCAGGATCAGGCTCGGTGCAGAGCATTGCTTGTCAATCTCTATATTGCCAAATGCCTAGAGATAGCGGCCCACACAGAGGGAAATTTATCAGCTTTACAGACTCATAGAAAATAAAAGTAAGGAGTTTTGCCTGCTTTTGATCTCAGCTGTTGGATAATAATTGTAATCTGTCAATTCCACAAAGCAGCACAACAAAAACTTTTTTGCTGCAAAAACACTATCGATAAACAACATCTCATCTCATATATGTGGAATGCAATAGCAGAGATGTAATTCCAGTAAATGGTCCTGAAAATTAAAGGCAAAGTGCCTTTTTGGTGACATATCCTATTAACTGGCTTTCCATCCATTTTTAAACCATTGAATTGATCTACTAATGGACAGACTTGTGTGTAGAACATTACAGGTTGTAGTTTTTGCTTTTGCTGCAATCAGCTAGAAAAGTAAGTGTAAGTCAATTACAATGCCCATGGACCACCGACTCTCTCTCTCTCTGACACTGGAAGTCCTTCTTGTTCTCATCATTAGCCTTTAGCCCATCTGCAAGAGCTGTATTCTCACACCTGCACACACAAACACCCACTCGAAAACAGTCCTCTCTGCGGGATATTGATCTAGTCGCTCTCCGTAATTGGCTCTTCGCTTTTCACTGCACTGTTTGCATGCCACGCGCCAGATGTGAAGCATAAAACATCTGCTGAAAGGATTCTGGTTAAACAGAACTGAGGTAAAAATAAAAGCCTCTTTAACAGGCCATTGATTTCTGAGGAAACATTTCCTGCAAAATACGAAAGACAGTGGTCTTTTCATTTGAATTTTAACGTGCCTTTTCAAATCAGTTTGACACCATTTATTTCATGTACCTGGACCAAAATTCATCAGTGCATGAAGGAACATCCAATAGGAGTGGAAATACTTTATACGATATTAGATCTATATTCGTTCATTCATTAGTTGGTTATGTATTTTGTTCATTTGTATGCATTACCTTCTATTTTATGGTCTATGTTTGAAGAACACCAATTTTTTAGACGCACAATTATTATTCTATTTAACGATTTTAAGTTTCCGTGGAATTTCACCGCTCACTGTGAATTATTGTCACAATGACATCATAGAAAATGAGCAGAACAGTGATGTAGAAGTGCCATCCAAGGACAAGAAGAACATTGGCTATGTTTTTTTTCAGCAGTTATTACAGCTAGAACACTATATCTCTCAAAGTTAGCTTTACAGTGTCATAACAGTAATACAGATGATGGCCACAGTCAGGAGAAGGAAGTGAGATAGTGAAGCAACAGGAGAAAGAGAGGGAGAAAAATCATTGTGATTCCTGGAGGTTTTATTTTTCAAAGGGTAACTTTCCTCTCCTGTGACGTAAGATGGATGAGTCTCGGTGGGTGGACAGGATACATAATGACCCCATCCATGTTGACTGGAAGCACTTATATCAGGGAGCTATCAGCACCACCACAAGTTCCTGTGGGATCTGGACAAACAACCAAAAGATCATCCCTCCTAAACAGACAGGGAGACCAGGGCTGATGGCCAGGGCATAAATTAAGTGGCTGTTGACTCCCGGTGGATGCTGGAAAAGCATTGAGATGTTTGCATTCACTCTCTCTTCTCGCTGTCAAGACAGTACCGAGGATGAAAGCAGAGAAAGCCCATTTTCTCTGGATTACAGGAGATCTGTTGCTTCATCTATTTTTCTTTTGCTCAAAACAGGAAAAGGCGAATCGTTTTATCTGTGCGATATTCCGGGGCCTGCTGACTCTGCAGGGGCAATTGAAACCCTCGGGCTTTCCAGCTTCCCGCGTGGCTTGTTTCTACTACAGGGGTAACCTGAGAAAAACAAGGCATTAGGAGAGGACATATATAATTTATTTCTAATGCTGGCAAAGGCTTTGAAATGGCCCCTTGCAGCAAAAACCTGTGATTATAGGTTAAGGGGTTGCAGAGGAGATGTTGCAGCAATCATTTCAAAAGAAGGTCAGAATTTCGGATACACTTCTATGAAATAGAAATGCCCTGCATTTATCAGTAATGCCTTTACTTTCGAGACACCATCTAGATTATTCCAAAAAGTTTGTACACAGCTCCCAGAGTCTGTAGTAATATTCCCCATGCATACTTTGTGTTCAAAGCAAAGCAAAGTAAAGTAAAGGTTTATTAATATTTATAAAATAAATATTTTTGTTTTTCTCTAGTAGTAGTAGTTTTATTTTTAGTGTTGTATTTTTTTTAATTTTTTTTTTATAATAATAATAATTAATAGTTTATTTTTTTATTATTTATATTAATATTCACATAATGTTTTTGTTTTATTCCCTTGCAGTAATATTATTAATAATAATATTAATGATAATAAAAAGGCCAATTTATTATAATTATTATTAATTAAGTATAAGTTGAGTAATAATAATAATAATAATAATAATAATAATAATAATAATAATAATAATGGTTTCATTAGTATCAGTATAAAATATTTATAAAATAAATCATTTTTGTTTTTGTTCTGTAATATATATATATATATATATAATATATATATCTATTATATATATAAATATATATATATATCCAGATATTATATATATATTAATGTTTCCATAACAATATTTATTATTATTTTTCATCATTATTATACATTTTATAGTTTCGGTTCTGTTAACGTCATTATTATTACAACATAAACACTTATTTATTTATTTCATAAATATATTATTTTAGAAATTATATGTTTATGTTGATTATTATTAATATTATGAGGTGAGTTAGTTTGTGCTTCATGCCTAATTGTTGTTATTTTAAAATAATTTTCAGTCTACTGTATTGTAATGCATTTATCTTTAGTATTTATATTATTTGGGTGGCAAATCAGCTTTCATCTGAGCACGTCTCTTGTCAGCGCCAAACAAATTGATCTACTTCTGAGTGAAACCTTAGACCAAAGCATCACACAATGACTGATAAAACACCACCACCAGGCCAGCCCCAACAAATATGACAAAATGAGAGCGGTGAACCTGTCACAGTCAAGAGAAAGGACACAACACACATCGCCTTTCAATGAGCCCATGAGGCAGATAACTGTATGTACACAAGAGTACCACATCTAATTCACTCACTTGGCTCCGGTGCTGGCACCTCTGTGCCTCACCAGTCCCCATTTTGATGCATTTCTGCCAGAGGTATCCATTACGATTCATTTAAGCAGTGCAGGGATGAACTGCATAATGCCATGAATATAGATTTGTCCATCTACCTGCCCATAAGATCTTGATTTTGGGATAATTGCATTGCAATAGGATCTGGTTTGGCAGTGCCTTCAGGACAGAACAGAGCAAATACTGAATATGCCACATTGCGAAAGTAAAATGGATTTTATTCGTATTCTCATCGCATTTCAGTGAAGGTAACATATGTGTCTCAATGAGTATGAGACACTCATTTTATCTGTAAGCTGGGCCGCAACTCATCTCATATCACTCCTAGGTTTAATTTCCATCAACATCCTCAGGTGGCAGTGCAAACATCCAGCCCCTCATTTCCTCCCATCTTGCCGGAATACCTCGCAGGCTAATGACGGCGATGGTGAAGGAACCCGTCTGTGCATTTGCAGCAATGTCCATCCCCTTGCTGCTTTTGGCTCTAAACAGAGAAGTCCTGGCAAAGAGGACTTCCTGTGGGGCTCTGACTGTCAGGTGAGCAGCTTGGCACATGGCCACTGGTTTGTCAACAATTTTTAAAATCACTATTAGAAGAAGTTAAGTTCAGTCCCTGCAGTTTGTGTACAGAGACCCCGAAAAGTAGTTAACGTGATTTATAAACTGCATATTTTATTATACTATATTATTATTATTATTATTATTATTATACTACGTATTTTTAAATAAAACATTTTATTAAATGGTAAGTATACACAACTAAATTAAAAAATGTAAAAATTAAAATTGTTGTTGTTCTTTAAAATTATTTATGATATAAATATGATTGATATAGTATATAAGTATTTACATTTTTTTTATTATGTGAATGTTGTTTTTGATAAATTAAAAAAATGGTAAATAACAACAACATCAATTATTATAATAAAAATTATATATATATATATGAATATCTTTGAAATGTGAGATATGTATCCCTACAAAATGGACATCAAGGCATGCTGAGGGAGAGAGAGGAAATAGAAGTACATCTGAAGGTAGAGCAATTTGTTTGTCTGTTTGATGTCATCTCAACGCCTTGCTCTATCATAGTACTGACATCACTCTCTGGCACGCTCGCAAGTAAACCAATTATGACAAGGGGAGAGGCGAGAGGTAGGGAGTGGAGGGCCACGGCAAAGGTCATGTCAATCTCAATACCCTGATGGCTTTGAAATGAAAAACCTTGACCTGTCTGAACAGTTTAGTGTCAGCTTTTGATTGTTCTGTCTGGCCATTATGGCCCACTGAAACAGGCCGCAGTGGATGGAGCAATCAGCACACCTCAGACTGCTTTAAGACTGCATGAATAGCACAGCATCTATTCAGATTTACTAAAAAGCTTTAGGTGCAGATGCTCAGATACCAAAACAAAATTATGTCTGTTCTTCCTCACTTTGAAAAAAACCCCACCAGACTGTGGGGATGCTCGTGCACACGTCAGTGCACACAACTAAGTGCTAACACCTTATGAAGGTTGAGTTTTGTTTTCTTTTTACTGCTGACAAGAGGAAGGACATGTTATCACAGCTTTTCTTGGGATTAGCAGGCTTTATCTAACGATGCATAATGAATCGCATTTATCTGTCCCTGTTGCTTTAATTGACACTCAAAGCATTGTGGGAAGAAAAAGAAATCCGAAGGGAACAGGTTCATAGTGCCACCTTATCTTGAAATTAGCTAGTTTTGTGGTTCATTGTGAAAGTAGGCTATGAATTAACTATGCAGACATTGACCGCATATTGGCCATGCACCATTTCATTGTTTAGTCAATGCTTATTTATTTAGGATAGTAATTGAGACATATATATTATTTTGCTAAAAAGCCCTGCACAAAGAAGATACTCAGTTGTGAGAGTGGAATGCTATGCACTAAATTAAACTGTCTGATCGTATTTAAGATCCATACATTAGTTCCTTTCTAAAACAAACTTTAGTTTCGTCTTAGCATACCTACAGTAGAACATACTTTAACTATTTCTCTATTATTATTATTATTATTACAATACATTCTTCCCATTTATAATAATAATAATAATAATAATAGTTTAAGAATGATAAATAATAGTCATAATTATTATTATATTTTACTTTTAATCATATTGTTTATTGTTCTTTTTCTTACTTTTTATGACATTTGATTATTTCCCTTCTTCCAATAATAATATTAGTAGTAATAATAATAATAATAATAATAATAATAATAATAATAATAATAATAATAATTTAGTCATATTGTGAGGATAAATGGCACACACACACACACACACACACACACACACACACACACACACACACACACACACACACACACACACACACACACACACACACACACACATTCTGTATAGACCTATAAACATATAGATATTTTTAATATTAAATATATAAATATAATTATATCACCTTTAAGTGGTTGTTTTTTTTGTCTCAGTAATCTAACTATTCTGCTGGGACAGTCGGTATACTCTTTAAACTGCTGATTTCTTTAATTTCTGAATTGCAGTGGTGAGGTCAGCAATATACATAAACAAAGAAACATAAAACTATTTTAAGTCTAAAGTGCAAAAATATCTCTTATGGCTCTCCTGGCTGCCCAAAAACATTTATATTTTTGTGTAAACCACATTAAGTTGGTGTATAAAATCCTTTAGTGGATAAAACAACTACTGGCGGGGAATAATGAAAGCAGATTTTCTGACCTCTGGGACGGTGTTTAGCTCAGCAGTAAAATTAAAAGTATAAGTCAAAGGTTCCATAATATCAGCGGCAGCTTTTATTTTTGTTAAACAAGTGTGTTAGGGCCTTTCAGATAAGCATTTTCACAGCCAAAGAACATTCTAGTATCAGTGTTTCACAGCAAAAAAAAACATTGTGCGTTGTTTTATCGCTGGACATTGTTGTATTCAACATTATTCCCATGAGTCCAGGACTGTGCAGATGCATGATACAACTAGAATGGAGCGGCATGGCGTTCATATTTATCACGGGTCACCTCCTGTTTCCTGCATTCAGGAAGAAATGAGTGTATACCTGGCTTTTCTCTGCCTTCTTTTCTCTGTCTTCCTCTTTGCTAGGAGAGATACATGCGTTTGGCATAAAGTGAGATGCTGTAGCTTGTGGCAGAGGATAGAGCTGATGGAGGGGGCAAGGGGAGGGCAAGAGAAGGTGCATTTATGTGTGTTCATACTCCCTGTGAGCCGTTTGATTAGGTGCCGTCATACTGAGACATCCAGAGAATCTGTATTCATTTGGTCATGCACCTGCCATCTAAAGCAAAGGGAGAGGAGCTTTTGAAAAGCTGAATGAAATGACACTGGAGAAATGGGGATGATAGGAGGGAGGGAGAGAGGGAGGCTTACAGGCAGGTGAGAGCAAGATGGTGCCTTTTTCTGGGTTCATAATGTTGAATACTTGTACTATTCTGCAGTGTAGAGCATTTTGTACTATGTATGTTATGCATGCATTTTCGTGTATTGAGTAGCTAAATGACTTGAGTACTATATTTGACAAAATGTGCATATAGTATATTGAGATACTATATCCCACAATGTAACATTCTTGCCTAATAAACTAGAAGCAATACCAATCAAGATTTTCATATTTGATCAGACTTTTACTTAATTTAAAATGTAAATTTAATTCAAATATGCCATTTATTTCTGAGATAATTACTGTACTCCACATGAAAACATGCCCAGGTCACATTTCACTTAAAAATCAGAAAGGGGGAAAAAATAAAAAATCTAAAATTATATAAATAATTATGATTGTAAGTAAAATTAAGCATAGCTATAGACTATTTGATTTTTTTCTCTGTCTCCATTTTCATAACCACCTACCACTCAATTCTCTTTACTGTAATAAATGTAGCCATTTTTTTTTATTATTCTCAATTTTGATGTAATAGATTTTTTTTATTTAAAAAGTTTATCATAAATAAATAATAAAAATGAATAAAACTCTATTAAATAATTTAAACCACAAATACTACCAAGTTCTACAAATATTTCACAAGTTAAATACTGTAAATAATGTTATAAAGTTATTTCTTTTTTTTCCCCCTTTTTTTGCATTATGGTAATAGAGTAAATTTGCTTAATTGTTGTTCATGAAGACATTTGAATTCTCATTCTCTCGCAGTATTGTAATAGTTTTAATGAAAAGTATCATTTTAATCATAAAACAGTTATAAAA
Organism: Cyprinus carpio; assembly: GCF_018340385.1. Classification (NCBI taxonomy): domain Eukaryota; kingdom Metazoa; phylum Chordata; class Actinopteri; order Cypriniformes; family Cyprinidae; genus Cyprinus; species Cyprinus carpio. The sequence continues at coordinate 6,554,269 of NC_056596.1, read as the reverse complement.
TGAATAAAATTGTATACAAAATTATTTACCACAAATTGAAACAATAAATACTACTGTGTTAATTTCACAATTAAATACTATAGAAAATGTGCAATTTGTTTATTTATTTATTTATTATTATTATTATTATTTATTTTTTTTTTTTTTTTTTTTTTTTATTGTGGTGGTGGGTGAGTTTGTTTATTTGTTTTTAATTTAATTATTGTTAATTAATAATAATAATGAAAACCTTTTTTTTTTTCAGAAAAATCTTTTTATTTTATTTTATTTTTTTTTATTTCACTAATGCATTTTTTTAATATAACTGTGCATATACTATGATTTTGTGAAATTCCCCCAAACATCCATGTGACAACCATTAAAAACATTTATTTGCATATTGCATATGACTACACTTAAATAGCAGGCAGTGTGCAGTATAAGCAGTCAGGAACACAGAGGCAGTACATGGGCTGGGTGGTACCAAAACATGACTGCATGACACACAGTCAGAACAGGACGCTGTTAATGTCTCATCCCCCATTGCCTCCATTCCCTCAGCATGGGCAGTAGAGATCCATCAGGAATAGACACTGTTCAATAAAAGCACACCAAGAGCCTCGTCTGCCTGCATGGGTAACAAATGAGGGGGCTGGACCCTGTGGTCCCTCCTGTATCTCAGCTATCCTCTGTCTGATAGTTTATCTGCCTTCTGTCTGTCTCTCTGTCCCCTGAGCTTCCTCCGTGGCCTCTCTTCCTACTTGCCTATCTCTGCACCTGTCTATATCCCAGTATGCTTTTTCTGCTGTCTTTGGCTGTTCGCTTGTTTACCAGTCTACCTCTCTGAATGTTTATATGCGTGTATGTTGTAATGTAGCTGTCTGTACACTCATCTCTGCTGAAACACTGTTAAATAGTCTATAACAGGCAGGTTTCCATTGTGACCATTTACCCAGCATAGAGGCACCTTTCCACCAGATTTCACTGCACAAAAAGCAGTTGCAGGCAAGAAAAATTGGCTCAGCTTCAGCCCCTAAAACCTGCTGATATCAAAAGACAGTAATTGCTAATGCTAATGAATTTGTGTATTGTGTGATTAATAAATACAAGAAATATTTGTGTATTGTGTAAATATAAAGAAAAAGAAGAGGGATCGTAAACAACCCTACTGAAAAAGACAGCATATACTAGTTAGGTATGTTTTGACACTGGGATGCTGGTTTATGCTGGTCCTTTGGCTGTTTATGCTGCTCATGTGCTGGTTTATGCTGGTCCCTTTGCTGGTTTATGCTGGTCATGTGTTGGCAAAGGACCAGCATAAACCAGCATAGGACCAGCATAAACCAGTAAAAGGACCAGCATAAACCAGCAAAAGGACCAGCATAAACCAGCAAAGGACCAGCATAAACCAGCATACCAGGGTCAAAACATACCTAACCAGCATATGCTGTGTTTTTTTTTTTTTTTTTTACAGCAGGGAATGTATGCAATTTTGGTCGGAATAAAAAAGATTCTCTGGAAAACTTCATTCTTTGTCCTTTTTCACTTTCTTCAACATAAACAGAAAGCTGTTTAGCATTTAACGCTAATGCCAAGCTAATGAAAGTTTATCTATGGCATTTGTAGTTTTATCTATGCATTTTATCATTCTTGTGCTTCACAGGGGATGATGGGAAATGTAGTTTGATCGCACAAGCCTTCCAGCTCATAAACCAGTTATTTCTAGCAAGCTAGAAACGAAATTATGCCGTCAAAATCACAACTACAACTTTTTGTTATAAGTATTACTTTACATGCACTGCAAATCTTTAACTGAAAAGAAAGTTACAGGTTTCTCACTGGTATTAATGCCAGCATAACAGACAACCCCGTGGTCACTGGAAATATGGCTAATTGGCGACATATTAAATATTAGTATATTGCTTCTTGCACATTTCACAACTTTCGAATTGAAGTTTCCAATTAATGGCAGTAAAAGCCCATTTCAGTTTTATCCAAATCAGATGAACATGAATTTGGCAAGGTTTTATCATGTTGGATGTATCATGATAGTTCAGAAATAATGTGTGAGTGCTGCTAAAATGCTACCTAACTGAGTGTTTAAAGCAAACATGAGATAAAAATATATTTGCTTAAGCAACCATGCCATTTTAGCTTGCTTCTCCAAGTCTTTGAGCTTTTGTATCATGATTTGTGTTTCTGGAATAATATTCAAGCACTCCGCATCACAAGTGGAATTTTTAAGCAGCATTAGTAGGCCTATGTTGTAGTCAGTTATCGTTCGTCTCTTAAGTCAGATCTCCTTTCAAAACAATCAGCCCATCTCTCTCTCCCTTCATTCCTGCCGGGAGATCAGGGTCATTAGCATTCAGCGGGAATCAAACACCTGCCAGCCACGTGAAGCCTCACTGCGGTGAGCACAATCAGCCAAATGTTTTCCTTATGCGATGAATGTGTGTGGCTGTCACCATTTCAGTTGATATATGGGTTCTCTGCTCTGTCTCGCTCTCTTCTGCTCCATTCCTCCCTCCGGTTCCTCCATTCCTCTATCTAAGATTCACCAGAGGGGGTCTGTGAGGGTAAAACACCGCATAGATGCTTCAGGTGCACCTGAACGACACCGTACTCTGATTCACTGTCACAGATCTTGCACCACTTTATAAAATGGCAGATCGCTCACAGAGTTGTAGGAATATTGGCAGCCCAGATGTATGGCCATACTTCATTTTTCCATTTATGACGCAAGCTGGTCAGTTGCCATTGGCAATGTGCTGAAGGCTTCATAGGGTCACTGCAGGGTTACATACGAAACGGACCTCCAGTCCCCTAGGAGCGCCATTACACACTGCCAGACGACATAATAAATGAGAATGAAACCGTGATACCCGTAGGCAGAATTTTAAAGCAATGCTGTGATGTGACTCACATGATGGAGAGATGTGAGCTCACACTAACAGCTAGTCACTTGGAACAGCAATTATTTTCTTTCTTTCCTATTTTTAATTCCACTGCAGCAGAGTGTCGGTTTTTCATTAGCACAAGTATTAATATGTCAATGAAAAATTACTGAATAAAACGTTCCATTTTTAATAAAGGTACATACATACAGTATACAAAAGTGTACCTACATTATAAATATGATAAAATCTAAACTTATATATTATATGTATTTTGGACCAATGAGGTTTTTTGAAGAAAGAAAGAAATGTATACACTTTTATTCACTGACAATAATAATAAATTATTCTTGGGCACTAAATCATCAGATTTCAATGACACTGAAGACTAGAGTAAAGGAGCATTTTTTGGTCTCTTGTTTCTCATTTTCCTCTTGAAAATACCTCATAGATTCTCTCTGGGGTTCAGGTCTGGTGAGTTTGCTGGCCAGTCAAGCACACCAACACCAACCAACTTTTGGTGCTTTTGGTAGTGTGGGCAGGTGCCAAATCCTGCTGGAAAATTAAATAAGCATCTTCAAAAAGCTGGTCAGCAGAAGGAAGCATGAAGTGCTCCAAAATTTCTTGGTAAACGGGTGCAGTGACTTTGGTTTTCAAAAACCACAATGGACCAACACCAACAGATGACATTCCACACCAAATCATCACAGACTGTGAAAATTTAACACTGGACTTCAAGCGAATTGGGCAATGAGCTTCTACACCCTTCCTCCAGACTCTAGGACCTTGGTTTCCAAATGAAATACAAAACTTGCTTTCATCTGAAAAGAGGACTTTGGACCACTGGGCAACAGTCCAGTTCTTCTCCTCATTAGCCCAGGTAAGACGCCTCTGACGTTGTCTGTGGTTCAGGAGTGGCTTAACTGTAGCCAAATTCTTTGACATGTCTGTGTGTGGTGGCTCTTGATGCTTTGACCCCAGCCTCAGTCCATTCCTTGTGAAAATCACTCAAATTCTTGAATCGATTTTGCTTGACAATCCTCATAAGGCTGCGGTTCTCTCGGTTGGTTTGTGCATCTTTTTCTTCCACAATTTTTCCTTCCACTCAACTTTCTGTTAACTTGCTTGGATACAGCACTCTGTGAACAGCCAGCTTCTTTGGCAATGAATGTTTGTGGCTTACCCTCCTTGTGAAGGGTGTCAATGATTGTCTTCTGAACAACTGTCAGATCAGCAGTCTTCCCCATGATTGTGTAGCCTAGTGAACCAAACTGAAAGACCATTTTCAAGGTTCGGGAAACCTTTGCAGGTGTTTTAAACTGATTAGCTGGTTGGCATGTCACCATATTCTAACTGTTGAGATGAATTGGTGGGATTGGTGGGATTTTGCCAAAATCATCACAATTAAAAGAACTAAAGACTTAAACTACTTCAGTCTGTGTGCATTGAATTTATTTAATACACAAGTTTCACAATTTGAGTTGAATTACTGAAATAAATGAACTTTTCCACAACAGTATAATTTATTGAGATGCACCTGTACGTGTAATCCAGATTACTAGATTAATTTGCTTAATTTGTAATCAGTGATGGGCTACAATTTTTAAATAATATACCCAGCACTATATATACAGTATATAAACAATTTATTTGTTATTAAAATACTTGTATTGTGTATGCTTCGTATGGGCTTCACTTTGGAATGTAACATCATTTTACGAGATGTGACTGACTAAGTTGTACCTTTGTTCCTCACAATCTTATTTTAGTTTACATTAAATTGAACTTAGTTCCTGCTGTCTGTCTAAAGTCTCAAGGCTGCGGAAGCATGTAGTGGGTTTGCACTCCATTCAACAATGCGTTCTTGTCTTGTTCTAATTTATTTGATTCAGTAACTGATCAACAAAACATAGATTAAAATTAAGATACAAATTAAACAAAATGAAATTCATTAAAAAAAAGACTTTCCACGTAGCAAAGCGTATGAAGTGGTCAAAGATGATGTCTGTCCCACTCCATTATTGCCGTCCAATTCTTTACCATGCCCTTTATAACATTTAACAATTACGCCGTTTTCTTTCATAATTAACAGAACAAAACAAAAAAATAATATTTAAACATAAATATAAAACAAAAATAAATTTTCTTAAATGGCTAAACAACTATAATACAAATTCAAATTCATAGTTGAAAAGAATCTTTGCCCTGTATATCTGCTCTGTGCATGGACACCTAAAGGTTGGTTCTTATTATGAAGAGCTTTCAGTCCTGTCCTTGGCTAATGTGTGTGTGAGTGTATGATTGATTTATGCCTGAGGATATTTGGTCACTGTGTGTTGCGTTTGCTTCTTCATCTGTCCCTTCAGGTGAAGCAGCTGTACTGTCCTTCCCCTCCAGCTCCACGGGCGTTTATACTGCTATAAACAAAATGCACATTGAATGCTGTGCCTATGGCCTACTTTGATCATGGACCATAAAGATGACTGACTGCCTTTATGTTCCTGCCGGTTTTTCATTGTTTGGCCCAGTTGCAGGAGTGCTGGCACAGGATATTAATGCTTCCAGTATCGGGACTCTGTTTTGTTGACTAGCATGGGTGCTAGCGTTGTTTTATGACATAGGGAGCTAATCATTCCACCTTTGATTTGTGCTGCAAGAATATTGTATACCATGACATGCTAGGAAGGAAAAAATGGCTGAAACAAAAATAGTGGGCATATAAAATCGCATTAGAATTGTAGCCTAACATTTAGCACATTGCACTTGATTTAAGCTTGCTTATTCAAATCTGGTTAGCGTAAAATTGTAAGTCTGATTGCTTAGAAAAGTAAAATATTTCTTCAATAAATGGCGCAATTTGAGGTGTCATTTGTGATTGTAGCACTCTCTAAAATCTCTAAATCTGTGCATAAGCAATAATAAATATAGCTAATGGTAAGTGTGAAGTGTATTGTGTGTAAGCATTGCTAATGCTTATTAAAAGGTGCGAGGCGTTCTTAGTACACCTGAGGCTCCAGGGGATGTTGTACTATTAATCTGTTTCATAGAGATGAAATTGTGATAACCATCAAGCTGCTGTTTTCAAGTATTTGCACATTTCCATGTCTCACACCAAGCGAACAAGCTGTTTATTATTTAAGGAGGCACTCAGTGAAAAATTCTTCATAATCGTTTCATTTTTCCTCAGCGCTTCCATAAACAGCAAATGAGGTCTATCAGGCATATTCTGTGAATATGGTACACTTTAGTGTTACGTTGCTTTTTTAAATCTATCTTTTTTTTTTTTTTTTTTTTTTTTCTATCTGTCTATCTGTATGTCTGTCTGTCTGCCTGTCTGTCTTGTCTATCTATCTATCTATCTATCTATCTATCTATCTATCTATCTATCTATCTATCTATCTATCTATCTATCTGCTTTTAAATATGCTGGAAACATGTTTATTGCAAGGTTTTAATGTCACACAATTTTGTAGCAGGGTTGCAAATCATAAAGAAAAAATAACAACAACAGTATCTCATGTAATGTTTATAATAATATTAACATTTTCTGAATGTTAAGGACCATTGTTAATTGACCATTTGTTGAAAAAAGGCCAAATGTTGTTCCTTATTCATGGAAACCGAAATTAACCGCCTGAATAAACGTCCTTTCACTTTAGAGGTCCTGCATGTTTACGGCTCTTTGAGACCTAGCACTTTTTTCACACCCAAGGTCTTATTTTCCTCTGTATGTTTGAGAATATTTTGTGCAAATAACGTTTGAGTCCAGACATGCCTACGCCAGGCGCAATTGAAGAGGGTTTTCGAAGTGAAAAGTGGCAAGATGATGACCGCATTGTTGTTGTCTGCCTTGCAGGCAATCAGAACACCAGGGAGTCGATTCACTGTGTTCATATTCTCTGTTTACCCAACAAAAGAGTTTTGTTGTTGTTGCTGATCACCGAGGGGCACTGCAGATATATCTGGGCTATTCACAAATCAGGAAAAGAAGAAAAGCTACCGACTTCAGGCCATTACAGCAGTTTGCACAGGAATGAGCAGAAGAGACAGCACAATTACGGCCATAGGAAGTGGCCTGAGTGTTTTTATATGGCTGATTTTCCAGCTCTACCACTTCCAATCAGTCTCATATGCTAAGGAAAGTATGAACCATCCTTTTTGCCCAAGTCTGTACCTCTCGCTTCCTCGCTTTCGGACGAGGTGGTTTGATGTCAAGGAGACACTTCAGTGCACATTGGTGAGATCAGAGGAAGTAATGTGAGTAATTTATTCGTGCAGGTCTTCCATGGCTGCTTTGCATTGCAATCAGGGCACAATTGCCATAAGAGAGAAGTGGGCATGGATAGTGCCTGTTTTATCTTTTATAGCTACCTGAGATACAGAAAAGTGCTCGGTGCACTTTCAACATCAAAGGAAGCCACATCAACTCCAGGCAAAATGGCATTCAGACAGCAGGGTTCAGATGCCTTTATAAACAGGATCAATCGTCCCTGTCACCTTTTGCGCCTATTTGGCCTCAGCAGGTGTATGTTTGTGTGTATTTAAAAGTGTGTGTAAGTTTGAAAATGAGAGCTGGAGAGATGGAGAAAGTGAGATGAATGCATGCAATGCGATTCTTGGTCCCAATAAACCGTGATTTCTGTCTGGATTTGTCATGATAAACAATGTTTGGCTAATGATCCTTTTTATGTGTTCCAAAAATATATTTGTGATCATATCAGTTGATAAACTTAATTTATTTATATAATAATAATAATAATAATAATAATAATAATAATAATGGTTTTCTTTATATAACTATGTTACTATATATTTTACTATATGTAATTATAAAAACAATTTCTAATAATAAATATATCTATTAAACAAAAATAACTGGAGTATTTTTTTTTATAAGAAAAAAACATTTCGTTGTGGATTTTAAATTGGTCATTTGATTTCATGCTGTAATAGAAAGATACCATTCCATTATCATACTGAATCTGAAACTTGAGCATAAAAGGAAAGATCAGTGCGATGACAGAAAGTGAGTTCAATCCTAATGTACTGTAGTTCTGGCATACACACATCTATCATGCAGCACTCTCACTCATATGGCACAAGCTGTGTGACATCGCTGCGCTACATACAGCAAGGTGGAAATTTATGTGTGAGTTTGCATGTGTAATGCATGTCTTCATGCAGGATTACCATAGTTATTTTCAGTGCTAATTAACAACAGTGTGAGAACTTGCTGTAAGCTGTATGATAATCAGCCCAGAACGGAGAAGCACATCATCTTTTTTAAACAAGGATGCCAGACTAATTTTTATATTTATATATATGCATTTAGCAGATGCTTTTATCCATAGTGACTTACAGTGCATTCAAGCTATACATTTTTTTTCCAGTATGTGTGTTCCCTGGGAATCGATCCCACAACCTTTTGAACTGTTAACGCAATGCTCTACCACTAAGCCACAAGAACAGGAAATTTTTGTTTTTACACATGGAAGCAGGTATTTGCAGTGAAGTGTTGTACAGGAGTAGTTCACCCATCACCAACAGGTTGTTTTTACCATTAGTGTATCATATGTGACTCCTCGCTTGGAATACAGTGGTGATAATCCAGATTTTTTTATTTGTCAGGCAGGGAAGGTCCTTTTAAAATAAATGGAAACTTCTGGACCAAACAAAGTTGTCTAATTCCAAAGAGAAGATGACAAGAGGAGGAAGTCCTGTAGAAACACGATGGCTCGCCACCTATTTTCTGCTGCGTAAACAAATTGTTTCCTGCACTTTATTGATAGAGTTCCTAACTCAAAATGCTAAAAGGCAACAGCGAGTGAATGCGATCTTCAATTCACCATGCCAGCTGTATAATAGGATTTTGAAAGTGCCATTTGATATGCCTTATGTATTTATTTTGAAGCGCATTAACAGCTGCGTCTCACTTTGCGCATCTCTAAGTATAACCTGAAGGCGTTTTAAGGCGTGCTGTTACTCTTAAGCTAAAAAACATAACACCATTAATGCAATTTTAAACAAAACTGAGCTAATAAAAATAACTTTTAATTTTATGGATAAAATGAATAATTGTTGGGATGACTTGATCCTACAGTTTTTAAATAGATATTTTAGACATTGAATAATAATAATAATAATAATATTAATAATCATCATATAGGCCCTACAGTTTTTAAATAGATATTTTAGACATTGAATAATAATAATAATAATAATATTAATAATCATCATCATCTTCATAATAATGCACCTTCAACTTTTTTTTTTAAAGAAAAGGGGTAAATGTGTTAGTACTTTTTAACCTTGCTAAGACTTCTTTTAGTATTTACAAAAATTATTTTAATGGTCCTTTTGGGGCTTTTAGACTTTCCAATTAAGGAAAAGAAAACAATTTTAATGACCCAATTAGCTGCAGGGGTCATTTGACACTTAGCTGAACGTCTCCTCAAGTCTTAAAGGCTAAAACTAATTAAGACTTTTACCCAAGATTTCCCCTTAAATGTGTCACAGCAGACCACTGTTATTGTCTCAAAATACAGCAGTGAAAGCGATTGCGGCTGCTCATTACATTTAGATTTCAGATTGAATTTCACAAAGAGAAATAAATGTTCTTTTTTATTTAGCATTACAACTAAATTTCAAATGAAACCTTGGTGACGACTTTTATGCTTTCTAATAAAAGAATCACTCAAATTAGTGATGCCGTCTTTCAAAATACTCAGCTTATTTTTTTTATGTATTAGCTTATTGTTTATCCTTCAATATGACTTATTTACCCACAGTCTTCCCGTCATGATACCTGCCAAAAGAAATGCGCAAATATTTGTAATCCCTGAGGGTATAAACACTGCCAATCCATATTGTTCTTCACTTTTTCATATGAAAGTCTTTGTATCTCTCACACTGAAGCGTCTGTGCTTGTGTACAATGCTAAGCTTTCTTTGAGAACTATGACTTCTTTCTTTAAAATAAATAAATAAATAAATACATAGCTTGGTCTATCTGTCTACGTACAGTTCACTCGTTGGCCTGTATCAAGATGTCTGACCTTATGAACTAAATGACCTTGTGAATCTTCCTAAGAGAGTTCCAAGATAAAACTGACTGTCAGGATCAAAAGCCTTGAATGACAGCATGACTGTTCCTTCATGTTCTCAGCATTTATTATGTTGAGAAAACGTCAAATTTTAGCTTGCTCACTCAACACTAATATATATATATAGTGGCCCAGTGGCACAGATGAGAAAAATGCAATTTTCTTGGAATTACTTTGAAGTGTCAGAAAATATAGAATATATTAAAATGTCTTATACAGTATTTTTATTTATAAATATTAAATATTTAAATTAATATTAATAATATTAAATATTACTAATATTATTACATTTAATTGTTATTTTATTTTAACATTTCATTTCATTTTAAAATTTATTTTTACATTTTTCAAGTCTCAACAGTAAGTTTTTTTTTTCTTCCCTGCTGTTTCCGAGGAGAGAGAGGATGGATGGATGGATGAATAGCAAGCAATGACCATTACTGGGAAAGTGCTAGTTAAGTCAGCTGTCCTGAAACACAGGTACTACATTAGGATTGAACTCACTTTCTGTCATTAGGCCATCTTTATTGTCAAGGCCTGTCATTTATCTGTTGCCGGTTTGGAGGCCCGAAACTGAATGTGGGTGTATTTTTGTTGACGCCACTAAATGAGCCGATGATGGGACTTTGGGAAACTTGGGGAGTCAGTGTTTATCATGGCCCAGGGCCACGGCAGCTGAGGCTTCTGGGGTTGAATCAGGCCGAGGCGTTTAACGTGTGACCAAATGACAGAGAAGAGCTCAGAGGCCAGTCGCAGCTCTAAGAGATAACGTTTATTCTGACAAATGAGCCTGTCCGCTTTTCCCTCTCAGATGTATTACGCTGCATTCATTTTCCATTAAGCAACCAATGTCATTTTGTGTGATGGCTCTCTTTTTCTCTCTGCAGGACCCGTGGCTGTGATCAGTGGTGAAGAAGACTCCGCCAGCCCCCTCCATCATGTTAATCATGGCATCATAACCCCATGTACCCTGGATGCTGGGCCAGACGCCGTGGTGATCGGCATGACCCGCATCCCAGTGATCGAAAACCCACAGTATTTCCGGCACGGGCACAACTGCAACAAACCCGCAACTTGTGAGTACCAAATAGGCACCAAGATTTTTATTTATTTATTTTTTGTCTAGATTTATTTAGCATAATCATCTGCAATATTTGCCTGCTGGTTATTTATCCTGAAACAAGTAACAAGCCTTCACAAGCTTTCATGGTTCTGGTTGCCAGATGTCAAGAGTTTAAATCCCCCAATCAGAGCTTTAGTTGTAAATCTAAAAATTTCCTATACATTGTTAAAATGTAAAAAAAGAAAAAATGTTTCAATTCTTTTTCTTGAGTATTCATTATTTGAGAAGTTTGAGAAACATACAGTATGAGCACACAGAAAAAATAAATGATGTAGAAACAATTTTCACTCTAATTCGTTGTTAAATTTACTAGCAATTTCTAATGTTTGAATTAAACAAAAAAAATTAAGTAGAAAGAAATTGTAATTTTTTGTAAAATATACTTTAATGAGCTTTTAAAAATATATATATATATATTTTTTACCACTTTACTGTGTAAAAAATATATATCTATATATTTTTAAAAGCTTATTGAAGTATATTGGTTGCTGAATTATTTGATTTGCTTGCTGAACCATACAGTAAGTCATTAATTATGTCACATCCGATTTCAAATTAAACAAGAATTCTTACTACTGTATGCTGAAATAATCAGTGAATCAATTAATTGGTGAATCTGTACATTTGGGAATCAGTAAGTCATTTGAATCATGTGTCGATTAATGAATCAATGAATCAATGAATCAGTCCAGCCACCACTGAATTACTTCAGTCAGTTAATTGGTGAATCAGTGAGTCATCAGTGAGAATTAGTGAGGCATTAGAATCATGTGTCAATCAAAGTATCAATTTGATTTTTAATCAATTAAATATTGCCATTTTTTAAGTTTGAATATATATTTTGCACTGCATACTCACGATTTCCATTCCTGCTGCCTGCCAACAGCCATTTTCCGTAATCCGACTTTGTTCCACACAGCAGGTGGCAGACATTCCCGAGCTCTTCATTGCCCCCTTGAGTATGCTTCCGAACAGAACTGATTCAATTAAAGTCTGAAGACTCCTGCCATTTGAAAAGCATCCTATGAGTGCTTATTTATGTGAGTGGCAGCGACATTGACAGTGATTTGTGGAGTTTCTGTCCTTGCTTAAATTGTAACAGTGTGCTCAGGAAGTGCATAAATCTGCTGCCCCCCCTTAGCGAGACTCAACATATTTTAGTGCACCTACTGTACTGTCATATTTCCAGAGTAAATTGAACTTGGGTTTAAATTTAGGTTGGCTGCAAATTCCCTCATGTGCCTTACAGATTGAATTCTAGACAAAAGCATATGTATGCGTGAAAAAGAGAAGGTGATGCAGGAAATGGGGGCGTGAAAAATCAAAAAACTTTATGTTTAAAAAAGAATTTGAGTGGGCTCTCAAAGTGGTCTCAACTACAAAAGTAAGTGGATTTTTTTTGTGGAGTGTTTTGAAGTATATAGTATTCATAGTAGTTATTATATATATATATATATATATAATATGGTGATATTGTTATAAAATAAATAAAATTTTGTGTTTTTTTATATATATAAATATTTTTCAAAGGAGAACATTTTTATGTGAATTTTAATGGTTAATTTCCACATAAATTGTAATTTAATCTGCTTTAACTAGGATGAAAACGACTCTATATTCATATGGTAATTTTAATATTTTGCACAATTGCCAAACCTTCTTATTTCCACCTGAGAAAAGGATTCACACTAGTCCTTTTGGGGCGCAGATGGGGTTTCTCTTCCACATGGCCTTGATCCGGACTAATCTGTGAATTATCTGTCTTTAGGATTTTACATTATTCCGAGGCTGGCAGACTGTATTCCCTCAACGCATCCATTCTTTATTTTTTTTTTTTTTTTTTGTTCTTATTATGATTTTTTATGTTTTTTAAATATAGAGAAAATTTTGTTTTCTGTGTGGTGTGGGGGGAGAAATGTTGTTATATTGTGTTTCCAGGCACCATGTGCTTCTGATCTGCCTGTTCTGTCTCCAATGTGGAGACAATCCCAAACTAAGTGAGCTTTGTTAAATCGGCTTAATTTTATCGGCCTCTAAAGATGTGATTCTGGTTCTCCGGCCTCTTTTGAACCCCTAAAAAGTGGCAGAGTATCATCAGTCATATTGTGCTGCTTTGTTGCCTCATAATCAAATAAATTTGATTTGTTTGTGGGCAGAGACATGCAACTCAGGCTGGATATCACTTTTGAAGCACCTGGAGGCGACCAAGAAGATTAATTTAATTCATCTGAGCCGAAGCAATAACAACACAGCTGATTGCATGAGGTGTCAATGTCGTGTCCGACTCCTGAATCTTTTCATGAATTATTATTATTTTATTTTTTTTTACAGAAAAACTTGTTTTAGCACTGACTTTTTATTATTATTATTATTATTATTATTATTATTATTATTATTATTATTATTATTATTTATTTATTTATTTTGCAGATTGCAAGTTATTTTATACAAATATATGAATACAAATATACAAATAACTTAAACTCTAAAACAACTAAAGATGAAAATTACACACACACACACACACACACACACACACACACACACACACATTCTTCTTTTTTTCTGTTAAATATACGGATACTTTGAGCATTGGCAATTTGTCAGAGTTGTTTATTATCTTTTTAGGGATCCTAATTGTTCATATTTCAGTGAACTCAGATACCAAAAGGAAAATATATGGAGGGACCCAGATGAAAAACAACAAAGCTGTAGGCAAACAAAGCCAATATCCGCTGCTCCATGAAGCTGATACACAATCAAACAGTGCCTGGTGGCTATGGAGAAGCACATGGAGGGGTTGTAAAGCTGCTTGATTTGTCATTTTGTTCTTGGAGAGTGGAGGACGTGGAAAGAATGAGGTATCAGTAGCAGCGGACGATGACTTGGGAGCCGGTGTAGCTTAGTTGGTAGACTGTAAAATGTTTAATTTAATTAGATGCATTGTTGTGGTGGTGTAGTGGTTAAGAAGCTGGGCTGATAACCAAAAGACTTTGAGTTTGAAATCTACAGCTACAAGAGATAGGAAATGGATTTCACCATCCCTCCGTAGTCTTTACCTTGACTAACAGATGGTTCTCGAAGTAATAAGTGGCCCCGTTTCTCTAAACCCCTCCACTTGACGCACAGGCTAACTCAGTAAGCCAGAGAAATCATATGAAGTGTGTATATAAACCCCCAGAGTTACGCTATACAAACCGCATGAGCCTTTAATGGCAAAATGACTGATTTATAGTCTGCCAGGCTTGTGTTTGTGGGTGTTTACAGCAAAGGTTTTGAGAATGTGCATGCTAATAGATTAATAGCAAAGGCTTCTTTTTTTATTCCTTTTCATTTCCAATACCTCTTCTTTTTCACACGCAAGACAGGAATATATCTTCTATATATTTTTCTATCTTTATAAAATTGTTATTTTTGTTACTACATTGTGCTCCAGGATAAACTCTCACTACAGTAGCACCATTTGACTACTTGTCAGGTCAACAGGGCTATAGAAGTATTGAGATGGATACATTGGCTACAGTACATACAAAGACACACAGCTTCATTATTTCAGGCTGACTAAATGCAAGGCCTGTACCAGTGTTGGCCAAACTCCGTGAAAGCTGTGAACCCTTTGTTCAATGGCCGTCAATTACCCAAGCCTTTCCCCTGTAATCATCTCTCTCAAGACTTCCACCCTGAACCTTCTGGCATTTTAGCAGTGAACTCATTCTACCCCAATTAGCCATTAAAGGACCCCACAGAATTTCACAGCACATTTGAAAATACAAACTTCAAGTACTGAAGAATATAGTCTGTACATTAGCTAGCAGGAGTTTTTGTCACTAGGCATAAAGATCTCTACTGAGAGTTTTGAGATCAGAGGCGGAGCGAGAGTTTTATACATGGGGTGAACAAGGCTAATTCAGGGGGTCCATAGACCACTACAGAAAATCAGTGTATAACTCCAACCTGGCATAAAAAAGCATGAATATATCCTACCATTGCTTATTACTTCATATTAACTCACATTATCTATACATTCCTACCGTAACTTCAATTGTTAGCGTATTGGAACTTATTTCTCTTATTTCAATCATCTGATTTACCAGCGGTTGGAGCAATAGATCTACAGTAGTTCATATTAGACCATTTTAACATTATATCTAGCCAATACATTTTTATTAATTACAATAAAAAAAAAGAGTAATTATATGAGTAAAAATATAATTAATAAAATTTTTGCTAAATTCTAAGAAAGAGTAATTATATGAGTAAAAATATAATTAATAAAATACTATATTGGAATAGCAACGGTATACTTGTATATATAATATATATATATATTTATTATATATATTATATATATATATATATATATAAAATTCTCCTCTAGGGTAATATTTGCTATATATATATATATATAGACACAGACACAGACACACACACACACACACACACAAACACACATATATACATACATACACTAAAAAGGCAATAAAAGTGACAAAAGTTTTAATTATTTTACATTTTTAAAATACATACTAGATACTAGAGAGAGATTTATTAAAAAGTACATTACCAATTAATATGATCTAAAAATATATTTAAATATAATATATAATATAAATATATACATGTATGTATTTTAATATTATATTATTTATATTATTTTAAATTATTTTAAAACATTAAACAATTTTTTTGGGGGGGGGTGGATTCAAGGACTCAAGGATATATGTTTTTCATTCATCTTTATGAAGGAGGATATTTTTTTTAGTATTGTCTGAAACCAAAGAGAAGAGAAAAGAACAGCCTTATCTGTTTTGACAGAGCACCTTTGCCTTTGCTTTCAAACGGCATTAAAGACGATCTTCTCTCTTATGTCTGCTGGCAAGATTAGAGAGGAAGAGCTCTATAAAGTGTTACAGATCGTTTACTGCTGTCGTTTTGGTGCAGAGAGGTTCAAAGTGAAATTCTGTGTTCATTAATTTTGAGTAAACTGGTTTTGCTTGTTATTTCATCTTTGCTGATTGCATACGAGACGCTTATTTGCAGTGAATCTCCACTAGTGGTTGCCCAACTGGTTTTGCTTCCATGGCAAGTGATCGTGTTTTTGAGGGAAAACCAAAAAGTACAGCTCAGTTGCACAGCGGGAGCCATTTTGTAATTTTCCCATGCAGTCACTTAGATTTGCATGCCAGAATAACCAACAAGAGCAAAAAAACTGTCAAGGAATCCGTACCCTCAATAGCACTCAATCTCATTTTACTGGAATGCATATTTCCACCCTGTCGGGCCAGAAGGAAGCCCTGGAGGCCAGATCAGTAAAGTGGGACATTTATCTCCAACCATTTAGTCAAAACTGTCAAGCAACATCCAGTTAAGTGTTGACCTTAGTCAGCGGGTGCAAAACCAGTGATACACCAGTATCACTGTAATGTTTTTACCAAACTGACATAAGTGAGGTATACAGAAACTGTTTCTTATACAGAAAGTATGGGCATGCCCTGCATATTTAAACATAAAAAAGCCTGGGAAAGCATTTCAGTTTGAAATTGCTGAAGTGTCTGTGTAAAACGACACTCTAGAGGGCCTTTTAGAAACTTATTTACTTCAAACAACTCCAATACAAACACAATGCGCTGAAAAATATGTCCTTATTTTCTCTGCTTTTGTGCTCCAGACACAAAAAGCATGATAAACTTCTGGCTCACTCACCTCTGGAGGCAAAGGTTTACCTTTATAGAATTGTAAATCATGGTGGACAAAGAATAGTGTCCATCTTGGAAGCAATCCCGTGTTGTTACAGTGGAAATATCGTGATGCACCATAGCAATAGATTCAATAACAGCTCTGAGGATGCAACAAATGCTGTTCATAGAGATGAATACAGACTTATTTTCGAGGCATGGGGAATCAGGATATAGCTGTAAATGGATTTCGCTTTTATGATCTGAAAATGTCTTTATACATGCCTGTGTAAGAAGATATTTTGAAGACAGTTACAACAGTTTTTATCCATGCAATGAAAGGGAATAAAAAAGTTTTATATATATATACATTTAAAAGAACCAAAGACTTACACTACTTCAGTCTGTGTGCACTGAATTTATTTAATACACAAGTTTCACAATTTGAGTTTAATTACTGCAATAAATGAACTTGTCCACGACATTCTAATTTATTGAGATGCACCTTGTATATATATATATATATATATATATATATATATATATATATATATATATATATATATATATATATATATATATATGTAATGTATGTATGTGTGTGTGTGTGTACACTACCTTTCAAAGGTTTTTTTTTTTTTTTTTTAAAGAAATACTTTTGTCCCGCAAGGAAGCTTTAACTGAATCAGAACTGCTAGTAAGGATGTAGACATTAGAATGTTAAAATGACATTATACTATTACAGAATATTCTATTAACAAAAAAAAAAAAAAAAAAATGGATGTTGATCTTGGTAAATGTCCTGCTTGAGTAAATCCCATTAAGCTTAATGCCGTATCACAACTTTTCATCTACTTTTCATTCTTGCACATTGATATGACTCGACTTGATGACACTATCTAAATCTTCACAAAAGCCACATTCATGTCAAATGATTTTTAAATCACAGCACTTTATTAATATGTTCCTCTGACATTCCTCTCTTGCCAGAAAAGAATCGAACCCATCTAAAAGACTGATGAGCTTCTCCGGTGAACCATGGGAAGCTTTGGCTGACAGTAATTGTGCTGATGGTGCACACCTTGTGGCCGGCCTTCTCTCATTAGCTACAGGTGTAACCACCGCAGGAAATTAATCCTTATTAGGGAGTGTTGAAGGGGGTGCGACTCTGGACGCTTCTGCTGGCCTAATGACAGATACATATCTGCCCGAGGTCCTATTATTCCTTCAGCCCCGGCTCTGCCTCCTGGCGCTCCGGTGCTGGCGTTTAAATGAATCTGTATTTTTATCATCTGTCAGTTTGTATTAGATGATAGCTTTAGATTTCTTGCAGGACATAAACGGAAAGCCTGTTTGGTAATGGGAGCGCACAGTGCAGTGGGAATGATGGAATGCGAGCATTGAAGGAACAGATTTCCAGTGCGCTAGGCTCTTTTATTTGAGTCAAGGGTAATCATTTTGCATGATGTTTGGAGAGGCCTTATCTTTTTAACTGCTTCCCTAGGCTGTTTTAAAAGACAGTACCGTAGTTATGGCAGATCCAGATGGAATCACTTATTTGCATTCTTTTTGCTGATCAATGTATCTCAGACTCTAAAGCATGTGGGCTAAAAAGCTATGTCATTCCGTTATTAAATCAGTTATTATATAATATACAGTGTTTATTCCAAATCTGTAATTCTCCTTTAATTTAGTTTTAGTAGCCCTTCAAGGTATTGCATTATTGCATATTTCCTCGATTACATATTAAGTTTTAATATAGATCTCATATATATATTAGGGCTGGGTTTTGACACAAATTTCAGAATTCGATTCGATCATCCTTCACAAGCTTGCGATTTGATTTTGATTCAATATCGATTGGTTTCTATATACATAAGGTACAGGATATGGCAAATTTTCTCGGTGCTTGTTACGTTTGAGTTTCAGGCTTTTTTGACATGTCATTTTAAGACTGTTACATCACCTGAAAACGGGAAGCCCTCGGAAACCAATTTGAGCCGCGTCTTTTATGGTGTTCAGACATAGCTAATCTGTGATAACCAAAAGACGCCTATTTGTTCTCCGCAGAGCTCACAATGTGTTTATTGAATTTTTGGTGTCGAGAAAATGCTGTTTAAGCTTTGCCGTCTGTACCACCTGTCGGAAAGCTCTTCGTCCTGAGGGCTGACAGGAGGCTTTGAAGGCAGCTGAGTTTTAAATCGCTTAATGATCAGACAAACTATGACAGATGCGATCTTTATAACCGTGTCTGAATGAGATGCGAGTCGCCCGATCCTCTGGATGAGGTCATCATGATCCTCTCCATCTGGCTCACTGCACTCTCTCTCACTTTTCATCTTCTTCCTCTTTTCCTCCCACCCTCTCGCCTCCCTTCATCCCTTCTCTCACGCTTTTTTCTTTGAGCCAGGAAGCCATAGCAGCATCCCATCCGGAGCCAAATGCCAAATCATCAAAGGAAAGGATACAATGATTAGGACCATCAGGGCCATCTAAGGCAGCGTCGGGTTCTCTGTTTAAAAGCCCCTCACTTCAGGGTAATTGGTAGGGTGGTACATCCCATATCCCACCAGTGAGCGATCGCCGCTCTCCACTCTAAGATCATGCACTGGAAATGAATTTGTCCCAGATGCAATCAATATCAAAAGATTGATTTGAATCCGAGCTCTCTACCCCATCTCCAGATGTCATGCCCCCTTCCTCTCATCCATCTATGTCTTAATCTCTTCCTTTTGGGGCCCGGTGCATGAAATGTTTACATGGACTGGGATAGTTTGAGGCTTTCAGATCACGTGTTAAGCTGCATCAGTAATGATGGTCTCAGTTCTAGATCCAGTTGGCTGCAGTTGTGTTTGAATGTTGAATTTAGTTTAGTTGGTTAATGTTACCTCAAAGCGAGTCTAGACCCTGTTAAGAAGTCTTCATCTTCATCTTCCATCTTAAATGGTTTTATTAATTTTTGATTATTTTATTTTTTTTACTTTTTTTTTATGTATTTTATATTATTTCTTTATTAAAAAATAAAATTTAAATGTTGACTCTAAATTTTGTATGTTGATATCCAGTGAACTATTTTTAAGTACTGAGTCTGTAGTTTCTCACACTTAAAACACTATATATATATATATAGATATATATATATATATATATATATATATATATATATATATATATATATATATATATATGTATATATGTGTGTGTATATATATATGTTATATATGTGTGTGTATATATATATGTATATATGTGTGTTATATATATATATATATTTATATCAATATATATATATATATATATAATGAATAATTTCTACTATCCATATATATCTATATGTATATATCCACTGCTGTTCAAATATATATCCTATATATTTAGAGAGAGAGAGAGAGAGAGAGAGACACACACACACATTACACACACATATATATATATTATTATTATTTTAGGTTACACTATATTTTACGGGGTCCTTGTTACAGTGTAATTATATATTTAAGTACTTTAATATTAATTAATTACATGTACTTACTATATGGTTAGAGTTAGGATGAGGGTTTAGTTTAGGGTTGCATGTAATTATGCATAATTTATTGTTAGTAGTAGGTAGGTGGTTACCTTATTATTATTATTAGTAATATTATAACTGTATGGACAAAGCAATTGAAACAAATATTTTCCTATGTGTTCCATAGATGAAAGAAATCATAAAAATTTAAAATGACATGAGTAAATGATGACAGACTTTTAATCCCTTTACTGTACATAAAACATGGTGCACTACAAGGAGCTGAACCTTCCTAAAACCAAAATCCAAAAATTGCCCCTGAAAAAATGTGAAAAATCTGGTAATATGACAACTTAAGTCGTGCCATGCTCTCTCTTGAGTTGTTTGCCCTGTTGATTGCCTGCACCTCACTATAAATGCTAATGCATCCCCCACCAACTCATTAAAACATTTTTAATTGCAACATAGTGGCGTAACGGACATTTGCCAGCAATGTATAACCTTCATCACTTCTCCTCATCATCCTTCCCTTTCCTCATCCGTTCTCCCACAATATGCTGCATAATAAAATCATTAGGCCACTGCCATTGCAACCTAATTAATTAACCCAATAAAGCAGTAAATAACCTAATAAAGCAGGTATGTGCCTGACGTCGCTGTTTTGACGCTGTAACTTTAATGCATCGACCTCCGTTGTCTGACGCCCGAGAGACGATGTACTAAATCACAATTACCTGGGGCGAAACATCGAACGGTGCGCATGCTCTGTGGATTAGCCTTGTTTGGTACACAAATTGGTTTGTATATAAATCTGGTTGAATTAAGTTTGTTGACTTCTGGCCCGGTGTGTTTTCAATGTTTAATGCATTCATTATTTTCGGAGACACGACTCAAGCTTTTTCATCTCTCAAGAGCTCATCGGAAAAAGCCTATTACAGAACCTGGTACACAAATGTACTTTCAGGTATAGGATAATTGAGATCACTGGGTCTAAATGTGTGTGTGTGGGTGTACATACACTGTTTACGCATACACAACAAGGGATGATGTACACAAATGTACTTTCAGGTATAGGATAATTGAGATCACTGTTCGAAACAGGTTGAATGTTTGTCAACTCCTTTGAGGCAAGTATTAGAAATCTCTGCTTCTCACAGGATTTTTTTAAATTTCAAAACTTCTAATGTACTTGTATGTTGCCGTGTATGTACAGTTCAGATCAATGGAGATGCATAGATGGATCTTTAGATTAGTTTATTTATATATTTCTGTATTAGATAAACATTTCATACATAATTATACATTGTATATTTGTATATTACATATATTAATATCTAATAGAAATTCGTTTGTACACATGGTTAAGAGCATGTATGTACTTAATCATTTTATATTAATATTAATTTTATATTTAATATATATATATATATATATTATATATATATACACACACACATATATAAATACATACATACACATAGAAAGAGAGAGAGATGGACAGATATATATATATATATATTCTATATATATGGGATACCTATATATATATCTAATACATAGTATATATATATATATATAGGTATATATAGGTATAGATATAGATATAACTATATAAAGGTGTAGGTATAGATATAGATATATAAAGGTATAGGTATAGATATAGTAATAATTCATTGTATGGTAGATATAGCTAGATAAGGAAGATTGTATGTTACATTTTTTATAAACACCACACACAAACAATCTACTGTCCAAAAGTTTGGAATGATTACATGTGATTGAGCTATCTATCTATCTATCTATCTATCTATCTATATATCTATCTATCTATCTATCTATCTATCTATCTATCTATCTATTACAATTTATTAATATTACAGTTTAAAGACAGAAATTCTTTAACATTTAAAATTAGATTTTTTTATTGTGATAGATAGATAGATAGATGATAGATAGATAGATAGATAGATAGATAGATAGATAGATAGATAGATAGATAGATAGGTTTGTCTGATCATGAGAAAGCAAATAAATAAAGCCGTTTTCTGTTGTTTGATTTTCTGAAATTGTCAAACAATAAACACTTCTAAATTAAAGAGCTACTGTATGAACTATCGTCTGAAGCTAGCATTGCACCTTTTAATTTATTTCCTTCTTTAAATGTTCTGATTTCCTCTTTTTGTGCTTGAAAAGCGTCACAGTCATGGCAGATGATTACAACTCTATCTCAAAGGCATTTTCATAAAATCTATTTCAATCTACATCGATTTCAGCTGTGTCTCCTGTGCCACAATAGACGATCAAGTACCGCTGTTGCAATAATGTTTTTGTGTTTGTGTGTGTGTGTGTGTGTGTGTCATATTCAGTAATGGCAATAGACTCTCATGTAAACATCCTGGCCTGGTTGGATATGCTCTCGCTGTCTGGTAGTGCATGAAAGACTAACTCATAGTGGAAATTGACACTCATTGCTCGCGTTACACCACCACAAAGCTCAAATCTCATTCTTGAGTAAATCTTTTCCATGAGAGCAGCAGAAGCAGGTGTTTCATCTCGCAGCCATGTTTCTGTTCAGTTCACATGTAGGCCTTTGAAATAGTGTGTTTGGATCTGTCGTACCAGGCTCTATCTGAAATGCCCCTGTAGGAAAGACCTGGGGAGAGATATTTATCAAAGCAATGCATACAAGGAACGCTAAATAAATCTGTGATATCTCACCAGTGAATAACCACACGGAGCATATTTCACCTGGTGTTGACTGGGTTTTAAAAGGATCCGTCCCCCATGAGCTGTATTTTCTCACCTACATGTATCTACTGTTTGAGATGCTCTAAAGCATGCTTTTCCCGACCAGAGGGAAATGTAGAGCTAAGGAGATAAAAAGGAGGAAAATGACATGATTCTGCAATAGTAAAAAGCAGGCCTTACATAAAACTACCTGGACTGAGTCTGTTGAGGTGTTCATTTCTCAACAGGCCTAAATCGTGAGCTGGAGATGCTTTGTTATGTGTTCTTGTGGGAGGAGAGTAAGGAAATGGCACAGTCGTGTGTATGTAGGACACATGGTTGTCAAGTGGGCTGGTCTATGCGCTGCAGTCTGTCTTCTGACAGACAGGAAGAGGGTGTGCGTGTGCATTTACTGACAGGAACACGTCCCACGGTCCCCTCCAGCAGTCCTTGCGGGGCTGCTTCTGACAGCCGGTCCCGATAGTAAGCAAAAGATGTAAACACGCAACTAGGGATGCCGCAGAAGACAGGCTTGCATTAACCTTGCCTGCAAATGGCTGCACACCCCCATGCTTTATTAATAGTATCTTGAGGGCGCTTGTATAGCACGTGTGCTCGTTTAATCAGGATGTGAAAAAGTAACACTTGGACATCTTTGCAAACACAACATGTGGCCTTGTCACGCAGAGCTCTATTTAGTGTGGGTGTGTTGCTCTCAAAGTGCAAGTTATTTTTAATTAGGCTGTAAAACATTGGCGAACAATATCTCTTGATGCACACTTTACTTTCTTGGCTTTCATGTTTGTTTTTAATCAGCCAATCAATCAGTTAGTCAATTATTTTTCATTCAAATGTAATGGACTCTGGTAAGCCTCACAAAAACTGTCAGAAAAAAACGTTTGAAAATGAAAATTTGCAGGAAATTTACTCTCAGGCCATCCAAGACATAGATGAGTTTATTTCTTCATCGGAACAGGTTTGGAGAAATTTAGCATTACATCACTTGCTCATCTCTGGAGTGAATGGGTGCCGTCAGAATGAGAGTCCAAACAGCTGATAAAAACATCACAATAATCCAACACGACTCCAGTCCAACAATTAACATCTTATAAAGTGAAAAGCTGAATGTTTGTAAGAAACAAATCCAAGACATTTAAAACTTCTTATGGTTGCTTTTGCCTAAAATACAAGTCTTCTATCCATAATAAAGCTTACTCCAGTGAAAACGTTGTCTCATCAGAATCAAGAGAGACTTTTATTCTGACGGCACCCATTCACTGAAGGGATCCATTGCTGAGCAAGTGATGAAAAATCTGTTTTCCCATGAAGAAACAAACTCATCTACATCTTGGATGGCTTAAGAGTGAGTACATTTTCAGCAAATCTTGATTTCTGGATGAACTATTGAGCTATTAAAGCTTCAAGTTTTCAGCATCAGTGCTCCAGGAATATTCCATTTCCCGCTTTTGTTTTCTCCATTGTTTCTCAGTCTTCAGAGACTGTAGCATTTTAAAAGGAGTCATTTACAAAAGAGTCGCAAGTGCATTAAGTCATCACACAGTAGGAAATGACTTTGTGGCTGACTGGAAATGAACAGGTGCTCTTTCAGGTTCATTTAGCGTCAAGTGATTTGGTGTGGGTTTTGTGCGTGCTAATTATGTTTTTTTGTTTTTATTTTTTTTTTATTGTGTTTTTTTTTTTTCTTTTTTTTTTCTTGTAGGGTTTGGTCAGGTCCGTTGTGTCATTTTCAGTGAGACTGAGTAAACATCTGTGGGAAAGCGGTGGGGGTAAAAACGGCCTAATTAGGATGAAGACCTGTATTCCCAGCTGCTCACTATGTTTAGACAGACGACATCTAGTGTGGGTAACCTCTTCTCCTGAGTGCCTTCTCACAATGCAACCTGTGAGGTGAATGCAACACAACAGTTGGCGTAATAAGACAATTAGCCTGTGCAATTTGTAACTTTCTTAATTGCACTGCAAGCTGAAAGTGCTTCCAACGCACCCGTCCTGCTAATTGTGAACCTATCACTCACTAGAAAATGGAGAATAGGAGATGGAGAAAACAAAAGGCTGTTCACTCTCTCCATCTTTGTCTCAGGCTCTCTCTTGTCGTCTTTTTCTGTCCTGATTAAATACATGCTTTTTATTTTTAGTTTGTTTGTAATTAATGTGTTGTTCGATCCTTTGTTTTGTTTTAATCTGGTGCCTTTTTGTTTTTGAAAAAACCTTCTGTGATGGAGATTCGTACAATCGAGTGTGCTGAAATATTTACCATTGTTGTTGGACGCCTGCCACAATGTGGAATTGCCTCAGTAGCCCTAAATGAAATTGTCCCTAATATGTTTCTGCTGATTAGAGCCTCTGCTTAGACGAAGAATGGGGTATAATACAAAAGGCTATCCTTGAGTGCTGTCCATTTACCAATATTTGTTTTTTTTTCCCCTTTTGAGAATTAGCCTTCGTGATGGGGGAAAATAGTAGAATGACTCGTAACTTTGGGCAGTAAGTGTTGATGTTGGATGGTGGCTTATCCAAAACTCCTGTTTGGAGTAAATAGCAGATGCTGTCTTGATCGGCCATATGGAGCTCGCTGCCTCGCAGCAGACTGAGAGCTGGGAATGGAAGCAGGTGGAAGGTACAGAGATTAAAGACCTGCTCAGGCTGCTTTACATCACTGTAAGTTGTGCTTCGGTAGCCGTGGTTAAATCCGCTCAGTTTGATGTTTCTGTTCATGTTGAAGATGGGTCATCACCTTGTGTGCAACATTAGGGAAGGTTACTTGTAAATGCATGCGCAATGTGTTACTCCTAAAAAAGTAGGAAACTGCATTGCTTTGGGCCTTATTCAAACAATAAACGAAATGAATTTATTTGTACATGGTGTACATGTTTTTTTTTTTTTTTTAGTCGATTGTAATATAGATGCAATTTTAATAAATAAAATAAATTAATAATAATTAATTACATGCATTTTATTTATTAATAATAATGTAAACCAAAGTGAAATAGCTTTTAAAATACATGTACTTTTTTTTTTTTTTTTTTTACTTTTTTTACAAAAAAAAAACTGTTATAGGAGCTGTTAAGGTGTTGCTTTTGTTATTTTTCTATATAAATAAACTCAATTAATAATAATATATAACATTAATATGTAATAAATAGTAAATACATAAAAAAAAATATTTACTAACATTTGTTTCTCTGATTGTCAATCTCAATGTATTTTTTTTTTTTCTGTATGCCTTGGTAAAGCGCTTTGAGATGTAACTTTTAAAGGCGCTATAGAAAATAAAGTTTATTATATATTATTATTATTATTATTATTTGTTAAATATTGAATTTAAAAAAATTAAAATATAATAATATTAATAATAATAATAATTAAACAAAAAAATAAATAGCATTTGCAATATTTTGAACTTCTTAAATGTGAGCATTTTACTTGATTGGAATATATACATTTATAAAAATAAAACATACAAATATACAATTAAATAAATATTGTATAACACAGAAATATATTTTTAAAAAACTCACATAATATTTTAAATTGTACTGTTTATTTAACAAATGTATGTATTTTGAATTATTTGAAAAAACATTCATGAAAATGTATTATTCTCACAAATTTCTGTATGAATTGATATCATTACATTCATTTGACATTCAATTCTGTAATGTGTTTTGTTAATGTTTTGTTCTACTAGTGTTTCATGAATGAGGCCTATTGCCAGTAAAGGTAGTAGTTACTTTTGTGTTATTGCCAATTTTACAACTCTTATAGAATAGAAGCTTGCAACTGTTTCTATTCACTTAACACATTTAATGTGGTTATTTTAGTTTTTCTTCCTGACATAGTTTGCATGCAACAGCTAATACCCTGTACGAGTTCAAAACACATTACCTCAAACATACCATTGACAGTATACTACAAAACCAAACAACCCCCCTGTTGGAGAGCTTTTCTTTGTTGATTTTCATTTCTCATGGTGATCCACTATATGTTGTTCTATCGATCAAATTTCTTCATAACATCCAGCGATTATCTGCACATCAAAGTCAGACAGGAGATGATCATCTCTAGATTATCACCTGCTGTCTGTAATGTCGTGGCAGTATTTATTAGGGTGTTTGAGGTTAAATTCCTCACTCAAGGGCAGAGCCGCAGTAAAGCTCAGCGGGGACTTGAACCGGCAGCAGACTGGTTGCTGCTCCATTACCCTGCCCAGTGGACCAAGCATGGTTTCATTCATCTCTGTATCAGAGGCAAATCCACCTGATCTCTTGTGTTTGGATCGTTTCATACTGCAGCTCCCGATTGGCACTCACATGAAGATTTGGATGTAAAACGATGCAATTGTGTGTGTGTGTGTGTGTGTTGAGTAAATGTGTTCTACAGGCATATGTTTGAGCAGTCAGGTTAAATGAACTGCATTCAGAGATCACAGCAACTATCTAGAATACAAGTTATGAAAGTACATGAATGTTATAAAACAAATTACATCAAAGGGGTTGGCTCAGTGTGTTTTGCAAGGTTATATGGCCTTTTATAAACTCATTTACAATAAAATTTGATGTGAGACTTTTAAGACTTGATTTTGTTTTTAGTTGACTGGAATAGGAATGTAAATAAATAAATAAATAAATAAATAAATATTCACTTTATATAATTTTTTTTAATAATAAAGAGAATTAATAATAACAACATTTTGGACGTTTTTACTTGACTGGAATATTAACTATATAATATTAAATAATTAATAAAATACATAACGTTTATAACATTTCTAACATTAATGCATTTATTAATGCATTAATAACAAAAAAAGTTTATTATAATTATTATTATTATTGTTATTATTATATTTGTTTTCTTTTACAAATTTCCTTTTCACAAATTGAATTATTTGGGGAAAAAACATTATTACTAATTTATTACTCTAACAATTTTTTTTTTTATGATTTGTTAAAAGATTTTGTGATTTTTTTATTTTTATAATAATAATAATTATTATAATAGCTTTTTTTATTATTATTATTATTATTATTATTATTATTATTATTGATGAGTCATGCAAATTAAGACCAGGTGCATTTATTGAAAACTGTAAATAGGTTAAATTTTTATTTCATATTGCCTTTAAATTTCTTCTAGTTTATTTATTTATTTATTTTTATTTCATGCACATTTTTCTTTCACTCGACATGTCATAAAAGTCAGTTTTTGGTGCTATGTTCCTTCAACTCACCTGATCAGCCTGAGTGACAGCAATCCGACTCATGAAATGCACACGTTTCTCAATCTCTGTTTTGCAGCACCAGGAAGGACAGGAAGACTGTCGCACAATCCGCTTAATCTCTCTCTCTCTCTCTCTCTCTCTTCCCCTCCAGATGTACAGCACATTAAGCGCAGAGATATCGTGCTCAAGAGGGAACTGGGCGAAGGGGCCTTTGGGAAGGTGTTCCTGGCAGAGTGCTATAACCTAAGCCCCACTAAGGACAAGATGTTGGTGGCTGTCAAGGTAAGAGATGATCCTTCCATTCCAGCAGGGCCGTGGTGCTATCCAGTTACACAGGACTCATTCCAAAGGTCAAGCCCCTTTTTCCATTCCCCCTCGAATGACATATAAAGTTGATCCCCCTGTGCCCACCATAGAGGGCTTTCTTTCGGGGAATGATCCCGAGACGTCTTGGTGGTGGAGGATCTGTTGACTAAGATCAATGATGGAAAGAGCTCTGCTGTGCTCCGAGGAGAGATCAGCTACAGTAGCATTTAATATTTGCCATTGATATAAGGTTTGGGAGGATATTAAGATATTGCAGTGCTGTGGTTTAGTCTTCATGACATAGACAGAGAGGAATGAGTCACCGCTGTGGGCAGACGGTTCCTGGATAATGCTTTAGCATGGTTTACCACATGGGACTATTCACTAAGGTCAAGGAACTCAGTGTCCAGTGAGCTGAGGCGCTCTGTTGAAGACTATTGAAGTGTGTCAGTTTGTCTGTCAGTGTAGAAATGTCAACGTTTCAAGGTTTCACAGATGCTGACTTAACAGATGAAGTCAAACATGTAATATTTTGTTATAAATATATAAAATAAAGATCTTTACATAGTGAAGCTTTAAAAAAAAAAGTTTGCATTTCGCAATTTTGACTTCTCTGTTTGGGTTATATATGTCTAGTCATAATGTTACCAGCACCCAGAGCTCCCATGTGTTCCTCTTTTTCATCATCTTTGAGATGATATTGGCTATCATGTTGTGGATCTTTAGTTCAGGTCAGCTTGAGAAATAAATCTGGAGCAATAATACTGTCTGCTAGTGATGGTTTATCATCCCTCAAAACATATTATTCTGGAGAAGCTGTGATCAAGGATGATGGAGCTGACGTTTTCTTTCTGATGGTGTCAGATGAAGATTCTAATGTGCAGAAGAACACAAGTAGCTACATGCCCTACCACCAACCCATTGGAAGAAACTTATACTAATATCTTAGTTTTTTCTTTTAGTCTTGCTTCTCAGATTTTTCAATTCTAAGAAAAACAATTGGATGACTAATAATACCACTTAAAAATAAAATTAAGGTATCATTACAATAAAAGGTGCAATGAAATAATAAATTATTAACTCACTTGTCAACCTGACACATTTTTTTTAATTCATGCTTGTATCCATTTCTTAGTCCATTTGCCAACTGCTTTTTTTCTATCCTTTTTCCAAAGGCTCCATTAATATTAAAAATATCTGATGGTTCAGAATAGATCCCAAAGATGTCTTTGATTAGTGTAGTATTAAAGATATTAAAAAGTCTCCAATAGAAAGGCAGAGATCTCAATAAACAAATTTCTGTTCTTGGAAGAACCTGAGAAATGAGTTTGAGCTGCAAGCCATTTAATTTCATAGCTCTATACTTACACTTTCTTTCAACAATGGTGTAGTTTTCATCTATTTTTATTTCACCTAAGGAACTCTAGGAGAAACATCTGGTCTGTGGCAGAGTTGAAGACTTTGATGAATAATTGATGTGTATACTGTGTCTTTTAAGGTTTGAAATCTGAGCAATAAAACGTTCCTCTGGGAAGCTGCTTGGCTTTGTCGGCTTCATGGAGCTCTATCACAGCAGCTGTTGTTTGAAAGCCGTCCAACTCAAATTCAGAGAGGTCAGGTTTTTCCTTGTATTTTGGCCAAAGAGCTGCCAGCGTCTCTCTCGTACCTTTGCTCTCCCCCATCTCCACCTGATGCCCAAGACCTCCAGACCCTTATTACGAGTGACAGCCCCCCAGGTGGTGCTGGATTCGTCCCCTCTGCTCTCTCCAGCCTGTGCAGGTGGCCAATTTCGCAACACAGGGGTAATAAAGCATTATGGATAGGGAGAGATACCTTGCCATCTGCGAATTGGTTCCCTCATCCATCTCCAGCGCATGAACCTCTTTGCAATTCCTGATATGGATTAACCCACGGTAGCTCTAATTAAAATTAAACTGTGAGCTCTGAGGGCGAAACGCAATTATAACATAATTGAAGGAGCGATTTCTCACAAACACACTGCGATGCAAGTCTGGCTGCGAGAGGGACTGGGAAACCAATTGACATATCACAGCCAAGGCTGCAGAGGGGGGTTGTTTTTCCGTCAATGACGAGATATAAGATGACAAGAAGACGGATGTGTACAGGCAACTATTTAATCTTTCAGAAAAGACAAAGACAGACACAAACAAATCAGAGATGCCATGCTGGTCATTTGTGCATCTTCTTTGGTGCCCTGATGTTTAGTCCATGAATATGTGCCTTGAAAATTCTGAAAAATATATGAACTTTTATGTGATATGAAATGTGTTACATGAATAATTGAAATTACTTTGGACATCTACAATATCTGTGCAGTATTTGTGTTAACTCAACTATGTTTTGATTATGCATTCAAATCTATGTCAACGTTTTAAGGTGTACCAGATCTGGACATTTATATTTTGTTGTGGATATTTCCCTATATTTAAAGCACTGTGCAATAATATTTGTCAACTCATCTACATTTTGATTATGCATTTAAATGTATTGTCAAAAATAGCTCTGCATGCTCCATTGGTTTGTGGCATATTGTATGTTTGGGATTCATAAACCATTAGAGACGGAACCGTTTAGATCCAGATTAGTTGGAGCGGTTAGTCTCATTAACCTGATTAATTGTTCACTTGAATTATTTATTACCGACTGACTCATTTAAGCCCCCTTAATTAATTTACTTGTACCAAGAGTATCAAAAAATAATAGCAAAGGCACATTTAATTCTTGGACATACACAATATATCCAATCATATTAATGATTTGTTTTTGAAATACGGATTTTAATTGAACTTTCCCCCAAAATATCTTTGGTTTCACCCACAATGTTTTAGTATCTGGCTATTATTGTGGTTATCAGATGAAGAAACTGACCGTTTTATGTATTCTTATGTCTTATGACGTCTTATGACCATCTTATGTATGTCTACACAGACCCTGAAGGATCCCACCCTTGCGGCGAGGAAAGACTTCCAGCGGGAGGCTGAGCTGCTGACCAACCTTCAGCACGAGCACATAGTAAAGTTCTATGGCGTCTGCGTAGACGGAGACCCGCTTATCATGGTCTTCGAGTACATGAAACACGGAGACCTCAACAAGTTCCTTAGGTTTGTGGCTGTTATATTGCAGGAATCTTTGTGCTTTGCTTGTGTAATGATCAAAAATACAAAGGGAATCAGTTGTTATTGATTGAGGTCACAGACCAAGGTCCCTATCATACAAACAGCGCAATGTGGCGCAAGGTGCGGCGCAAGTGTTTTTGCTAGTTTCAGCCTGACGCAGTTCTCATGTTCCCGTCCTGCCCCACGTTGTTTAAATAACAAATGCATTTGCGCCCATTTGTGCGCCCATGGGCATGCTGGTCTACAAAAGAGGTGTGTTCAGGCACATTGTTGACACATTGCTATTTTGAGAAACTGAAAAAAGACTGCACCATAAACCAACTCAAACCTCGTATAAAGTCTGGCGCAATATTTTTTCTTTGTTGTTTAAAGAGCACGTTAGTAACATGCCCCTGTATGTGTAAAGTCTGGCGCAATATTTTTTCTTTGTTGTTTAAAGAGTTTTTTTGTATGATGCCCCTGTATGTGGGTGCACAATGTTGTTATACCCCAAAAACACCCATTTCTCATTAAGAGAATAGGGAAAACCTGTGTATACCATGCGCCCTGGCGCGTCGACCGTTTTCCTGTCGTTAGACTAGCAAAAGTGGATTCGGACATGCCCCGAGTGCACCTGCACCGTGTGCTTTAGACCATGCACTTAGATCGTTAAAATATGGCCCCTTGAGTAAAATAATTATAGAACCACTGAATTCCGATGTGATGCTCAGGGAATTTCATAGTTTTACGAGACCAGAATTTCCCAGCCTGAGGTTCGTGATGAAATTGTGGTGGGTTATGATTATGACAGAAAGCCAAATTAATTTTAAAATATATACATTTTTAATTAAATATTCTAAATGGGAACACAATATAACACAGTATATGGGTAGCTGATGATACACACACACACACACACACATACACACACACACACACACACACACACACTGGGAACATGAAGTACTATAAAAAAAAGAAGTTAAATGTGATTATCATGATTAATCCAGGTTTTTAGTATATTTTTCTACGTGGCAAAGAAGTTACCAGTAGGTGCAGTAGATTCTCAGAAAACAAACAATACCCAGCATTCATGATATGCATGCTCTTAAGGCTGTGCAATTGGGCAATTAGTTGAAAGGGGTGTTTTCAAAAAAATAGCAGTGTCTACCTTTGACTGTACAAACTCAAAACTATTTTGTACAAACATTTTTTTTTCTGGGATTTAGCAAATCCTGTGAATCACTAAACTAATATTTAGTTGTATGACCACAGTTTTTTAAAACTGCTTGACATCTGTGTGGCATGGAGTCAACCAACTTGTGGCACCTCTCAGCTGTTATTCCACTCCATGATTCTTTAACAAAATTCCACAATTCATTCACATTTCTTGGTTTTGCTTCAGAAACAGCATTTTTGATATCACCCCACAAGTTCTCAATTGGATTAAGGTCTGGAGATTGGGCTGGCCACTCCATAACATTAATTTTGTTGGTTTGGAACCAAGACTTTGCTCGTTTACTAGTGTGTTTTGGGTCATTGTCTTGTTGAAACAACCATTTCAAGGGCATGTCCTCTTCAGCATAGGGCAAACATGACCTCTTCAAGTATGTTAACATATGCAAACTGATCCATGATCCCTGGTATGCGATTAATAGGCCCAACACCATAGTAGGAGAAACATGCCATATCATGATGCTTGCACCTCCATGCTTCACTGTCTTCACTGTGTACTGTGGCTTGAATTCAGAGGTTGGGGGTCGTCTCACAAACTGCCTGTGGCCCTTGGACCCAAAAAGAACAATTTTACTCTCATCAGTCCACAAAATGTTCCTCCATTTCTCTTTAGGCCAGTTGATGTGTTCTTTGGCAAATTGTAACCTCTTCTGCACATGCCTTTTTTTTAACAGAGGGACTTTGCGGGGGATTCTTGAAAATAGATTAGCTTCACACAGACGTCTTCTAACTGTCACAGTACTTACAGGTAACTCCAGACTGTCTTTGATCATCCTGGAGGTGATCATTGGCTGAGCCTTTGCCATTCTGGTTATTCTTCTATCCATTTTGATGGTTGTCTTCCGTTTTCTTCCACGTCTCTCTGGTTTTTGCTCTCCATTTTAAGGCATTGGAGATCATTTTAGCTGAACAGCCTATCATTTTTTGCACCTCTTTATAGGTTTTTCCCCTCTCTAATCAACTTTTTAATCAAAGTACGCTGTTCTTCTGAACAATGTCTTGAACGACCCATTTTCCTCAGCTTTCAAATGCATGTTCAACAAGTGTTGGCTTCATCCTTAAATAGGGGCCACCTGATTCACACCTGTTTCTTCACAAAATTGATGACCTCAGTGATTGAATGCCACACTGCTATTTTTTTGAACACACCCCTTTCAACTAATTCAACTAATTGCCCAATTGCACAGCCTTAAGAGCGTGCATATCATGAATTCTGGGTCTCATTTGTTTTCTGAGAATCTACTGAACCTACTGGTAACTTGTTTGCCACGTAGCAATAAAAAAATATACGAAAAACCTTGATTATTCTGGTTAGTCACATTGTACTGCTATTATTTTGAACAATACTGTATATATATATATTTTTTTAAACCTTGATTATTCTGGTTAGTCACATTGTACTGCTATTATTTTGTATTTTTATTTTTTTTTATATATGTTTATTCTGCTCATCAAGCCTGCATTTATTTGATCAAAAATACAGAAAAAAAAATGTAATATTGTGATATATTATTACAATTTAAAATAATTGTTTTTATATTTATTATACTTTAAATTATCATTTATTTCTGTGATGCAAAGCTGAATTTTTAGGATCATTATCACATGATCCTTTAGAAATCATTCTAATATGATGATTCATTATCAAGGTTGGAAACAGTTCTGCTGCTTAATATTTTTTCAGAACATGTGATACTTTTTTAGGATACTTTGATGTAAAAAAAGTAAAAAAAAAAAAAAAAAAGAAGCTATGTTTTTTAAAATATAAATATTTTGTAATAACAATATACACTACTGGTCAGTAATTTGGGGTCAGTTTTTTTTTAATTATTTATTTTTTGTAATAAATATATACTTTTATTGTGAGTGGTTTTTGGTGTCAGTTAAAAAAGTGATAGTAAAGAAAATATATTATTAGAATATATATTATTAGAATTTTTTATTTTTTATTTTGAATAAATGCAGTTCTTTTCAACCTTTTATTCATCAGATATATTACACAGCAGAACTGTTTCCAACACTCATAATAAATCAGAATATTAGAATGATTTCTAAATGATCATGTGATAGACTGGATGTTACATGTGACACTGAAGGCTGGAGTACTGATGCTGAAAATTCAGCTTTGCATCACAGGAATAAATTATTTTTTACTAAAGTATATTCAAATAGAAAACTATTATTTTTAAGAGTTATTTTATAGTTATTTTATATTGTAATAATATTTCACATTATTACTGCTTTTTCTGTATTTTTTGATGAAATAACGCAGTTTTGTGAGACATAAAAAATAGTAATGTTTCCAAACTTTTGGTCTGTACTGTATATATATACATAGGTCCTGAAAAAAAAAACATATATATATTAATTATTTGGTTTTTATGGTGTTTATTTTGGTTTAGTTTTTCTATTTATTTTTTATTTTTTTAAGGATTGATCCCTTTTTCCTACTTATTTTGTTAAAATTATTGACATTTTGAATATTCTGCAAGACGTATGTAAACTTATGAGCAGAACAGTATATTTTGCCAGTATAAATTTCAGTGCCTTTTAAAGGCCAATTTAAGGTTGTTGTTGTTGTTGTTGTTGTTGTTGTTGTTTGCATCAACTCTGACATTTAAGTTTAAATAGGAGTGTATTAGTATGTTTGTTTTTAAGTTTCAATGCTTCTCGTTTTCTTGCCGTTGTGATGTAAAATCCAGCGTTGTGATGTCAGCAGGGCCCATCTGACTGTGATTGATAGGTTACAACCTTCCTCAGAGGTATTGTACAAGCAAAAGGAAGTGGATACAAAGGTTTACATGGTTTCCTACAGAGGCCTGTCGAAAAAGCAGAAATTGCATTTTCTTTCCAGCTAGCAGGATTATGGGGGATAACAGGTTTTGTCAAAACTGCTTCATACATAATGACACTATAAGGCGAAACATTTGTAAAAGGGCAGAGAAACTGGCAGGGATGCATACTGAATCATACAGTACACATTTCTTCTGAAGAAGAAAGTAATCTATTGGTAACTTTAATGTGTATTCCACTGACATATAATGGCGGCATTGGTTCATTCTAATTTTATACTTGCAGAGCTCATGGTCCAGATGCAATGATCCTGGTTGATGGACAGCCGCTGCAGACCAATGGGGAACTGGGTATGTCTCAGATGCTGCACATAGCCAGTCAGATCGTATCAGGAATGGTCTACCTGGCGTCTCAGCACTTTGTGCATCGTGACCTGGCCACACGCAACTGTCTGGTGGGCAACGGGCTGCTGGTGAAAATCGGAGACTTTGGAATGTCAAGAGACATCTACAGCACTGACTACTACCGGGTAAGAGCGCTTTGACTTTTGTAAATGCTTGAGCGAAGTACACTACCAATCAAAAGTTAAGTTAGTAGGAATTAGGGCTGTAGTACTCGAGTCCGGTCTCGAGACATTTTTCTGTCATCTCGGACTTGTCTCGGACTCGTTGGTGTTTGCACTCGGACTTGTCTTGGACTTGGTCATTGGACTCGCCAAATGTTCTCGCTGGTCTCTAAAAATTGCTATCCTTGTACAGCTATGATCAGCTGTTTCTCCATCTTGGTTTAGTTTTAAATTTTGTTACGGGAAAGGATGAAGCTTATTCGTTGATTCTTGTCACATGACCAGCGGTGCACTTGCTGCGTTCTAAAAAGTTTAGATGTTTCTAATTTAATTTTCTACCTGTTAGATTGTGTTTTATTAACGTCTACACCTACATAACCTTAAACTTACCCTTTACAATAATGAAATACTAATTAATGTTGTACAGTGTGGCAAATTAGGACTGTATTTATGTGCACATGCCCGGTTAGCGCCAAACGTATCCCTTCTAGCTTTAACTGCGCGCATGTGTCATATCCCAAGCTTTGCGTGTGTGCACTGCACCAAGGCATCAGTCATTTTAATTTTTGACCACAGACATGATGTCAGCAAACAGCAGCATGATAAAGTAAATAAATGTAAATAAAGTACATAAAAATTAATTTTATCCTACAGCTCCAAACCTCAGTCCTGGATGGCCAGTGTCCTGTAGAGTTTAGCTCCAACCCTAATTAAAACACACTTGAACCAGCTAATCAAGCTCTTACTAGACACACTAAAAACTTCCAGATAGTTGTGTTAAGGCCAGTTGGAGCTAAACTCTGCAGGGCATTGTGCCCTCCAGGATCTAATTTGGAGACCCCTGTCCTATAGAGTTGTTACTTTGCACATGCTTTTTGATCATTACAAATAATAATGTAAAATAATTTTCTTAGAATAGGAGATATGCTGTTTCTCGCATCACATATATTATCAGTAGTTAAGAATGTGGTCTTGAAGAGGATCCTTTTTTTTCCCTCTCATTTGGATTCGGTCTTGACCTGGACTTGACTTGGACTCAAACCTCTTTGGACTCGGTCTTGACTCAGTCTCAACTAGTCATGGTCTTGGACTCGAAAAAGCTGGACTTGACTACAGCTCTAGTAGGAATATACAGTATAATGCTTTTTGAAAGAAGTCTCCTATGCATCTCATAAAGGCTGCATTTACTTGATCAAAAATATGGTAAAAACAGTAATATTGTGAAATATTATTACAATTTAAAAGAACTGTTTTAAAAATGTATTGTATTTTTAAAATTTAATTTATTACAGTGATAGCAAAGCAACATTTTTCAGCAGCCATTACTCCATTCTTTAGTGTCCCATGATCCTTCAGACTCATATTACATATCTTAATATTATCAATATTAAAAGGAAAGTTTTTGCTGAATATATTTTTGGATACTGTGATACAGTTCTATTTGATAGTTTGGGGTAAGAAATGAATATTTGTATTCATAAAAAATTATGAAATATCATATTTATTGAAATTTCATGGTTTCCACAAAAATATTAAGCAGAAAAAAAGAAGCATTGTTAATAAGTGAGCAGCAATAATAATTGAGCATCAAATCAGCATATTACCATGATTTCTGAAGGATCATGTGACACTGAGGCAGTCTGAACCTATATTTATCTCATTGATTATTCATCAAATATCCACAAAACACAAATTAACCCTTTGTCAATTGGTGGCCTATGCTAGATCCTTAATTGCATGCATAATGACTATTTTTTAATGACTTTTGAAAAGTTATATTACTATCCGACTGCTTTAGTGCTTTGAAATACGTTAATTAAATTGTTTATTTACAATCATTAGCTTAGTCATACCAAGTGTTAATTAAAACACTGTTTAAAAAAAATCTGCTTATTTGCTAATTTAAGTTAATTTCAAGGAATTAAAAATACTAACATAAATACAAACAAAGACAGCCCATTAAACATTTGACCAACATCTAAATCATCATCATATATAAGCTTCATCATATATAAGATGAGCTACAGTATGACCATTTATTAGGTATTTTAAAAGTACATTTTAGATGTTAAAAGCACAAATTATCTTATTCTTGTTTTGCAAGAATAATTTTGTATACGTGGATTCACAACCATATTAGATTTAAATTGAATGATTATAGCTTTAAAGGGATTTTTTCGATGAACTATTCCTTTAAAGTTTGAGTGTGAATTCAGACTTTTATCTACACTACTGATTCATTCATGCTGGTTGGCTCAATTATATGCTTCAGATCCATTTGTGCTTCTACAGAAGATCCTCAATCAGAATCTTGTCTTTTCTTGACACAGACAGAGGCCTCTCGGTAGATTTGGCCTAGCTGACAGAGGGCTCAATTTGCAAGCCGAGGGCCCTAAATTAATAAAAATGTATGTCTTCACTTAACGCTCAACAAGAAGATGATTGAGGTGACGCTGAATATACAGAGTTCCCCTTTCGCTCGACTAGATTAAGTTGATTTGAACATGATTGTTCATCTCACTGCTTTGAATGTGTCTCCTTTTTTAGGGCACCGAAGTTAAATGAGAAATTTTCTTACTGTCAGAAGTCAAGGAATAACTCAGGAGCCAAACATAAAGCAAATGGCTCAGTTAGCATATATTCAGATTATCTTTATCGGTGGCTTGTGCTGGACTTTTAAACTGGGGAGACGAATGCCGTACTATATACATTATTAGAAACAAGCCACATTATTATTTTTTTATTATATTTTTTATTATTTTGTATTATTCAATAATAATAAAAAGAATAATAATAATAATAATAATGTTGTTTTATGCAGATTATAATACAAATATTTTTTTTTGTATTATTTTGTGATTGGTTTGTTTATTTTTGATTAATTATTTTTTGATTTATTTATGATCTGTGTTAATATTTATTATACCTTTTTTTAACATTACTACATTGTGATGACAAGCATATGGGAGACAATTATACGAAATACGCAATTATTTATGGTGTGAGAGGGGGGGGGGGGGGGGGGGGGAGAGATTGTGAGAAAGAGGGAGAGGTTGTTTGAGGAATTTTTGATCAGAAAGTAGAATTTTTTTAAATGCTTATCCTTCAGTAGACACGGGCTGTTGCTGTGCCCCTAGCATCAGTCCTAATTGCAATGGAGGAAATATGTTACATTAACAGTAAATGTCAAATAGACCATTGCATCTCATCTCACTTAATATATTATGTGGCTTACTTTCTGTTAATGGCACTGTGAAATGGCAGATTGCACTCTGCAGCACAAAAGAGACAGTATTAAATTTAACATTCCCAACAAACAGGAAGTGACCCAAACCCAAAATATACATGCGGTTGAGATAGCATGAGATATTACATCCAGTACAAAAAATCTAATGATGAACAAATAGTTAAAATTAAAATTTATATCCACTTTTATTTATTTATTTTAAGGATTGTTTTTGGGATTATTATTGCTATATTTTTATTCTTATTATTTTCATGCATTATTATAAAGCTGTACTGGATTCCTTTGAGTCAAATCTGCCATGCAGAATGCTGTTTATGTGCCATTTTTGCTGCCTAGGTAGAGTCACTTTGCTATTAGTTAGCTGTCTATGTACAGTAGGAATCAGCTCGCTAGGTTTTGGAATCAGAGCTTTTATAGCTATTCAGATTTGGATATCCTCAATTTTCACATGAACGCAAACCTGATCTGCAGGTCTGTCTTAGCAGCTTCCAAATGCAATAGGCTCATACATCTCCGAACAGATATAAACCAAAGTGGCATCCAACAGCACATCATCTTTGACACCGCTGACATTCTGACGTGTTCTTACTCTTCCTCATTCATGTAATGATTGTGGCATATAATCTCACTGGCAGAAGGTGGAGAAGCTACAGATGATTTGGAGTTGCTCAGGTTTTCTTTGTCAGAGTAAATTTGCACTGAAGGCCATGATGTAGGAACCAAAAACCTCAATTCCCTGCCAGCATTACCTGGCAGAGCGAAGTCGAGCTACCTTGCTTCAAATCCATTCAAATGTCTAGGGCTTACAGGTTCTCCTATTAGGTTGAAGGACTTGAATACTCCATTAATTGAAATAAGTAATAATGTATATATATATATATATATATATATATATATATATATATATATATATATATATATATATATATATATATATATATATTTATTTATTTACTTATTTATCTTTTAATGCATCTTCTGAAACCATCTAGTGATATGGAAACTACTCGAAATTCCAATCACATGTCTATTTCCTCGACGCACTTTCACTTCTGACGAGCACTCGTTTAATGACATCATCTCTCGTCAGCTGTTCATTGAAACAAACATGCTATTGATTTTAATATGCATTAATTACCACTATGTGATTCCCATTCTCCTCATCTCCGATTCTTCCCCCCTCCAGTCTCTAATTGTGTTGCCTTTCATCGGTGCCCTTTCAGATTGCGTTGGCATTTTTGTCACCACCCTGCCAGTTCTCATTCCGATCTCAACGAAGCCCAGCAGACTGATTTACATGCATCTGCAGTCTCGTCGTTCCACCTCTGAAAAGATGGTGGGAAGCAGTCCGGGAGAAGCTATTCAGATGAATAGAAGTTCAATCATTGCAGTCGATTCAATTTCCCAAACACTCGAGCACAAACATACACTAAACAAAAACAATGAATATGTCAGCGTTCAGATTAGCATACTAACATACTGCTGTTACTATTTCTGCCATATAGTATATATGGTTGCCTATTCAGTGCACTTTTCTGTATGGATACACTGAAGTATACAACAGAGTACATTGTACAGTGCACTCACTCAACCTGTGTGACGGTAGACCTGGAATTAAATCCGGAATCTAAATTCAATAAAAAAATAACAGTTTTCATTTCCAATTTAAAACTGGATGCCACTCGCATGTAATGTAATGTGACATGTAATGAAGCATACTACTGTTTAACTTTGAATAATTTTGAATTAACTTTGACCTGAATGACCTTCTTCACATTTTTAAAAGAAAATGAAGGCTGTATAAATTGTATACTGCACATGTAGTAAGTATAAGGCTAGTAATTCATAACAAACATAGCTTATATCTTTTGGTTTAAAAAAAAAAAAAATAGTTATGTGGACAAAAGCATTTGGCTAAATTCAGAATAGCATACTACACTAGAAAAGTATGAATTGTAGAAAAAATTGGATTCTGAAAGTCCCATGTAACTTATATGATAACTTTTAAATATCTCTCCTGCTGTGAGCTTGTATAAATGATTCTGCAAAAAAATCTCCACCAATCAAAGAATCAAAGCAAGCAAATCATGCCTAAAGAAGTCCACCTACTTCCATGAAGCAGTGTGAATAATGTAATCAAGTCAGTCTCTCTATGCTCTCTTAAAAATGTGTATGTATGTGCATATTTTTCAATGAACGTGATATTCTTTCTATATCTATAATCAACATAGATATGAGTCACAGCAACCCCGGTTCGAATCCGGGTCACGGCATCCCTATGTGGGGAAGTCGTGGCCCAATGGTTAGAGAGTGTGACTCCTAACCCTAAGGTTGTGGGTTCGAGTCTTGTGCCGGCAATACCACGACTGAGGGCCCCTTGAGCAAGGCACCGAACCCCCAACTGCTCCCCAGGCACCGCAGCATAAATGGCTGTCCACTGCTCCGGGTGTGTGTTCACGGTTTGTGTGTGTTCACTGCTGTGTGTGTGCACTTTGGATGGGTTAAATGCAGAGCACGAATTCTGAGTATGGGTCACCATACTTGGCTGTATGTCACATCACTTTTGTCACTTTAACATCTATAAATCAGTACATCATTTAGTTAGATTATGTTCTTTCACTCATAGAAGCTGTTATACATAGTCTTTTGCCTTTTTGTTGGTATTTTAAATGTTTTTGCTTCAAATCAAACTTTGTAATGGTTTGATTCACCTTGCTTTTTGAGTAGTATGCTGTGTCCTATTCACCTAAATGCCTGATTGAAAAAAGTAGCCTGCTATTGTAACATATTGTTCTAGCTAATCAAAAAACTAAACTAAAACTTAAACTAAGCTTTCTAATAAAAGGCTAACTGAAAACAAAGAAAGATAAATGTTTAATTTGACCCTTTTAATTCTCTGACATGTACAGTAATTTAAAAGACGTTAGCATGTTTTCATGAATAATAAGCTGTATTCTATCATCAGACTGTTAGGGAAATTATTTTACACAGCAGCAGCAAGTTGCTAGCATTGCAGCTAACATACGTTAGCATCTTATTTGACTGTTTCAAGCTCTCCAAACATTACTCTGTCTCTCTCCTCTCTGTCTTTGTCTATTACCAATGGTCATACCTTCATTACCTTCATCCCTGGCTGACTTTTCCTGGCAAGGATGTTATGTGCTAACGCTAAAGTGGGCCGAGTTAGCCAGGCGAGCAGCTCAGTATGACTATAGGGAGCAGTTCCTGCCCACGCATGGGGAGCGCTAGCAGCGGCCCAGTAGTACCCTGAACTCCATCTCACGGAACAAGAGGAATGTTGTTTGACCGCAGCAGGACTGGCATATTGCTTACACCTCCTAAAGGGCAGAGGCGGGAGGGAAAGGGTGAGCCAGCGAGGGGAGGGATATTTGCCACACATCACTGGAGACTGTGGGACAGCTTCCTCCTCTGTGAGGAACTGGCTGCGAATGAGAATTACAGAAGCATAGCTGATTAACATACACAGCCTTATACAGCCTTATCATTCCCTGCATTAAAGACATTACAGCAGGAAAAAAACGCCCAGGCCTTTAATTATACTACATCTCAATGCCTTTATAGTTTGCTAATCGTGACGCTCATATTTTTACCCTCATTATTCAGAGTCATTTGCAGTTTGCACATTTAAATGCGTGCATATACACAACCCGAGAGTTATTTTTTGTTGTTTATTTGATAAACAGTGATTTTTCATTGTCAGACAGCTAAACAGTCGCATTTTCCTAATTCTTCATTTGTCACCATGCTCTGCGCTTAGAGAGACGTCCTGTTGCCAAGGATATACTCTTGCCAAAGCATTGTGGGACATGAGCCAATGAACATTTTAATCTCTTTGGAGTTGTTTTTCTTTTGCTAATGCACTACTATGTTCTAGCTAAATTCATTTCTGATCAAAATAAAAGTACAATACAAATCTTTCAAAGCAAAAACAGGCAGTCTAAGGAACGTACAGTATCCTGCAGGCTGCTTTGTATTCCTGTTCGCAGTTGATACCCTGACCCCATGTGAGCAAACCACTAATGAGAATTGTAATTAATACGCAGTGGCCACTTACGAGTTGAAAGCCGCAATAACCACACAGCGAAACGTCACTCTCAGTTGTCATGGCATGGCTGTAATTAACACAACCCAGCAGACACAAAGAGGAAATAGATTCTAAACCAATCCAGTCCAGTGCCGGCCCAGAGCAAAGACGATTAATGTCTCGTTGTTTTAATCGATTAATATCTCACTTAACATGGGGAAGGCCTGGAGGGAGACTTTATTTA
Source organism: Cyprinus carpio (assembly GCF_018340385.1). Lineage (NCBI taxonomy): Eukaryota > Metazoa > Chordata > Actinopteri > Cypriniformes > Cyprinidae > Cyprinus > Cyprinus carpio. The sequence continues at coordinate 6,510,464 of NC_056596.1, read as the reverse complement.
TGGCCTTTGATGATTTGGAGCTGTCAAAACCTTTAAAGGATATATTTGTTTTCCTTTTCCCTGTTTTTCCTGGTTTCTCGACAAATCTTGTAAATCATATTGGTTATTTTTCATAGCAAACAGGGAAGATCTATTTACCAGCAGAAATTAGAATTAAAGGCCCTTTGTAAAAAAAAAAAAAATGGACTCAAATATGGGCAAAAAAAAAAAAAAAAAAAAAAAAAAATATATATATATATATATATATATATATATATATATATATATATATATATATATATATATATATATATATATTGTTTTTGCTTTTTTTCGGAAGTGTATGCAAATGAGTGCATATTTAATTAGATAATGCCTTATTTGCATATATAAATATTTCAAGAAACCTGCAGTGAGTAATTTATTTTTTTCGAAGTTCTTAATGTAAACAATTATAGAATCAAATCAACGTTATAATTAAATTTGTTATATTTGTTTATTAATTTATTTAGGAAAATTCTGTCATTAATTACTCTCCCTCATATGGTTCCAAACCCATAAGACTTTTGCTCATCTTTGTAACACAAATTAAGATATTTTTGATGAAATCTGAGAGCTTTCTGACCTTCCATAGACAGCAACGGAACGACCACAGTCAAGGCCCTGAAAGGTACCAAAAACATTAACAAAGTATTCCATGTGACATCAGTGGTTTAAACATAATTTTATGAAGCTATGATAATACTTTTTTTATGCAAAAAATAACAATTCTACAATTCTTCTCCCCTGAGTTACCATCGACCATCATTATAGAGTAACACAATGCATGCACATGCTTTCTTCTGCTCATAAACAAGCCGTGGCCTAGTGGTTAGAGAGTTTGACTCCTAATCCTAAGGTTGTGGGTTCGAGTCTCGGGCCGGCAATACCACGACTGAGGTGTCCTTGAGCAAGGCACCGAACCCCCAACTGCTCCCCGGGGTGCCGCAGAATAAATGGCTGCCCACTGCTCCGGGTGTGTGTTCACGGTGTGTGTGTTCACTGCTGTGTGTGTGCACTTTGGATGGGTTAAATGCAGAGCACGAATTCTGAGTATGGGTCACCATACTTGGCTGTGTCACGTCACTTTTACTTTCACTTTCTTTCACAAGGTATGTCAGCAGCATCACGCGCATGCGTTGTGTTACTCTCAATAAAAGATGGTAACTCAGAGGAGAAGAACTGATGAATAAAGTCGTTATATTTGTTTTCTTTGCACACAAAAAAAGTATTCTCATAGCTTTGTAAAATTACGGTTGAACCACTGATGTCACATGGATCATTTTAACGATGTTCATACTACGTTTCTGTGCCTTGACTGTGGTAGTTACCTTACTGTCTATGGAGGGTCAGAGAGCTCTCAGATTTCATCAAAAATATCTTAATGTGTGTTCTGAAAATGAACAAAGGTCTTAAGGGTTTGGAACAACATTAAGGGTGAGTAATTAATGACAGAATTTTAATTTTTGGGTGAAAAAAAAATCCCTTTAAGCTCTTTTTTTTTTATCAGCTGAAAAATAAAAAAGAGAAATATTCTGAAAATTCCAGTAATCTCATTTCTCTGTGTTAACATTATAATTATGATGTGGACATCACGGTTTTCATAGAATTAGAACCATTTTTGGTTCGAAAAACGTTCTAATTATTGGTATAGTTACCGTCCTTAGTGTGACAGAGCCTTAAGAAATTACTAAATGCTATGAAAATTAAGGAAATCATAGAATGTGGACTTTTAATAATTTTTTTCTCCATAAATACATAGACATAACAAGGATTTTATCTTTATATTTTTACATGGAGTGTGGCTTGCATTTGGTAATATTGAGTTCTGTGAGTTTGTGAAGGTCACTAGATAATCATGATTTGGTGACCCGACAGGTGGGAGGACACACAATGCTGCCCATTCGCTGGATGCCACCAGAAAGCATCATGTACAGGAAGTTCACGACGGAGAGTGACGTGTGGAGCTTCGGCGTCATCCTCTGGGAGATCTTCACCTACGGCAAGCAGCCATGGTTTCAGCTGGCAAATAATGAGGTACATTCACTTTTACAGTTTCCGTGAAGAAAAATCCATCAAGAAATCTTTTCTTAGCTGTTTGCTAGCCCTCTGGCTAGCTTTGGTCAAGCGTTATTAGTAAACCACTACCACTGTATGACTGCTGTATAGGTAAAAGCAAGGTGTAAAGACCCATGTGAGGTACAGTAACAATAAAAAGTGTAATGAAGATGGAATGTCTGTACTGGACAAAAACTGGATCTGGATTGTGACTCCCACAATCCTGACAATTATGAATCAATATGAGACACATTCAGTGCGAATTTTAGTGTAGCTTCTGGTGATTGCATTTTGAACATTTAAATGCGTGCATATACACAACCCGAGAGTTATTTTTTGTTGTTTATTTGATAGAACCAGGGTCAAAATAAATGAAGTCTTCAGGCAGGATGACAAACGAGGCGAAATTAAACAATCACTGGCTGTTATAGTGAGTCATTTGACAGGTATTGACTGTAAACCAAGCTCATCTCGAACATGACTTCCTTCTATGAAATAAACAGGAACTACACATTGAAATGTCATGTTGTTGGCATATTCATCGCACACACGTTCCCTTTTGTGAAACGTTAATGAGGAACATCGCTGCTTAATTTTCAGCTATTGTTCACCATGTAACATTTCACAACCAAGGTTTGGATGAACTCCAAACAGTGTTGTACACATAGAGATGCTGCTCCCAAACTCTTGTGTCTCTTGTCTGAACAGCAAAGATTATTATTTACCTTTTCACATAAACCTCATAATTACCACTATTGAACTAAATGTCGTTATGGTTTGACAAGGGCCTTATAACATTGTGTTTACTACAGTTAGTGAACTGGGCTTTCTGGCGTTATTTATGCCTTCAAAACAAAAATTTTGCAACCAAATATTCCCATGTGCAGAAAATTCTGAAAAATTATATTGTGAGTGACTGTAGATTGTTATAATAAGAAGTTTATGGGTGAATCTAAGCTTATTTTACTCAAATCAAAAAAAAAAAAAAGATTGTCTTACATGAAAATTAAGGCTATATCTATCTATCCATCTGTCTATCTATCTGTCTATCTATCGATGATATATAATATATACTTTACAATGAAAAATTATAAATACTAGTTATTATATTGTTAAATGTTCTTATTTTTATATTATCCTTTAATTACAGTAATGATTATCTAATAAGAATCATCATTGGGAATAAAGGCAATTATGAGTTGGTGAAATACAATTATAATAGACCTAAAAGCTTAATTTTCTTTATGCAAAATATATTTTGTGAAATGAATGTATACAATAATGTATACAATATATACACACATTACAATAAAATAAAACAATAATTACATTTTAAATATTCATATATATATATATATATATATATATATATATATATATATATATATACAAAATTATGTAATTACAGTAATGGCAATCTAATAAGAATCATCGTTGTGAAAGATGGCAATTACTGTGTAAGTTGGACAAATGCAAACAGTCATAATAGTCCTAACTAAACAGTCCTATAATGTGATAGTTATACAATAGTTACTAGTAAATGTATTTGATTTTGTTTTATTCACATTTATAAACAAGAATCAGAAGAGAACAGACACCAGAAATATAAAGCAGAGAGTCTGTGTGTGAGAAAGTGTGTTCTGTTTTTCTCAGCTGACCAAACACTGCTGGATCTGCCAAAAATACTTCATTCCCTACTTCAGCTTCCCAAGCTGTGAAAAGTGAAAAAAGCCACAGCGCTTCTCTTGAAGCTTCAAGTCGCAGCTGGTTTGAGCACTACTTCACACAGAGATTATCAATATCAACTCAGCAAACCATAATCTATAGGTGCTGTGCAATTTATGCAAGAAAGATGTGTGTTTTTGTATTATGCACTGAAAGGGCCTGAATACCAATCACATGCACTGCTTCATATTCTGTTGCCAAAGGGACAGTGGCTACTGTATTGCATCAGAACATATGGTGTCATTGCTGCCAGTGGAAGAAACTAAATCAAACTTTCAGTCAATAGAACACAGACAGCCACTAGCTGCAGTCAGCGAGAGGAACCCGAGAGACCATGAACAGTCATCTGTCTCTTCTAAAAGTCAATACGAAGCCATCCACAGAGTCAAATGTCTTCAAAGGTTTCTTGAGATGGTCCCATTTTGCGTATAGCAACATACAGGCTGTGGATGGTTTCTTTACAAAAACAGAAAATTGTTAAATGAGAAAATAAGTATCTTGTACAAAAATAATAATATCAGTTCTTCAGACTGTCAGCAGGTCCTCTCACAGCATCTGACTGCAGCATAAAATACAAGAGAGTACTCGTGTTACAGTTTAGAGCAAAGCTGCATTAGATATTTCAAGGGAAAAAAAAAAGTACTCATAGTGTGTAAACAGAATTTAGAAAGGAACCTCTGAACCTCTGAAAAGAAAAATCTCAGAGAAGAATTGCAGTACCCATAATCCATAGTCCATCAGATTTCCTTCAGAAATCATTCTAATAGGCTGATTTGGTGCTCAAGAAACATTCATTGTAAAATGCTATTTCAGTCTTTCTACTTCAGAATTCAGTATTATTTACCATTTATTTTGTACTTGTGAATTGTGAAACTTGTGTGCAATTTCTGAAATATCTGAAAATTGATAGTTAATCTTACACTAGAGTATTTTCTGTGTAGTGTATTTATATGTTTGAATATTTTGAAATCAGTAAAATTGTTATTTTAGATAAAATCTTGAAAATAATTTTGAGAAAAATAAATTGTTACCTTTAATCAAAGCTGAATTTCAGCTAAATGCTTTATTGTCCCTCTTACATGTAGCCTATATTACTGTATACGAATATTAATAAATAACTTTTTATCAAAATATATAAATTCTTTTAGGCCAGGCTTAAAATTCAATGCACACGTTTATAAAGTATGTAAGAGGAGACCTTGGCCTGGAAAAGACCCCTGCAATAGAATATTTATCCAGTAATTCCATTCTCCTTCCTCCCCGTCTTTACAGGTAATCGAATGCATCACACAAGGACGCGTGCTGGAGAGGCCACGGCTTTGTCCCAAGGAAGTATACGACATTATGCTGGGATGCTGGCAGAGGGAACCACAGCAGAGGTTGAACATCAAAGACATCCAGAAAATTCTTTATACCTTGGGCAAAGCCACACCTGTCTACCTGGATATCCTTGGCTAGTGTTTGTTGGGAATATGTGTGGATGTCTGTCTGCGTCTATCCATCGGAGGAACGAACAATCTGGGATTTACCCTAAACAACACGTACCTTACTGCGCCACTGTCAGACACCTGCAACATGGGGATGGACTTAAGTGCCTGCTACTCCTTTCGATACAATGGATAACAGTCTTTAAAAAGCACTTTTACATTTTGTTTACCTGCATATAAAGATGTACAGTTCTGCAAGAAGAGGAGTCTCCTTTCTCTATTTCCTTTTTGTTTTGGTAAGAACAGCCTACTTTCAAACTCTAAAAAAGGAATAATGGAAAATTCCCCTTAAAGTATGGAGAATTTTTTTTCCCCTCTCCCAGTGGTTACACGTTTTTCATTTTATAAATATATATATTTTTATTTATTTTTCTTTCTCTGAGTGTGGATGTATGCCATGTTTCTTGCTAAGGGTATATTGCCTTTCGGATATAACTGCTTACCGTTGCCGTGGCAAGGACTAAAAAAAAAAAAAAAAAAAGCCTTACTGCGCTCTGATTGGCCGGATCTTCTCTTTGACTCTACTGGAAGTATCCAACAGGGCTTTTAAATATTCTGAGGAGCTTTTTAGTGAACGGATTAACTTGAAGGATCCACCAATCAATACAAAGGAGTTTATTTAAAAAAAAAAAAAAAAAAAAAAAAAAAGGAATGTATATAATGTAAATGTATGTGTCACAAGTGACAATATGTTAACTTATTTCATTTCCTGATTAGATGATTTTTAGTTCCTTGGCGTGCTGTTATGGTGAGTGAATTCTATAAATATTTGGATAATATTTTAATGTTTTTTGTTTTGTTTTTCAACATGTCCGTAGAATGTAAGTTGAGATTTCTAAATGATTTTTTTTTCTTCTCTCATTTCCCCTTTTGTTTGGTTTGGATGCAACCAAAAGGGAAAATAATGAGACATAGCCTCGTTCCATGTATTCCAGAGACCATTTACTTCTGAAATGAATGTAATAGAAAAGGTAGATTTATTTCCCAAGTGAGATCTTGCCCAGAAAATACCATTCATTAACCCTCATTGCATTTATGAATTGTGATTATGCTTCTTTGCAAACATATTATATCATCCTTTCCCATAGTTTTAGTAATAAAAGTGAGATGGTTAGGCTATTTGGAAGAACTAGCATGTGCAAACCTTTTTTAAAAAACACATTTATGTGCTAAAATCCATAAGAAACACTGTCCTTTCTGAGTTTGGCAACTCTTTCTTTACTACTTACCTCTAGTAAATATTGTAGCCACTAGTAGTCATCAAAATATAATAGAAGAGAGTCCATAACAATGTTTTGGATTCTGTCAGGTAATAAATATTCTTTTCTCCCCAATGTTTTATAACAGAAGACTTAATTGTGTATTCAAAATGGAGTTTTCCTAAGACTAAAGGGCTTCTTTAGAACATTCTTCATTTATTCTGAAATGACATTTGGATTTTATTGTAATGTGTTCTCTCGTTCACTCTTTCTTGCACAGTTTTGCTGGTTCATGCTTTTCATTCAAGGTGATTTGTGGCTCAGTGTTTGTCTGATGATAAACCTGTAATCATTGCATGTGGAGTAAATCAGCCAAGTAAACTTTAGTTTAGCTTTGGCAGCAGATGTGTGCAAACTATTCTTGAGCATAAAATCCATGATGTTTCAAAAATTCATCCAGAATAACAACCAGAATATCCATAACCGCGTAACAATATGTATTTCATGTGTTTCCGAGAGCTCACTTTGACACTCACAACTTTATCCCAACCAAACCAAAGTGAAAACTGTCAAAAACTTTCCTGCTTTTTCCAGCTCTCTATCAGAAACTATGACTTAGATTGCTGTTTGAGGCAACCTGCCCATCACAATTCGACAAAACACATTTGTGCTTAACCATAATCTCACCCTTCACATCAGGAAAAGTTCCTGGCGCAGGGGAAGTGACTTGAACATTTGTTGACCTTGTGGTGTTGTTTCTTTCTGCTTCCCACAGTGGCCAGATAATTCTCTCCATGGCTATGACAAGGGGGAAATTGCAAAAGTCTTTCAATAACACCACCAGCGATGTGCTTATGTGTGATAAGATGCTTCTCATTTTGATATTTTCGTCATCTGTGGGGCCCTGCTGCATATATTCACTGACTTTATAATTTTGCCCAAGCTTTCTTGCAAAAAAGTAACAGAGGAGATTTACTCTGGTATGGGTACCCAAATGCTTGCTCGAAAGGTTTGAGGTTTATTAAGTAAACAGGTGCATCTGTGTCCCGGACGAGCCCCCAGTTCGAGACTTGATTTTAAGCCCAATCCTCTTTACTGAAAGTAATTTCTGCAAATCGCTCATTGATGTGGCATTTCAGATTTTACATGTCAGCTGTGGTACACAGTGAGTATTCACGCTGAATTAGGTTCTAATTGGAATGAAACGGACGAAATGTCACTTTTGGCAATGACGGCAATTCCAAGCTTTCCTGTAGAGGGAGAAGACTTGTAGAATGCATGTGGGTATGATTTCAGAATATGACAATTATATGTTAACATGAACAGGCTATTATTTCTTTGGTCAACCTCTTTTTCAATATGGGCAATTTTCTTAAAAAAAAAAAAAAAAAAAAAAAACTTGCCCACTCAGATTTCTCCTAATAAAAAAACTGGTTTATTCAAAAATTGAACAGTATTATTAGTGCTAGTTGCAGTTTTTAGTGATTTTATATTCATTTGATCATTAGAACATTTTCTGGGAATTTGTTTTATGACTGGCCAACATTGTCCATCATGTGAAACAAGCTTTATACCCTCATATATTGCTTCTCACCATGTTTATGTTCGTAACAAATAAAGCTGCATTTAGTTCCTACCTGTTTACCGAAGAGGACTAAAGGTTGTCTCTCACTGAATCAGTTGAGGCAGCGATTACTGAAGATTACTTGAGTCATTCGGTACACACTGTAACTGTGACTAACAGGGTTGAAAGGGTCAAATATTTCTCTGCGGTTTACTCTGTGAGACCTATCCTTGCTCAACAACCTGTGAAAGGTGGATTATACTAACGTGGCGAAGAGAAGTGGGGTGGCGTTTGCTGCAGGGTGGCTGTATCTTTATCACCTGAAGCTGTCGGAAAACAGGCACAAACCAAATTAGTAGTTTCTGTAATAAAAGGACACGAGCGTATGAGCCACAGCTGGTTTGCAGAAGGGGATCAGACGAGAGAGAGTGTGACAGCAGGGTGACAGGGTATGGCAGCTCCAGGGGTTGCCATGACTCTAATGACTTCACCTTGCAAAAATGGCGGAAATTACCAATGAAATGAGTTTTTGGCCTGGGCTTTTAGATATCCCTTAAATATGATGGCCAGTCTTTCGGTAATCCCCCTGAGGCTGAGAAGAGAGGTGTGTGTGGTTGTGTCATTGTGTGCGAGAAAGTGAGGGGTAGGAGAGATGAATCAGTGAAGGTCACACGCTAAAAGAGTGGATAGAAGTGCCACAGCGCTGTCTGTTGGCAGGCTAACAGAGTTGAGTTAAGCATTCAGAGCTGTGAGGCAAGCAGAATCTCCCTCTCTCGTTTACCGCCACCATGGCAGCGAACAGGCGCAGGGCGATTGATGAGAGGTTTAAGACCTTAATCATGAGGAGAAGAAGCGAGGCAGGAAGCTGGAACATTACGTCTGGAATGAGCTCTCTTTCAGCACTTCATAACCCTGCAGAAGGGCTGCAGAAACCTCTGCACCGTCACGCTTCGCTGCTGATCTCAGATCAGCCTTCTCCTCATCCATTTATCCTACCTTCTGTGGGCTTGATTTACCAAAGCATTTAATGCATGCAAGACTGCCTTACTGGGGCACAGTGAAGAAGAACAACTATAATTGGCAAATCACCCGCTAAAATGTTGCTAAAATCAGATGCAGTCAAAATGTTTTAACACATCATGTTAACTTTTTTACCTGAATTACTGCCTTTGATATATTCTATTTTGAGCACTCGGAGGCAATACTAATCCAAGCGTAGCTTCTTTAGTAACCAGTAACAACCCCATCAAATTAGCCAACCAGCTTTTAGAACTCATTTAGCAGCCCAACATGTGATGTGGCCACCTGGAGCAATAATCTCCAAGAGATGCAGTCACACTGAATATCTTACTGATTGAATCTGTTATCCCAATTTGTTGTCACTGCAGATCTTCAGCTGTCACTGTGGCTTGTATAAAACATGCTATCCGTTTTTTGCCTGCAGAATAAAACTAATTTTCATTGCCTTTAAAACATTTAATTAAAGATCCTTATCTGATTTGAAACCCCTCCTCTAAATTACAAATGAGACTACCAGAACAAGTCCTTATCTACCTCCAGTGTATTGCTGCTTAAGTACTCTTAATGTACTTCGGAAAGAAGTAGTTCCAAACTTGTGGTCGATTCATGGCATGCTTTGCTGATGATATGAATAACAATAGTGATGTTTTTATACATCTGAAGCAGCGATATCCCTGAGAAAGTTCCAGCTGCATTTTGAGAGCCTGACTCAGCTCACACTGCAGTTGCTGTATACTCTGGGCACACGGACAACCATGTGAATCTTGTTACTAAGAACCTAAAGTGATCTATAGTTTAGGCCGGCAGATCTCCTTAGCTGTGGGAAAAGCTGAACCCGCTTTCAAGGACAGTTGTGCATTTAACTCGGAAAGCCTGGCCAAATGCAACTCTGGTTTTCTTTAAAAGGGAGGTTAAAACTGACTGTGGCATTAAGACTTCAAATGTGGATGTCACCCCAGAGCAATCTCCTGCACTGTCAGCAGACTTTGACATCTAGATTAACCTTGCTGCTGTGAGCGTGCTGACGGCTCTCATTGGGATGCAAGAAGCATCTCACATCTTCTATTCCAAACGTATCTCGGCCCCCTCTTTCTTTGTTTGAAAAGGAAAGTAGGAAGCATGAGCCAGCACATACACACTGATCTGAGGGAGGTCCTTATGTGTGTCCATGTGGGAGGGGATGTTATCGCTTTTGGAACAGAAGTGTTAAACAAATGGCGATCTATCCCAGCGTTCTCTGAGTTTACCAGTCCGCCAGCATGCATGATACACCAAAGGACCCAGGTCAAGTCTTTTTCAGCGGAACCGTTTTATTTCTTAATAGCGACTACAGCCCATTGTATAGCAGAAGAATGTGTGTCAATCAGAACAAAAGGGGAGTGAGCTTCTTTGAGCTCTAGCTCAAATGCATTATTCAGCCTTCTTTCACTCTCTGGTCAACTGTGGGAGAAAGTTGTTTTACCAAGGTGATTACTACAAGGTAGTTCTGACTTTGAGTGAAAAGTTATTTCAGCTGTAATTGTTTCTTTCCACTTGTGCCAGATAATGACTGTAACCTTGTTGGTCAAAGCTCAATATCTAAACAGCATGATGATTAGTTGTCAACCCCAAAAGTTTGTTAAATAAACTGCCAGTTGTCAACTCAATAAGGAGCCAATAAGTCACTTTTTCTTTCTAGCAGAAACATTTTCAAATAACTTTGTTGCAGTATGCTTGTGTATAAGGGTTTTGATGTAGGGAAAAAATAGTCTTAGCTAGTCAAGATGCTGTTTCTCTGATTTACCTGCTGAAAACATCAGCTTAAACCAGGCTGGTTCTCTGATCACCTGGACCAGTTGGACTGGGAGACCAGGTAAGACCAGCAAACCACCTTAGCAGTTTTTTTTTTTTACTGCAGTAGTGTAATTCTAAAGGCACTGTTAAAAACACTGCCTTTTAACGCATTGTTCCCACAATCCATCAATGATCTGAAGTTTCAGAGGCAACTGACTGTGAGCCTAGGAGAGACTCAGAGCTCTCTGACTGGAGGACCAACTGAGAAAACACTTTAAATGTCTTAATTAGCGGCATGGCTAACAGAAGAACACCCCTGCAGTGCCAAGAGGGTGCTGGCAGGGACCGACCCATACAATAACCCGGCTAAAAATAACATTGCAAGAAGAATGGATGGAGTGGGGTGGTTAGTTTGTGACTCACTGCATGCTGCCTACGTTTGCCTCAGAGCTTGGGTGACATTTCAGATCACAGCTCGTCTGCACTAGCGCTGCCACCCACAACACCATATATCAGACTACTGCAAATAAGCCTCTTACTACATCGAACAAGAGCATGTTTATAGTGCAACATCTGGCCTTTCAGTTTCTATAAAATCTATCACGATAGAGCTGACGTTATAGTTCACAACACGTTTAGCACATTTAATTCATAGCCTTGTTAACGCATTTCATGCGATCAGGACAAAATGTAAACAGGAAGGTGGTGAAATCTGTGTCAGTGTCTCCTTGTGTTCTTTTATTGGTGCACATAATGCTAATGCGATCATGCAAACATTTATTTATTACTACATGCAAACCCTTGAGACTCACATTTTAGGCAATTGCTTTCAGAGAGTGTTTGATGTCTGAACGACAGCAAGAGAAGGGTCATAGTGGAAGGAATGTAGGACACATGCTTTATTAGCTGCAGCGGAGTTACAATCATCTATCATGCTAACAGAGGGATGTTTTTAGAGATTAAATGCTTTTAGAAAAGGGCAATTTTATCCTTTTTTTGTACAGTATGTTGAAGAGTTGGTAATAAGGAGAGCTATATTCACAAAAGTGGGCTTGCATATATGTTAAATAAAAAGTAAACAAACATCAGTTCATATTTCTAACATAATACTTGGATTATAGTCACTACTCGAGACTTGCTGCATGATGATTTAATTTTTGGACTGTTGCAAAGTTTTATGCTTTGAATGTTTTGATCAGACTTGATAGACTAGTTTAAGATGTTATTTTTTTGATGGCTTAACCTGGGGAATTACAGTTTCTTTCTATGAACTTCCCTTTGCAAAGACATTCCAGCCGATTCCCTAAACTCTTATATTAAATAATTTCTGACCTTTTTATTTTAGAATTCATCATAATTTGGAAAGATTATGATACAGTGGAGTCATCTTTGATTATGTAACCTTCACTGTGTCATTCATACAAGCATCAGTTATTGGATATAAGATGACAGCATTAGAATTTCTGGCAAATTCATAAGTATATATATATATATTTTTTTTGTAAGGTCTTCACGTTTTTTTCTCAAACAGACTAAAGACTTGATTAAAGAATGACAATTTAGATGAGATTCTAAAATGTTTTTTTTTTTTTAAAGAATTTCCTGTTTCAGATCAAACATCCATCTTTGCTTAATGTAAATCTTGTGATGAAAGCCATAGTACCTCATATGGCTTTGAATACCAAATAGACTATGATAGGAATTACATTAGGAGTATATGGACACACTTAAATTCTGTTCTATCATGATTCATGCCATCTGACCACTTAGCTTTATTATTTGTGAATCAAGGAAAATGAGCAGGTCTGGAGTGGATATGCCATAGCCCAAACACTGCAGTAGAAGCATAGGCGATGTTGTCCCACTCTCGCTGTGCTAAATCCAATCGAAGCTGCGAAAGCCACAGCAGGAACTGACATTTCTAACCTTGTTTTAAAAGCCAACCTCAGTTATATTAAAGTCTGCAGGCAACAGGATTCTCCTCCAAACATTATGGCTCACCATGTATTGTTTTGTCCATCTTTTTTTACCTCTCAAACATCCTGGCCCTCCAGGTAGTGGATGTGCACTTGAAAAGTAGAGGTCTTATTGTCATGGTGCCTGAGTTCTAGCAGAAAGACGGGACAGGGATCTGGAATGCAGGGAGAGGAGATCCTAATCATGTATGTGATTGGACTCTGTGATTCCAGTAACCCATAATGGCGGAAGAGAAATATATTACCAGGAGGCTGCATTGCAGCGGTCTCAAATCTACGTCAACAATCTTAGTTTTCCACATTTTTCTTTTAAATGGACACTTTGTTCATTGAAGCCTTTTGGTTTTGATATCATATAAGTATTATATACCATAAACAAGGATAAGAGTTTCATAAAACCATGTTAAAAGAAACTCGTATTACACATTAGCAATATCTGTGTGTGTCAATATATTCTTTGTATCCATCTTTCAACCTAATATATTTCTCTTCCTGTGAATTGTGTGTGGGAAAAATCTGTTGCAATATTAAACTGTGGGAGACATTCAAGTTACACATCTGTACACATCTGTTTATAAAGTTTATGTGGTCTTTTTCATTTGGGCTAATGTGAGAACAGCAGTCGGGCGATATGGAGTTCAAATGTCTGAATATATTTATGTGTGATGAGTGCAGATATTTTGTGTTTTCATTGCCATTGAGCTGTGTACGGTTTGAAAAATAATAACTTTGTGACACCCTCTGGCATCCACAGTAATGTATTTTCCATCTGAGAAGTCCTAGCTGAAGTGCTGACTTTAGGATTTCTCTTGAGTATTTCTGTCATCGTGTCCAAACCCTCGTTAGAATGATGAAGGAACGAGGTGTGACAAAAATCTCACGGTTCCTCTATCTGTAACTCATCGTTAATCCGCCTGTGTTCCGTTTACTGATTCATCTATAAACTAAAAACAGCTGTAACTAACTATGTATCCTATGATGATTTATGTAGACTTATTCTATAAATAAAAATAAAAATACACGTGTCTTTGTGTGATTTCTTTTTAAAGTTTTATATATTTTTCAAAATTATAATTTTTTTTTATAAACACACACAATGTTTTTGACAAACCTTTTTTCATCCTCACCAAGGCTGCATTTATTTGATAAAAAAATACAGTAAAAATAGTAATATTGAGAAATATTAGTACAATTTAAAATAACAGTTTTCAATTACAATACATTTTTTCATGTGATTGCAAAGCTAAATTCATCCATTACTCCGGTCTTCAGTGTCGCATTCTAATTTGACACTAAAGCTATATTTTATTTTTATTTTATTTCAATTTATTTTACTTTTAGATGAAATTAAAATGTTGAAAAACAGCATTTATTTGAAATGTATTTTTTTATATATATACCAAACCTTTCATTTTTCACTTATTTTTATTTTATTTTATAAATGCAACTTCATATTTTAAAAGTAAAGCATTGGTTGAAAAAAAAAAAAAAAAAAAACACACAGACCAGACCTGCCTACACATCCGTTCTTGGGAATATTTTTTACATTGATGTCACTTCTGAAGCTGTACAATGCCTGAATTACAGCCCAAAGTCATCTGCACAAACAGGGCACCTTTTCTGGCTCCTCAAACTTCTTTAGCTGCTTTGCCATCTGACCTTGAGAGAAATAACTGTCTCCTCATTCACACAGCAGGCCAGAGAACATGATATAGCTACTGCTGTCATCACAGTCATATATTATGTGCACCCAAATCACTCTGTCCACGACAGCCTGTCTCCAGGGTGGAAAAGAAGAGGCAGTTAGCACCTCCATACCTGCAGTGTGGAAATAACCTCTCTAGTCGTGACCTTTCCAGAAAACACAGTGTAAAGCACAGTCCTCTTTTAACCCCCAGCAGCAGTGTGGTTCAAAGACAATAGCAAATTAGACCTTACTTGATGACCTGGGGGTAACTCACAAGACTGATGGACCTATTTTCCATAATTATTTATATGGGATGCATAAGAGCACTGCATACTAAAGGAAAAATGCATAGCCTTGTTGTAGCATCATCTCTATGTACTAATAGTTCAAACAAGCATTACTATTGCACTTTTACTTTTCTAACCAATCAGACTTGATTTTGTATGGAACAGAAAAAAAAAAACAATCATAAAAATCCCATGGACTTGCACTGAAGGAGGAATCACACAAAACACCCTAGCAAACACATAGCAATGAATAAAAAAAAAAATTAAAAAAAAAATGTCTAAAACATTTTAGTACTGTCCTGGCAACCACCCTAGTAACTGCATAACAACACACTAAAAGTAAAAACTTAGCAATGCCCTGGCAACTCGAAATGAATACTCGAAACTCCTTAGAGTACCTTAGTAGTGTTCAGGAAAACGCTTTAATAACTGCATAGCAACTAACTAAAAGCTACTTAGAAAACCTTAGCAATTCTCTGGCCCTAACACTAGTGGTTCAATGGATCACAAATCTCACAGCTCAGATCATATTATGGATTTTGAGTCATGGATCAGATATTTTTTTTTTTTTTTTTTTTTTTGGGATCAGTAAAAATAATAAAAAAAAAGGACAGGGGGCGGGTGAGATTGTGCTTTCCATTATTACTTAAAGAATACTTTAAGTATTTCTTCGGTAAGACAGCAAAAACTCCCAGCCTAACTAATAAAGTTTGAACATTACAATTAAGTGTGGATGTAATAATGTTTGATTGTTGTTTTAAGTTAATGAAATAGGTTTAAGTTACAACTGTATTATGTTCACTTGTACAAATTAAATCCTTGTTAAACCTGTGTTTTGTTGTTTGATTAACATTAATGAGACTGCAGCAGGTATTTAGGCTGCTGTCCCTTTAAGACTGAATGCATGGATCCAACAGAGTGAGTGAATTATGATGTCAGAATCCAGAAGTGTAATTCGCCACAGGTTCCTTTGAGATGGGGTTTTATAATTGGGTTTTTCAATTAATATGTAAAATAAAGCCTGTGGTAAACATAACTTGACGATACTTTTTCGTTTACATTTTGTTCTACAATGTAAACTGCACACACTCACAAACTAAACATTCTTATCTAGTTACTTATTAAAAACATACGTTTTCAAAAATTAGCATAACTGCTGTAAATTTTGTATTTTGGGTATGGATGCATGTAATCTGATTTGTAGAACAAAACATAAAAGTATCGTCTTAGTTCCCCCACTCTATATGATGACACACATCCGATTCATTTCCATTTACGTTCATTTCACTTAAAGGTGCTGTATCAAATTTGTCTTTTCTTTACTAAAGAATAAAAACACCATAATACATTTGCAGCTATTCAGGAAACATGCTGTTCACATACTGGGTTGCCAGTTTGCAGAAAACAGCATACTGCAGCCATGGAAGTGGGCAAACGAACTGGGTCAGAGTTTGCAGCTTCTACCCAACCTAAAAAGCATCATCATCCATCCATCCAACCATTTTGTGTATGTGTCCATTCAAGAGCAAGGAGATGTGAAAGAGAACTGAACTCTGTGTTCGCACGCTGTCTAAAATGCTATTTTCTGTGTGTGCCCTTTGAGCGTGTGCACAAGGAAAACAGCGTAGGGTACAGAATTGAGTTCTCTTTTTTTTTTCTTTTTTTTTTTTTTGCGCTTGAATGGTTTAAAATTACTTGAATGTTTAAATTGGCAAGACTTAGTCAGTCTGTGATGGTTAAATTTCGCATCTAATCTGCGGACCACATGCGTGCCAAACTGTGCATTAAAAAATTTAGAAAACCTTGGCAAAGATACAGAACACACTAGCAACTGCATAGCAGCTTATTAAAAACAAATAAGAATATTTTACCAATACCCTGGCAACTCAAAAACTACAGTATTATGGTACCGTTCACTAACAACAAATACAACTCATAATTATTTTCATTAAAAACTATTAAAATTCTACCGAAAACACACTCTGTGCATCAAGTGCTTAATGTGAATTAATGCTGTTTGCAAACAAATTGTAGCTCAAAGAAGCAAAAACTGGTATGGTTGAATGTTGCTAATTGTACCTAGAAGTTGAAATGTACCTACTGTGGAACCCAATAGAGAATAATGAAACCAGGACAGTATATACCATGTTTCAGCACTGCATCAGCACAAGGGCAGCTGTATTCTCTTCCCAGAGTGCAGTGGCTAAGCTTCACTTTAGCTGAACCTTGAAAGAGGAATAAAATGCAATACAAAGAGTTAGAAACAGTCAGTATATTTTTTGTAACATATACTATTCCAAATTAATCATCTAAAATACGTTACCTGTCAAATCTTGACTGGTTCCTCGTTAATAAGGTTGCCCTTCCTGTCTCTGATCTAGAGGGTTAAGGCGTGATTGATAGCTGTAAATCTTTTTCTGAGGATCTCCTGCCATCATTCTGACCCAGCATAAAAGTGAGAGACAGCACTTTAATAGATCTCTAATTTACATGCAGGCCACAGAGCCCTTTGTCTTTAATTAAGACAGTGTGAGAGCATCTTGAAGAATGAACATGACACGTCTCTCATGTTGCACACCGGGCGATTGAAGATAAGATTAAGTCGACCTGCCAGTCTAAATCCATAATGACCCCATTCCTCACTTTCACCTCTTGAATGCCACCTATGGTTAGAAAGAGAACTTTTACGGAGCATATTTGCAAAGTTTCGCTTGTAGCAGTCAACACAAAGTAAACACAAAGTCAGGCACTTAAACAAACACATTGCAATTCTGTTTGGTGACACTAGTGGTAAACAAATTAAAGGGCTTTGCTAATCAAAAATTTTTTAATTTTGCATGCCATTTATCTTCGGTTTGTTGTTGTTTTGCTTGCTAGTTTTTCAATTTACTTTTCATTCACAGCCACTCCTTCTGATTCCCAAAAAGACTTCGGTTAATTCATCTCACCATGAAACTCCCAATGCAATGGCAGGCAACTGTGATTCAGACCAGACCTGCGTCGGTGCAATTTACAGATCAGACATACCAAACACCATGCAAGTCAGACTGGTAATGAATTATGCAGACAGGGTGAGTTGACAAGCCTTTGAAGGTTGGAAAGGAGGGTGAAAGGCAGCTTCCTCCCAGGTGCACAATGGAGATGGAGGTGGTGCACGCAAGCGACAGGGGATGTGTGTGCAAAGCATCAATGATGGTTTAATTTAACGCAATATTCCCCCAATGATTACTGCATTATTATATCTATTACCGCAGCATATTATTGTTTTTGTTTATAATATCTGTGTGGGAATCTCTAGGAGGGTAATTTGCACCACTCCTTGCTGATATCCAGTCAACAGGTGAAAAAAAAACCCTATTAGTTTCTTAAAGGGACAGTTCACCCAAAAAACATACTGTCATTATAAAGTCATCATCTCGTAATTGTATATTGCTGTATCTTGTGAACTATATAAGTTTGGTTCTTCAGAGGAATGCAAAAGGACATGAATTAGAAACTGAAATGTTAAAATTTCAAATAAAGTGATCTCCTAAAGTGATACAATAACAAGGTGAGCCAACCAAATAATCTTGCTCTCCACTGAGAACCGGATCAGTTCCATAAGTAAATGAATCATTCAGAGATTAGGGTCAAAATAATTATTCATTCATGAATCTGATATTGCTACTTCTTTCATGAACTATCATTAACTAACTATTTATTATAAGCCCTCATTGTAATTGCATGGAAAAGAACATTCTGAGGTGTTCTACAGAAAAAAAAAAAATGGTGTCATAAAGGTAAAGAACAACATGACAGTAAGTAAAAGACTATTTCTGAACACTTTCTTTCATATACATTTTTAGAATTCCGAAATACTTGATTTTGGAGGTTTCCCTGATAAAACCCACCATTCTTGACACACATTTCTCACGGCGTAGATGAAATAAAAGTCTTTAAATGTTTTTCTTCCTTTCCATCCCTCCTCATTTATGAAATGCCAGCATCAAAGCATTCAATTAACAATACACTGACAGCTTTTTTAAGTAAGTAAAAGGGATATTTTTCAAGAATTAAATTATATATCAAGGTGGCCAGGGCAATTCCTAGCGCTCACTTTTTTGCCGAAACCACGGTTGCTTTATTATTTATTAAAAAAGCATAACCTAAGTTCCATTAACATTTCAGAAAGTGAGCTATTTTCTCCACTCCTTTAATGTACCTTTTAATGCACCACATTTATCCATGGGAGTACCAGGTGCTGCCGGAGATCAGGCACATCATGAGGTTCACACATCTGCCACCAGTATGAGACCGGGCTGCTAGAAACGTGTCAGAGTTGCTGGATATTCCTCTTGGGCTTATAGTCTGAGATCTCCTTTGGGAACAAAAAAGTGTTATAGGATAGAACGGTGGCCCTGATATAGTCAAGCTGTAATGAAAAACCAAAGTTCCATGTCTGCGAAAGGATAATAGTATTGACACATTTTCTTTTCTGTGTGATTTTAGCTCATTGCCATTTCTTGGCATTAATCTACCGTGGAGAATGGACTTTAATTGAATAGAGGCTACTGTGGTGCTTAAGTTGCACTGCAATTTTAGATTGATTTAGGCCCTTGTGCTGCTAAATCTAGCATTATTCGTTTGTGTTATAAACAGCATGCTTAACCCCATGAAATCTATAGGCTTTCTCGATTGGCTGAGAATGAAACATGGGTAGGTTGTCAACAAAAACTACAAGTGAATCGAAACCACTTGCACTTATTTATGGGGGACACATTTCTGAATTGCAAAAACAATTTCAAATGGATTAGGTCAATAACCGGATTCTATGAAATCAGCTATGTTTGGTGTACATTTCAAGCTTACAAGTGCCATGACCTACTGCTGTATTGATTGGCTTCCCATACAACAAGTGAATATTAATTAAAGATGTAACACAGAACCTCATAATAATGTTTGACTCAAGTGGTCACTTAGTTTCTTAATGAGGGATGCAATGGCATTATCACAATGTATTGATCAAACAGTGGTCTCACCAATAACACAGTCTCCGATTTCATCTCCAGATGCCCCATGGTCTTCTCCATTTATTGTTACTTCACAGCAGGATTGCGTCAGACACCTAAATAGGGTGTATAACTGTGACCACTTACTCAGTGCTGTTGTGTTGCTAGGCTTTCTTGTGTTTCACAAGTGAAAGCATCTTCCCCTTATCAGAAGCGACGAGAAAGAGAGACGCTAGAGTTCCCCAGGGGTAGAAAGCGGACTCGTCTGAGTGCCATGATCAATATGGGCCCTCCTGGCTTTTATATCAGGAAAATAATACAGTGGCACCATAATGCATCTGGTTATGGCCCCCCGGCATACGCTTAGGGAGGCTGCCATTTCTCATCTACTATAAAGCAGTACCTTTTCAGCACGTCCCTTGAGGGGCCATAGCACACAGTATCAACGGGAAAACAAAGCACTATTCACTGTTAGTGATGGTGCAGTCAAACCTGCAATATGGATTTCCAAAAAATGGGACACTTAATGCAAACTAATGTAGTGCCACATTGAGGTCGTGTTTTTTTTTTTTTTTTTTTTTTTTTTTTTTTTTTCATTTGTTTACATTTTTACAGTTATAAATTGTTTTATTTTTTTTCCTACAAGACAAAATCTAAGACCTATTTTATTATTATTATTATTTTTTTTTTTTTTTTTTGTTTTTAGGTAATAATGTGTATAGGTAATCAAGGGGATGAGTATTTTTTTTTTTTTTTCCCTTATGTCATTCCAAATCTATCTAAAGGTCCTCAAGGGGATAAGTATATATATATTTCACCAGCATGTTTCCTGCCACACCAGAGGAGACAAAACTTTGGATCATGTTTACACAAACATTGATGGAGCTTACATCGCGACCCCCTCCCCCACCTCGGACAGTCTGGTCACCTTGCTTTGTTTCTCACCCCGAAGTATTCACCCCTCATCAACCGTGTGAAGCCATCAGTGAGAACCATCAAAGTGTGGCCAACTGGAGCAGACTCTTTACTTCAGGACAGGTTTCAACGCACTGACTGGAGTATGTTTGCTTCTCAGGCTGCCTGTGGCTCTCACACGGACATTGATATCTATACGTCTTTGTACTGAATCTCATCACACCACAATTGACAGTGTTACAACAGAAAAACAGATAACAACATACCCTAATCAGAAGCCATGGATGAACAAGGATGTGCGAATTCTGCTGAAAGCCCGCAACACTGCCTTCAGGTCAGATGACGCGCAGGCCTACAGTAAATCCAGGGCTAACCTGAAAAGGGGCATCAAAAAGGCAAAGTACTGCTACAAGCTGAAGGTAGAGGAACACTTTTCCAACTCTGACCCCCGACGCATGTGGCAGGGCATCCAGATCATCAGTGACTACAAGTCAAGTAATTCCACTCCAATGGTCACGGACGTCTCCTTCCTTAATGAGCTAAATGACTTTTATGCTCGCTTCAACAGCGACAGCAAGGAGATGGCCACCAAAACCACACACTCAGCAGATCACCAACCTCTCAAACTCACCTCCACAGATGTCCACACTGCATTGAGCCGGATCAACGCACACAAGGCTGCTGGCCCGGACGGCATTCCTGGACGTGTGCTTAGAGCATGTGCAGAGCAGCTTGCAGGGGTCTTCACAGACATTTTCAACCTGTCCCTCACCCAAGCAACTGTGCCAACATGTTTTAAGTCCACATCCATTGTGCCAGTACCGAAACACTCCTCCCCGATGTGCCTGAATGAATATCGCCCTGTAGCACTCACACCCATCATTATGAGGTGCTTTTGAGCGATTGGTCCTAGCACACCTCAAAGACTGCCTCCCACCCACACTGGACCCACATAAATTTGCCTACCGCAGAAATAGGAGCACAGAGGATGCAGTATGCACAGTGCTGCACTCTGCACTCACACACTTGGACAATAACAACACATATGTTCGGATGTTGTTTTGTTGACTTCAGTTCAGCATTTAACACCGTCATTCCCTCCAAGCTGACCACAAAAACTTGGAGACCTGGACATTAATACCTCCCTATGCAACTGGATCATGGACTTTCTGACCAACAGACCTCATCATGTTCGTTCAGGCCACACCCACTCCACCACCATCACACTTAACACCGGAGTACCACAGGGCTGTGTACTGAGCCCATTCCTCTACTCCCTTTACACCAATGACTGCAAGCCCGGGCGGAAGTGCTCGCAGGCGGCGTCGAGAGCAGATGACACCACGGTGATTGGCCTCATCAGTGACAACGATGAGACTGCCTACAGGGAAGAGGTACAGCACCTGGCCACATGGTGCGCTGACAATAACCTGCTCCTTAACACCAGCAAGACAAAGGAGCTCATTGTGGATTTCAGGAAGAAGAAAGGAAGCACGCATGACCCCATCCACATTAACGGGATGGTTGTTGAACATGTCTCCAGCTTCAAGTTCCTAGGAACCACCATCTCTGAGGACCTGTCCTGGACCACAAACACCTCCAGCCTGGTCAAGAAGGCTCACCAGCGCCTCTTCTTCCTCAGGACACTGAAGAAGAACCAACTGTCTTCAGCCATAGTGGTGAACTTTTACCGGTGTGCGATCGAGAGCATCCTGACCAGTTGTATTACAGTCTGGTATGGGAACTGCTCAGTGGCTGACCGCAAAGCACTGCAGAGGGTGGTGAAAATGATGCCCAACGCATCACAGGAACACCACTTCCTGCTATTGAGGACATCCAGAGGAAACGCTGTCTACGTCGAGCTTGCAGCATTCTTAAGGAGTCCTCTCACCCTGACCATGGACTGTTTTAACCTCCTGCCCTCCGGGAGGCGCTTCAGGAGCCTCCGGACAAGGACCAGCAGATCCAGGAACAGCTTTTTTCCCTACAGCTGTCTCCTTGCTGAACTCTGCCCTCTGACACCCACCACACCATACACACAGACTCCTCCTCCACTTCATCACTACATCTGACCAATTTATTTATTATTATTTATTTACAACAAACAAAACAGTAAACTTGCTATTACTTGCACTACTGTCTGTTCATCCAGATACACTTAATAACCCATTTGCACACTTAAATATTTCTATGCACTTTACTTTCCATTGCAATAGTGTAAATTATGTTCATATGTTCATAGTTCTGCCTATAGTGTACATACACTTTCACATATTCCATCTGTATAGTATGTTCATAGTACACCTATCTGTATATCATGCTGATGGTATTTTAAAATGTAAAATCTGTAAATTATGTCCATAATACTTATCTGTATAGTTATTGTACATATTTGTAGACCTTGTATATTCTGTTTTTACTGCTTATTGCACTTCTGGTTAGATGCTAACTGGATTTCGTTGCCTTGTACCTTACATGTGCAGTTACAATAAAGTTGAATGTAATCTAATCTAATATATATACATATACATATAAAACTTATATATATATATATATATATATATATATATATATATATAGTTATATATATATATATATATATATAAATAAATATATATATATATATATATAAAACACACACACAATAATATATATATATATATATATATATTTTTGGTGTAACATACACAACACACACACACACATATATACACACATATACAAATATGTATATATGTGTATGTGTGTGTGTGTGTTTGTGTATATAAAACTGTTTTTTTTTTTTTGCCCATACATTTAAAGTCAGTGCAATGAATTATGTGTTTATCTATATGATTATGTGTTTATCTCCATGTTTATATGTTTCATGGAGGAACAGGATGGCATCACAGGAATGCGAGTGCAATCTTTGAATGTCAAGGAGGTCTTAAACAAAAAGTATAAGATGCAAACCACCCTTCACTCTATTAATTTACATTCCCAGAGGCCACTTCAAATGGCATAAATCTAATAACAGGATCCTAGTGAAGTGCATCATGGGTAATATATAAACTCCACTTTACGGCTCAAAAGAGCAGGAAGGGGATCTGATGAAATATAGATAAAGTAAGGAAACTCAAAGCTCAGCCACATAATGTAGCAGGAAAACATGGTCGATAGCAGATTTGAAATGTGATTTAAATGTGCATATAAACTCCCACTCCCAAAATATGTTTGCTTTTCATTTCTCATCTTTAAGACCGGTTAAGCTTGCTTACTTGTCCATAAACAGCACGCATGCAAGGCCGTAAGACAATATCCTCTCACCTACAGAAACAAAAAGAATGGAAAATGACTATTCTTGAGGTCCCTTGTAAGTATCCACCCACAGCATCTATATGCTATAGTCGCTCCGCCAAACCAGCAGCTTGTCTGAAACAACTCTGAAGATTGAAGACTGGTGGCTTCAGAGCAGACCTTTCATCTCGGGTCTCTGCTTTTGATCCGGATGTCTCTTGATATGTCACAAGTGCATGTTGGCTTCACTCCGGTATGACCTCATCAGACAGCAGAGCCCTCTGTTCTCCTTCAGTCCTATTAGCTGAGATGGTTGGAGAGGTTCCTCGGTAGTTATTTTTCGAGGAGCTCTCAAAAATCTTGAGCTGTCACTGTGTCTGGTTTCATTGCCGGAAAGGACAATGAACCCAGCGAGAGCAAGATGATGTAAGTAAAACTCATAAGAGGTCAGGCTAGGTGGCCTCAATACCCAGAGTATTGACAACCCAGTGTAACTACGGCGCCAGCTTGTTAAATTCATGTCCTTCGGCAAAGAGAATGTGGCTGCATTTATTCCCGAGAGGACACTTGCTGTTTTAACCTCTCTACATTGTTAATCTTTATTGATCTTCCGTTAGAAACATTTGCACTAGGTACGATGTGGATTCATATTACTCTAATTCTATTTGTATGTTTCAGCAGGAGCGGACAGGTGTGGAGGACTCGTTCCTCATATGTTTGGCTAACCTCCAGCAATACGATACACCTTCCAGCAGAAACAAAACTGCTGCTGATGGTCCAAAATAGCAAATATCTGACATTTTCCCATAAAGAAACAGATCTTTGTAATCCTTGCCTGTATTAGCTTGCTGTTTACTCTCCTTGAGCTGCTGATGCCTCACACCTGAGAACACAGATCTTTAATTAAGACTCTCAGCAAGACTTCCACACTGCTCTCCCAAGACTCCCGTTCCCATGAACTTTCCTGATGTTAATTTAACTTTATGTTGCCCCGAAGTCCATTTCATTTCAGGCACTAGAAGAACTTGCAATATTTGTGTGTGTGTGTTGGTGGTGGGGGGGGGGGGGGGTAACTATTTGTATACCACAAATAGTTACTCTTAACATGCACGTGTTGCAGAAAAAAAAAAAAATATTTCCACAGCAGTTCATGGAAGTGATAAAACTCAAAATAGAACCTCAGGAGGTTTTTTGTTGCAAATGGGGTCTTGGATGATAGTGGAGGGGGGATCATCATTGTTTCTTCAACAAATCCTCAGCTCACCACACCACACTCACACATGAGCAATGTTTTATGAGATTTTTACAGAAGATTTCAGCCAAGGACATGGAATGAATGTGAACCTCACTGTTCTTCAAGAAGATTATTTTCGCAACATATTGGGCAGAGTTTTCACAGCACTCATGTATGATACGTGACTTTGAATAATAGAATAAAAATCTTTAAAAAAACTGTGATTGATCTTGAATTTGCTTGCTTCAAATGCAGATATGGTTATTTAATTCATTTGTCTATTTTTCCATTTGTATAGAATAACAGACAACTCATTTCTAAAAGTGGCCATTCACATTTCATTCGCTTATTCGCTTTATTTAATTATTTACATTCTTTTTCCATTTGTATTGATTCTCTCCATCAATTCATCCATCCTACCTTCCTACGTTCTTTCTTCCTTCCCTCCTCCTTTCCTTCCCTTGTTCTGTCTTTATTCCTTTTTTTCCATTCCCCCTTCCTTCAGGTGTTTTTCCTTTATGTGCTTTTTCTTCATTCTTTTCTCCTCGTATTTTCCTTCCATCCTCCTAAAATTTTTCTGCCCTTTATTTTTTTCTTTTTCCCTCCTCCTTGTTTATGTTCATTTCTCGTGTTATTTTTCTTTTGTTCTTTTCTTGTGTTCATCCTTCCTTCTTTTTTCCTCCTGTGTTCTTCCTTCATTCCTTTTTTTCCATCTTGTGTACTTTCTTTCCTGGACTTATATTATTTCTACCTTCCTTCCTTTCCTTTCCAATCTTCCTTCATTTCCTCATTTGTTCATTCTTCCTTCTTGAGCTCCTTCTTTATTATTTTCTCCTTGAAGTTTTTCTTCCTTCCTCTCTTCCTTCTGGGTTATTCCTTCATTAGTTTACTCCTTCCTTCATTTGTTTCCCCTTCCTTTCTTCCTTATTGGGTTCTTTCTTTCTCCAGATTTTCCTTGTATTTTTCCTTCCTTCTTTTCTTACTTCCTGTTGTAATTAATAAACAAACACTACAGTGAGTGTGTGTCATCCTGTACCTCATAAGATATTCCTAGCACTTGAGATTGTACATGCAGTTCTATTGTGCTTGTCTATGAGATGAGTTATCAGGCACAGGTGAAGAACACAATGCTATACAAAAGTGCACCATTCCTTTCATCTAGTGTGTTAAATGCTCTCAACGTTCAGAGATCAATAAAAATGTGCACAGTAAAGGATGTACTAAAATGGGAACTATGTGGCAACTCCACAGGACATTTGTTTTCACCATAATACCACGTAATATATGAGCAAACAGAAGATATATACTTATGCAATTAAATCACTCGTAGATAACAAAAAAAGTGCTTCTGCTGGTCATTATTTTGCGCTCAACAAAAGGTATGCAAAAAAAAGACTATTATTCCACAAAACCTTAGTTAGAATATTACACTAGCAGTTCACCATTAATAGGCTTTTAAACATTATCAATTTCTTTTAGATACAGTAATTCTACATAAAATTATATGGCCAACATGGAAGGAATGATGGTTACTGAAAGGTATATATGCTTCATAACACAATATGCTCACAGTAAAGGATGACTTTAAAGTTACATGAAAATCATTCATGCATATAGGACACCCACACTGTGTTCTCAGAGAACAAACCTCTACTACGCTCACACGGTGTCTCTAGAAATCAAAGTGGGGGCATCTCTGGAATCTACATCACTGGACTCAAAGCGGTTTCTTGAATTTCTGTGATAAGAAATAATTCCTCACTTATGGTTTGTTCATTGGCAGTCTTTCAATAGAAAAATAATGAATAAATAAAAATAATCAATACAAAAGTAGTGATTGCAGTGTAGTGCTTTTATCTGATATTTTTTGCTTGTTCAGATAAAAAGTTTAATTTCTCGCTGTATCTAGAGTTTTTTTTTTCCTTTTTTTTTGTCCACCTCCTGGGGTGCACAGACTGTGAACGAGAGTTTAGCTGTCGCTCTGTCTGACCTTTTTACCGACCACAAATTTCTGTTGTAATTGGTTTCTTTCTTTTTCCTGTCAGACCGTGTAGCCAACATTTGGCCCATGTTTTAAGCCTGGGTTAACAGCTTTTGACATATTTGCCTTTGATTACATAATGGCAAGCAAGGTAATGGAGTTTAATCCATTAAAAACAAACATTTAAAAGCCAAAGTCAGCCACCAGCAGCCTTTTGTGAAAACTATTATAATACTTTGAGGAGAGAAACTCAAGGGATCCATTAGGCTGTGCTAATCAGTTTCACTGTAGTGTTAAAAGGAACATGTGTAATTTGTTTTTATTACTTTTCAGGCAAAAAGCACCTGATCATGTTTTTTTTTTTTTTTTTTTTTTGAATTCATGTGATTTAAAAGGAGTTACATGGAAAAGTTTTCGCAATAATATAATATAATAATTCTTATTAATATATTTCTTATTAATAATTAGCAGTAATAATTATCAATAAAATGTTTACAAAATGCTCTATTTTTATGTCCTAACTTCTTGATTTAAGTTACTGACATTCAGACAATTTTAACTGACACAGTGAGGGCAGTTAAAGTTTGAATTAATTCTGATAGCAAGTCAGGCATGGCCAACAAAGAGACTTCAAATGATCACACATGGCAATTAAATAGATACCTGAAACTGTAGATACCTGGCATGCTGTTATTTCCTTCTCCTAATTCAAAGCAGACAAAGGCACAGGCATGTCAACTTTACGTCTGAACATTCCTCATTACTGCTTCATTTTTCTACAGCTGATGTTTCGTGAAACAACTGTGAAATGACTGTGTGTCTTTTATGGTGTGGAAGCAGCAAAAGTTGGGTTTGTCTATCAAAGTGAATCAAGTCAGCAGACCTCATCTAATTCTGCTTCATTGCATCTGAAGTTGCCCAGACAAATGCAATTTACAACTGAATCAAGTCAAGCATTGGCTTTAACGGTGTTTCACACACATGCACACACGTTGACAGTACTGGTGTGGTAATCGGAGTGCAATGTCGAACATTTGATCCATCTCAGGCCTGGCCGAGCAGCTGGTGTGTGGCTATGGGCACATCTAAGCTGTCAGGCTTATCAGAAAGTGTGGTACATTGGGGATAGAGACACTGATAAGGCATCAATTATGCATGAAAATAGGTACGCTACATCGCTCTCAGGGTTGGCTTTGCTTTTCTTTTCCAACCATTTTTATCCAGGAGCTCTCTGAATGCATGACCGCTGGACGCGTAATTCATCTGGTAACACTTTTTTCCCCACAGATGCACTCAATTTTGTAGTCGTGACTATCACGTCTTGGTTATAATTTTCTAGTTGGAAGCCAAGATAAGGCTCTGAAAGTTTTATGAGGACAAAGAAGATCTCAGTCTCATCTAAGGGCCGGTGTCATGATGTCATCGGCGACTGCATATATGAGCAGACCTCAGATAAAAACCTGATACCTCAAAAGTGAGAGTTTTCATGCTGGGGAAAAGGAGAGTGAGAAAGAAAAAGGATTACTTTGAGCCCTTAATCTTATATATCAGATGTTCTCTTATTTCTGTATTTTTCAATAGCCTTCCCTAGGGTATCAAAGAGGCCTAGTATTGCTGGAATAACAGGACCTAAAAGAGTAGGGCATTGAAATATCCAGATGCAATACAATCCCTATTAATTTCTCCCATTTGGTGCACTAAATGGCCAGTTTAACAGCAGCCATCAGCCCATCGTTACCCGTAACCTTTTAAAAATCCAGTTTTAAAAATTCATATCCGACTGCAATAATGAACAAGACCCCTTTATCAATTATTTGGACCCTCCAGGCTTTTCTCTCTATATGTGTACTGATATTTACTTCTATGAAAGTGGAAAATTGGGCCAGTGAAATTGGATGAAAAAAAAATTAAGCTGGCAGATAATAAAAGTGACAGTCAAAAAATAATATCCCGAGGTTCACAACCCACGTGGGAAGAAACCCACAGGTGCTGTGTCTATCATCTTGCTTTTCAACATCTGCCATTGCAGGATATCCACCAATAGGCAGTACTGAGTGCTTTGAAGAGGCCTAAGAAATCCTGTGCCTTTCTGGAGGGCTTACTGGCACACGTGGAATGTCAATTTAAGAGCATTTGTGCCCATTTCTGCTTGGATTAGTAAAACGCAGGGCAGCGAGTGACTGTGGGAAGAGATATTGCATTTTTGTCCTGTTTCCATTCATCACTCTCTTGGGCTCTTTTGAAATCAGAGTCAAGAGTTTTCTGGCAGTTTAGTTCTGGTTAAGACTGGTACAGCCACGTAGGTAGAAAATCATGAATTTTAATTTATCTGCATGTTGCTTGTGCTGCTGGTGCTCAGTTTTGGAGAGTAACTAACTAAAAGTAGCAATGCTAATAACGTACAAGTGACTTTGCAATAGCTTTTTGAATAACAAGCTACTTTTTCTTTTTATTGTATCCAAGCTGTACAGAGAAAAGAATCTAATGCAGTCCAATTTATTGAATTAATTAATTAAAAAAAGATTCACTGGGCAATGCCCAAGATGTCTAGCTACTTTTCAGAGTAGATTTAACAATATGAATAAATTGAATTCACAAGCTACAGTTTCTTCCCCAAAAGCAGCTTCACCAATGACTTTAAAAATAACACATAACATAACATAACTCATAACATATAACATATAACATAACATAACATGACATAACATAACATAACATAACATAACATTAACATAATATAACATATAACATAACATAACATAACATAACATAACATAACATAACATAACATAACATAACATTACATATAACAAATCACTGGTCAAATAAAGTATTTCTTTTCTCACACAGAAGTTTGTGTCTTTTTTGTAGCAAAATGTTTTGCTAAATGTTGCTATTAATCACTGTGATATCGACTAAATTATGCATTTTATAGTTTTCTTCATTGCATTTATTGTAAATGTATTTTCTGTCACCCAAAATTAGATTCTCATTCCTTCATAAAAATACTTGATATAAAAGATAAATGATTATTTAAGAAGAAATTTCCTGATTAAATAGCTCTGATGTAGTTTTTTTCATAGCTTATGATAAAAATTATTAATTTGTAGATTGTAGTGTAGCTAGCCTTCTCATAAAGAATAGTTTGACTGTAACTACTTTATGTAT
Organism: Cyprinus carpio; assembly: GCF_018340385.1. Lineage (NCBI taxonomy): Eukaryota > Metazoa > Chordata > Actinopteri > Cypriniformes > Cyprinidae > Cyprinus > Cyprinus carpio. Next base: position 6,480,108 of record NC_056596.1, on the reverse strand, counting down.
ATTAATAAATTTATGGGTAACAAACTAGTTTCTTCCACAAAAGTATTTTCCGCAACCAATTTACATAATTTAATTAAATACTACTGTTTTCCATTGTTTTTGATTATGTTTGAGCAGGTTTGTGCAAGGAGCCAAAATAATCAGTGAATCATTTTTTATGTGGTTAATTTACATTAACTAAAATGAATCAGCTTCCCAAGGCTATATACAGCAGATCCACTAAACACTGGGACACTGATGATTCAATTACCTGTGACAGGATTACGAAGCAAATGCTGCTCATATTTATGAACAACATCGCTGTTTAACATCTATATCCTTTGTTTGTTGATCGTGAGGCTTCACTGTAACCGTTAAAAGTTCAAACTTGCACTCTTCCCTTATTTCCGATGACATTTATAGTCAGGGCCTGATGCTCACTGATTTTAGAGTGAATTATGGAAATTTCTAGTTGACTTGACTAATGAATAACATAAACCAATATATGCTAAATAAAGGTAGGCCACAAAGCTGAGATCCTCAATCTAACCTCCTTAAAGATCTGTAATTGAGAAAGAAGAAGTGAATGACATTCATTTTCAATCCATATTGTCACTTTAAAAAGGGGTTCTGAGTACAATTTATCAGTACAAAGATATTCAACATCAGCAAACAGTGTTTAAAGCCAAGAAAAATGAATACACTCCTTGCCACCTCTGACAAATCTCTGCTGGAAAATCTGTGCTGGCAACCACAGGAATGGTATATATCAAGATACGAGCCTTGAGATCTGAGTGAGTTATCTATAAAATACATCATATTCCTTATTTTAACGGTGTGTCTTTATCCAAATCATATTTGCTGAGAAACAGGAGAACGCTCTAGGCTATTCAATTATTTGAAAAGGATTTTATCAGTGTCACAGTGTTGCTGTCAGAAGAAACTGCAGTCTGCTGTACTCAGCAGTTCAATCATCTGTGAATAAAGCAATCACTCCCACAGCACAGGTTATGAAATCCGTTGATGTCATGAAACTGAATCACTTAGTAGTAGTAACTTAGTAGGGATGGAGATATATACATAAAATGATTCCAGTTCAGGTTTTTTATTCTTCTTAACGATTCTAGTTGCAATCTCTAACATATGTTTTTAAGAAGCTGAAAGAATAAATGCAATTCCACTGCAAAATTAAATAATATATTTTTTAAATACTACTGCCAAAATGTGCAATGTGTATGTTTAACTACATTTGTCAAACGAACCTCTAATCAGATTTAAATCTACATCTTTGAATCACTAAAAAGAACCAACTAAAAAGAGTCATTCATTCGGGAATCAAACTACATTGGTTGTGCTGTAAGTTTTTGATTCACAAAAATAGTACTGATTCAAAAAATGTACTCATTTGGGAGTCATTCATTTTGGAATCAGGATACACCAGTTCATTTTCATGGTTCACTAAAAAGAACCAGTGCAGAGAGTCTTTGGGAGTCAGATTACACTGGTTTACGTTGTTTGTTTCGCAGGCAATAAAAAGAACTGGCTTACAACAGTCATTCAAAATCAGTGGTGTTTTATTGTAATGTTGACAGCTATTGTTCAATAATTATAAAAATCTAAAAACTATTAGAACTCAGTGATGGATAACAGTGGCAAGTGGAGGTGGGCACAGACAGCTGACCTAATTTGGACAGGAGGAGGTTTGGGATGATAGTGTTGAGGGCTGAGCTGAAGTCCACGAACAGGGTCCTCACATAAGTCCCTGGTCTGTCCAGATGTTGCAGGATGTAGTGCAGCCCCATGTTGACTACATCATCCACAGACCTGTTTGCTTGCAAGCAAACTGCAGGGGGTCCAGTAAGGTTCCAGTGATTTCCTTCAGGTGGGCCAGCACCAGTCTTTCTTCATGACAACAGATGTTAAAGCCACAGGTCTGTAGTCATTTAGTCCTGTGATTTTGCATTTCTTTGGGATGGGGATGATGGTGGAGCATTTGAAACAGGAAGGGACTTCAGTGATCTGCTGAAGATCTGTGTGAAGATAGGGGCCAGCACATGATTTTAGACAGGCTGGTGTAATGCCGTCTGGGCCTGGTGCTTTTCTTGTCTTCTGATTCTGGAAGACCTGACGCACATCCCTTTCAAAGACCTGAAGTGTAGGAGGGGGTGAGGGGGGTTGCTGAAGGAGTTAATAGATCAAGGAGAGAAGGTCAAAATGGGTCTGAGGTGTGAGACAGGTTTTTCAAACCTGCAATACAACTCATTCAAATCGTCGGCCAGTTGTTGATTCAACACAGTGCTGGGGGGATGGTGTCTTGTAATTGGTAATGTCTTTCAGTACTTTCCACACTGACACAGGGTTACTGGCTGAAAACTGGATTCTCAGCATTTCAGAGTAGTTCCTCTTAGCCACTCTGATCTCCTTTGTCAGTGCGTTTTTGGCCTGTTTATACAAGACTCTGTCACCACTCCGATAGGCATATTTTTTGGCCTGACAGAGTTATCTGAGTTTTGCAGTGAACCACAGTTTGTCATTGCTGTAAGTGACAGTGAAAGTGATGTGACATACAGCCAAGTATGGTGACCCATACTCAGAATTCATGCTCTGCATTTAACCCATCCAAAGTGCACACACACAGCAGAGAACTCACACACACTGTGAACACACACCCAGAGCAGTGGGCAGCCATTTATGCTGCGGCAACCGGGGAGCAGTTGGGGGTTTGGTGCCTTGCTCAAGGGCACCTCAGTCGTGGTATTGAAGGTGGAGAGAGCGCTGTACATTCACTGCCCCCACCTACAATTCCTGGCGGCCCGAGACTCGAACTCGCAACCTTTGGATTGTGAGTCCGACTTTCTTACCATTAGGCCATGACTTCCCTAGTTAGATGAGTCTGGGGGTGCACATATCCTCACAGAAACTAATGTAGGTTTAGCTGATTTGAGTTTCTGCCTGTAGGTTGGTATAAGATGAACAAGACAGTGATCAGAGAGCCCCAAAGCTGCCTGTGGGACTGATTGATATGCATCCTTTATTGTGGTGTAGCAGTGGTCCAGTATATTACTGTCTCTGCTGGGACATGTAACATGCTGTCTGTATTTTGGCAGTTCACAGGAGAGATTAGCTTTATTAAAGTCACAGAGAATGATTATAACAACGTCCAGGGGTTTTTGGTATGTGTATGTGAATTTGTTGTTGCTGTTTTTGTATTGTTTGATTAGCCTGTTGTTGTGGTGTAATGTTAACATTTGCTTGAGTTGGAGTGTAAAAATTCTGCAGCGAATAGAGTGGCTTACATTTGAAGAAAAGCACTTCTAAATCAGGACAGCACATCTTCTTTAACGCTGTTACATCTGTACACCACCTTTAGTTAAGGTAGAACCATGTCCCACCACCACGCAATTTCCCTGTTGATTCTATGTCTTGATCCGCTCTTAACAGCTGGAGGCATGGCAGATTTAACGCGCTGTCCGGAATGGCTACATAGAGAGTTTGAAAAGTCCTTATTTATTCGGGTGAGCAGAAGTAGTTTGTTTGTTTTGTTGGGTAGAGAGTGGAGATTCGCCAAATGGATACTAGGCAGCGCAGTTCTAAAGTAACGCTGTCTGAGCTTGATGAGCACACTGGCTCGCTTCCCATGCTTGTGTATCTTAAAGTGCTTGAACAGCACAGCTGCTCCACCAACTACAATGTCCAGCATAACATCAGAATATTTGAAAACCGGTAAAATATTGGGTGGTGTGTACTGCCAAATGTTCAGCAATTCGTCCCTGATGAAACTGATTGCAGGAATATACTGTAACTAAAAACAGGGCAAATTAACAAAAACATTAAAACAACTGTGGAACTCCACACCGAGGCGGCCATCCGCGGTGCTATCTTGTATATTGTATTAATTTTTTAATACAATTCATTTTGTATCCGACTACACTGGTCTGTTTTGTGCTTTAATTTCAGTAGTAGTGTTGACAAGATTTGTATTATATTCTGTTCGCATTCACAGAAGAATATGAGAATTGTTTATTGAAGTTAAAGAATGTACTGAATGTTCGGTTTCCATATTTTTTAACGAACATAAATAAGATCCATTCCCAAGCGGTGCTTGATAAGACTAACATCACTATTAATATATGAACAAACCTCTAACCCTAATAAAATATTGAACCCTGCTTTGGACATAAATGAGAGCAATGTCCTAGCAACCAGTCGCAAATCCTAGCATCTTGATGGCAAATTTTTGAAGCACCACTCAAATTTACTCAGAAAAAAATAGTGTTATATATCCTATTTTGTTAACAGTCCAGGAACAACAAAGTCTCACAACTTTAATCACTATGCAAATATTTAATACCCTTCTATCCCTCAGTGAAACTGATATAATTTGCACAACCTTGTCACTGTTCGGCCTGTATTAATATGCTAGAGGACTGTACACTAGTCTCTTGATTTGTGGATTTATAGGGTACTGAGAATGGATTTCATACTGCATCTAACGCTTAAGGTGGCACAGCCCAGTTGATAATTTCAATGTAATTAATTTGTTTGTTGGCACTGACTGGGTCCTGAGCGCATATCCATTGGAATGTTAATTAAATGAGATGTAACTCCCTCCAAGTTGAGTATGAAAAGAAATACTTGCCCTGTTCCGCGCAGCCCTGAAGACTGCAAACTGATTCTCAAGCTATATACATATGATTAGTGCTTGAAGTGGAAAAAAAGAAATGTGCCGGTACCTCATATAATTACCTGTTAGTATAAATGCTCCTCCAGGGTAATTTCTCCCTAATTTTCTGTATCTGCATCATTCCTTTGACACAGAGAAGTGGAGAGACATTGGCTTCCATTACCAAGGTCAGAGGCAATAGCAGACTCATGTGTTTTCACCGTAATGTGGGTAACCAGCTCTATAGCACTTCAGCGTTTTCCATTTCAGGGTCACCTGCGGTAGATCAGGGAACCAGCAAATGCCTCTGACCTTGTTATGTTTGCAGATTGCATCTGTAGACAACAGAAAAAAAAGAACCACATTGTTGACTTCCTGTACATCGTAGGACACACACAGTTATCTCTTGGCCATGTGTTTGTATTACACAATCGTAGGATGAAGTCACTATTTTGCATAAATTTGCATATGTTTAAGGCCCAGTTAATTCACATATTTTTAACGTGATAATTTGTTTGTAACTAGAATGTGCAAAGCTTCTGGTGTCATCAACTTCCATTTATTTTTAATTGCAAACTGGTATTTCTCATGATATTATTTTAATGTATCATTATATACATAAACATAGTGGTTTGTAGCACAAACAGTTTTACAGTTTACTGCATTTCGTTATAGTTATTTACATATATGGCTAATAAATCGGAATTCTCGGACACTCACAGAAAATGGCTTACTTCCGCGTTGCAAAATAAGGATGGTACTTCATTTGGTTCCTCTCGGTTTCGGTCGCCAGCACAATTGAGCGCACGCCTACTCCACTGACCGTGAGCGCGGATGAATTTGTTCGGCGCTTGCGCACTGTAGTGGACCGTAGAAATACCATTCCTATTCTAATCCATAACAGCAATGTCTCCAAGGTGCTCACCACACATCTGAGGCTGAGCACAGCTTTTTGCTCCCTGGCAGACCCCCACAGTCTGCAGGCTTCCTGTTGCCTTTAATCATTTTAATGGACAATTCTGGGATTGCAGGAGATCTGGCAGCTTTTAATGAGATGGGTTTTTACCTCATATACCTGCTGTGGTGTTTTATAGTTGTGTTTTAAGGCTGCTCTTTGTTGTGATCTGTTTGTTTTCTCTCTAACTGCTGCCCTCACCGAGTCGCCTTTTAAAACACTTGTATAATCCCTTAGGCGAAAAAAATGTCAATCAGGTTGCTCTATACATTCAGCATTTGAACCATGAGGCATGAAACACGCTGAAAAGACATGATAAATATGCCAGTGTGTAACCTTGGGTATTCTGGGAAGGGATTTGAAGCTTCTAGTTGAAAATAAAGTGAACTAAAATTATGTTTTTCTGTTTGGTGTATTCACCATATTTGTTGTATCCGCCATATTGTTACATGTATTCGCCATATTTAATGCAAAAATAAATGAATGGAAATAGATTGTGGATTAAATATTACATATCTGCTCATTTTGATTTGGGTCTGTGCTAATTTTAGATCTGGGACCCAAAATGAATCAAATCCAGTAATCAACAGTTTTCCTTGGTATATCATTTTGTGTTCATCAATTACTCTGCCCCGCTGATGGTCATAAATATGGCGAATAAATGAAAAAGTAATGGGACTGAAACAGATGAATATGCACACAAGTAGGGTATGGGCAGGAATAGTTAATCACATTAACTATGAAGTATGTTTATAACATTTTAAGCCAAATAAACAACTTATGCTTGAAAAAGTGTATATTTTGCCAATTAATTATGGCTGTACATGTATATGGCACATCATGTTGTTTTGTTGTTGTTGTTGTAAATTGCACATCAAAAGGTAAACTTGCATCTTGTCAAATATGATCTCACAAAAGGAAAAGATCAAATGAAAAGATCAAAGCTAGTTTATGTTATGTCAACAAGACGGCTTTGGCAAACTCACAAAAAAATTATTTAAGTAAATCCTGAGTAAATACTGGTCAGAATATTCTTCTTGTGCTATTTTCACGTCAACTTTAGAACTGACTTCTGGAATATTCATTACAATACAGTACATTTTCACAGCAGAATGTCTGAGCTTTTCCGTACAATGACAATGGATAGAGACCATAGGTGGTCATGTTCTAAACCAGGGGTGTGCGAACTCGGTCCTGGAGGGCCACTGTCCTGCAGAGTTTAGCTCCAACTTACCCCAAAACACCTGCCTGGAAGTTTCTAGTATACCTAGTAAGACCTGGATTAGCTGGTGTAATTGTGTTTAATTGGTGTTGAATCTAAACTCTGCAGGACACCGGCCCTCCAGGAACAGAATTGGACACCCCTGCTCTAAACACAAAAAAGCACAATAAAAGCATGTTCATAACATTTGTATACTTGGATCCAAGTTTTCTTTAACTTTGTGTGAGGAAAAGTCACTTGAGAGTCATGTTTACCATTTACTTCCATTCTGTATGTTCTACAGAGTAAACTCAGATGGGTTCTCATGCTGGTGAGTAAATGATGGCAAACTTTCATTTTTGGGTGAACTATCCATTTAAGGCAAATGCTTGGACACCTCAAGGGCCAGCCAGTAGTTGGCTTTAAACAGCTCTAAGACTCAAAATGATCTCTCCATGAAACCAAAGTTCAGAAAATTTCACAAAACCAGTGCCATGCAACTAAACAATAAAACTAATCTGGAGAAAAGAGGAAATGCCCATGCATTGGGCCACCGCCATGCCCAAACATCTCTCCACTGAAATCTCTTCACTGAAAGGTCACTAAGAATATCTACAGTATATACAACATGATGTATTTTGAGAATCTGGTGTTTTTTCCTCTCAGTGTTTAGTATCATTGTAAAGTCTATAAGTGTGATTGGTAAAATAGTCTCATAGTGACCCTTGGGTCAAGGGGATCCCGACAAACCAAATGGTCTTTCTAACTGATTTGAAGATTTCTTTGTTCTGATCTGTATATATAAGCAAAGTGACATTACAGTTGTTTGGTATTCTGTAACCAGAAACCCCCCACATTGTGTGTGTGTGAGGACTCTTCTTAAATCATTTTGACTACTATGACTACTATTACCACAAATCTGTGTCCGGGATAGGTCAAACTGAAGGCCCAATGAATGGAGCATGTGGCACATAATCGTGAGACCAGATAAAAGTCAGATTAAACACAGAGCTAGACTAAAATTTAAACTATCCTGATAAATTACGTGAACCTTGCAGAAGCACAAGTATAAGGCCTACAGGCATTATACCTTCGCTCTAACTGCTGGATTCCATCGTTGGTCCAGTTGGGTGGACCTTACACAGCGTTTTAGGACACTTGAGGCTGTTATGAAAATTACATGCTGATATGAAGAAAAAAAAAATCTCCCTCATATACCTCATATCTCCCTCATGAATGATGACACATCAGAGTGCTATGATAACAGAGCTATAACATTACCCAGTCATGATCTCACATCTAAGACCACCTGCTCATCAAATGCTGTTTCTGTGTCAACACTTAAAATTTTAATAATAACCTTTGTGCCAGGCAGATTTAGTCTAATATGTAGCAATAAAGATTTTATAGTTTATTTGTGAGACTTTGTGTTACGTAACATTTTGATCATATATAGTAAAACAATTCATCTATTGTACAATTACTGATAGCATTTAGAAGCAGGGAAACTTGTACTGCCTGACACCGAATTTTGTGATTAGATGGACACAACTAGAAGCCACCTCGCAAGGGACAATTGGCGTCTGAGTGGAGAAATAATGGACAGATAAGGTCCAACAGCTGGGGGAGATTAAATGACAAGACACTAAGTGGCTTTAAAGATTACAAAGGGGAAGCAAATGGAAACACACACATACCATTTTACAGTCTGCTTGAAACTGATATCATAGTTGTACACAGAATGAAACTAGGGCTGGGCGATAAAATATTCAGCATTATTTGCTGGCAAAATATATTTATGCAACATTGTGAATATGATCATTTTAATATGCTTTTAATTTGGCCATTAAATAGACAGAAAAAAGTAATCTTTTACTCTAATCACCTTCATGTATCATTTCAATATATATATATATATATATATATATATATATATATATATATATATATATATATATTTCTATATATATATATTAATTATATTTTATTGTGTAAAAATCACAATCATGTCGCTCCAAATCTGTATAACTTTTTCTGCAGAACACAAAATACTTTTGAAAATATTTTGATCAATGTTTTCCCTATGACAGTCAATGGGGCCCAAAACAATGTGTGGAATATGTGAAAAAGCATGCAAATATTATTTTGTATTTTAACCCTTTAATATCCATTCAATCCTGAATGAATCCGTGTTTTTGAACAAAACAAGTTAATAATTGAGAACTGGAAGATCTTTATGGCTCACTCACAAAGACAGTCTCTTGTTTTGCTCTGAAATTATTTATTTATTTATTTATTGAATGATTTCAGGAGAGTGAATAATTCGGTGAGCAATTTATTAAGACATTAACTTAGAGAAAAGAAATGGTTGAGTGAATGATTCATTGATTAACTTGTCACCGCTTACTGGCATATCAATGTTACCTGCAGAAAGAGACACTGAAAAAGCATGTACGCATGTTTATCTCCAGCCTTAAATAATGTCACAAAGTAATTTTGCAGCTACTTGGTTATTACTCCCACTTCATTTTTACTTTTGACTGCATTATACCACCATAAATAAAAAATGAGCTATTGTTCGCTGTGGATTACAACATCAGCACTCTGTTTGGTTTGTTTTATTTTAAGCTTTCCAGCAAAGCATCATACGATCTAAAGCAGTGTGTTCAGCAGTGTTGCTGCTGTTTAATTAGCACCATCTACCATGTAATTACACACACGGCAACACTGGAAACTTTGTATCAATGTTTTATCTAGTCTGAATCAAAACAAGAGGAAGGGGACACAGTTATTTTCTTACTATGAATATAACACAGAATTGTATTATTATGGCCCTTTACTCAAAGGAGATAAAGGAGTAGTATAATCTCTCATAATACATCTTATAAACATGGCCACTACAGCTGATAAGCAAGGGCTGATGTATTCTGGATTACTCTGATACATTGCACATGCCATTTTTGTTTATGCTGTGGAATTTTAGAAAATAAACTATTAAAATACATTTTTATACTATTACAACTTTAATTTCTCCTTCAACAAAATGTCCAGGAGTTATTTTTGTATTTTTTTTTTTTAACACAACGTCTTAAATCATGTATTGTATTAATAGAATTCTGGTATGAATATAATATTATTAATTTTTGAAAGAAAAAATAGCCCAATTGTTTGTCTTGCTCAGGCTAATTTATAGCTAGCATTTAAGGTATCCTAAATACAACTGAATAACATTTTCACATTTATTTGCAAAAATACTATTGGAAATCATCATTTGTGTTAACCAGAAACAATGTCAGATTAATAAAATAAAATAAAATAAAAAAATACTATTGGTCATGATGGAAATGATGCCTCAAAATTTTAAACAATTAAAAATAAAACGGTTTATGATGGTGATTATGACGGTTTTTAATTTTAATTAAAGTATTTAATATTAATTTATAATAATTTTAAATCCTAATATCTATTAATATTTTTTATGATGAGTTTTCATATTTAAATTTTTTTTATTTGTGTATGGGATAAGGGAAAAAAACTAGACATATAAACAAATAAATAAATAAAATCACACATTTGATATCTGAATGAATGAAGTACATATTCAAATATCCTGCATAAGTGAAAATTAGTGAGGTCAAATCAATGAATTACGTCTAAAATAAAAGTTTGTGTCCACATGATGTGTGTGTACTGTACTGTGTATATTTATATTTATATTATTTATAAACATGCAAATATTTCTGAAATATATACATGTATGTGTATGTATTTTTATATACATATAAATAGACAGTACACACACATAACTAAAACACAAACTTTTATTTTGGATGTGACTAATTGTGATTAATCGATTTGACATCCCTAGTAGGAATCATAAACAAGGTAGAACGTTTCCAAGAACATCTATTTTTCTACAGTCGCTCTTGAGAAACTTCGAGCAATTTGTGATTTAAAATGTGCAAAATAAAACTTGCAAAATGCAAACCAATAAATATTAAGCATGAGTAAACAAAACTGAAGCCAAAATGCATAAACAAACAGTGAAGGTGCCAACTAAATAATCATATCCACCTCCATCAATCTAGATCTACTGCAGATCTTACTAAGAAAAGAAAAGAAAAGAAAAGAAAAGAAAAGAAAAGAAAAGAAAAGAAAAGAAAAGAAAAGAAAAGAAAAGAAAAGAAAAGAAAAGAAAAGAGAACTAAAAGCCAATTTAGGAAGCAGATGAGGTTTGGCTTAGTTACACTGCATACCAGCTTCTACGAAGCATGTGGCGGGAACCCATCATCCACCTCATCTGTCATACCGGCATCTTTCAAACTGACAGCCCTTCATTCTCTTCACATGTTGGGAAAGAGGAAAATAACACACTAAACAAGTGACAGTGATGAAGAGCAGCCTTCCACAACTGACTCCATCCCTCTCTACTTCATATCGAACAATGTCTGCCACGCACAGGTTTGATGGAAGATACTCCATGACTTAAATGACACATTCTTTTTAATAGAAAAACACATGTGATGGCCTCCCCTATCATTTAACATCAAAAATGCTCCCGTGAAAGCATAAATGTATTTATATCAGCATGAAATCTAAGGTAGGACATACTCAACTATCCTGAAGCACATTTTCTGATCTTCTACTAACTACAAGAAACAGGACTAATACTGATGGGTCCAAGCAGTGGACATTTTATTTTTTATTATTAATTGAGAGGAGACACCATATACCAATTAAAAATATATATTTGGGGGAAAAACTCTTAAAATTTATACAAAATGCTGTACGTGTTTTACAATTATGTCTTTGTGGAACATAAAAAAGCTGTGGGGGAAACTAAATACAAAATTTTAAATACTAACAGCTGTTGGAAACTAACTAACTAACTAACTAACTAACAGTTAAAAAGTAGCAATTTTAAATGAGGAAGGCATGGTAGAAAGTTTCCAAAACATCTACTTTTCTACAATTGCTCATCTAATACTGTAGGTGGAAAATAAAACTCTCAAATTGTCAAGTAATAATGAAATAATTTGCAATTTAATAAATGTAATATATTTTAAACTCTCAAATTGTCAAGTAATAATGAAATAATTTGCAATTTAATAAATGTAATATAGTCATTTTAAAAATCAGTTGATCATAGATTTGTTGTGTGATAATTTGTTTATAATTTGTTGATAAGTTGTTAATAAATTTTGGTTGATAAGAGATTAATTGTGTGTTGTTGATTGATCAGTTGTTCAAAAATTATGACTGTCATAAATAGTGTCATACACTCTCAAGAACAACATTGGTACCATAAAGTTGTCAGTTGTGTTGGGGGGTACAGTTTTTCAGAAAACTCTCAAAAATAAGGTACTTTGTACCTATAGGCACAACTTTGTACCTAAAGAGTCCATTTTGGTACCTTAAAGGTACATATTAGTACCTAAAAGGTACAAAAGTGAGTGACAGCTTTTGTACCTTTTTTTCTGAGTGTATTTCAAGATGTCATTTCAACCACAAAATGCAGTAAAACACAATATATCATTTTGAAATGTGGTAAAAATGACCAATGGGCCAAAAGACCCACCTTTTCTGACAGCTTTACTTTCTTTGTGTGACAATTTAATTTTTCTCATCTTCTCCATCTGTCCATTCACTGTCAAGATGCGCAGTCATGCTTGCACTTTGCAACTCTTCTGGGTCTTTAGTATTTCAGGATGTTGTGGGACATGGTTCTGGTTGTTCAGAGAAATTTATTGGGGAAACAAGGTTCTTCTATTCCCATTCACATAAAGACAACACTGCCACTATATTAAACATTAAAGGAATTCATGCATGATTGGATCAGGTGTTAAAGACGTGATGATGTGGAGAGAACTACATTCTAGCCTTCAGCCCATAAGCTGCTACAGATAACAGGATCTGAAACATCCTTCAAGTGCAGCACGAAGCCAACTTGAAGCTTTTCAATCTTTGTGATGAGCTCTGGACTGGCGAAACGCCTTTTCAAGAGGCTCTAACAGAGATGCCCGATTCCTGGCCATCATGTACAGTCTGCCTGTGTGTTTGGTCGCTGTCCATGGTGCTGAACGGACTTCTGTGTGTAAGCTGGGCTGACAGCTGCCTCACTTTGTTTGAATGTGAGTCAGTTCTAGTTAACACAAAATCCCAACTAACAGTTTTAATGGTAGAAGTGCTTGCGGTGCAGGAAGAAGTTCACAGTTCACTTCTTGCATGATTAGATATGAACTGCCAAACAACTGCTGCTGAAAACAGGATGTATTTGTGGGCTCATAATGTGAAAAATCCTGTTGGCAGTGTTGCACTGCATTATATGCAGCAGATGTTCATTCTAAAAAGTTGTAAAAGTTTTTTAAAAATATTTTCTCCTTAAATATTGGAATAAACAGTGATGAAACTGAAATATGTTTATATTTTATCTATTATTGAAATAAATGTTTAATGTTTTTATATAAAACAACAGTATTATATATATATATAATTTGTGGCTAGCTAATGGAAATGAATATTTAATTCAATACTGTAATTAAGTTAAAGCTGAGGATATTGACACACACATACACACAAAGCATTAATTCCATAATTATTTTGCTGAGTTCTTGAATAAACAACTTCAGTAAGTAAGTTTTTTTTTTTTTTCATATTTCAATTTGGTGTTTCAGAACTCTAGATGTAATGTAGGCTACCCTATTTGTGAAAAGTGATAAAAACAAAAGAAAAATGAAAAATTCTCCTGCAGGAACTACTCATGGCTTCAGTCTGTCATGAAAAATACATTTAAATGTGCCATGATCATCTTGTTCCTGCAAGTCTTTGAATTTGAGCTTTTTTGTATGATTGGGTGGAAAAATTCACCTGAGACTCTGGTGTTCTAATTAAAGAGGATCGCAAGCCATTTCCTCTCCAGCACTTCCTCTCGTGGACTTCCCTTTGTTCCCTCCATTCTTGGCACAGTTAATACTCTCTTCCTTTGTAATCTCCGTCTGTCACTCGTGAAACCTGACTAAAATGAAAGATGGAACAGAAAAATATTGTTGAGGGAATACACCAGTTTGTCATGGTTGTGATTCAACATTGACTCATGAAACAAGAAAAGAAGATGAGGACGTACTGAGTCTGAGAACACACGGGAAAATAGAGATGAAAACAAATAAAATTTTAGTCAATGTTTTGACAGTGACAATACAGGTTATACATGAATTATCACTTATTATTGTTTCCCAAATAATCTGTCAGCTTGAACATTGTAATTTTAAATCTCTTCAAAACCAAAATCACATTAACAGCTTTTAAATGTGAAATAAATGCAGAGTTTTACCTTCTTTTTTTTCTGTTTTGCTTGTGTTGGTTTCAAAGGCAGCTGAGCTTATCTAAGCTTTTTATCACCAGATGCTGAATTGATTCAGTCAATAACAGCGAAGCTCCTAAATCCTCAGGAGTTTGTCCATGGTAGATTGAAGTCATCTTCAGAGGAGACAGTAAAACCATAAAAACCCTGAATACTGATATCTTTACTAAAACCTGAAGTTTTATGGGGGGGCCAAACTACATGACCACTAAAAGTATTTGTACAGTTAAGCTGCACACAAAACTGTTTGACTGTCATTGCATAGATGGGAAGATCTCATTTCAAGTGGCATCTGCAAACAAATGATGCTAGATTATATCTTTGGCTATGCATTTCTAATTATTTTATTATATAAAAAACAAAAGCATTTTTTTCCCCTTGAAATTAATGCTTGTGTCATTTTTACAATAAACAATAACATTAATAACATTAACATAACAATAATAACATTTTTATATTCAGTTGTCTACATACATTTTGTGTTCACTGTATATTTATGCAAGTTTCTGTGGATGATGGGAGTGATTAGCATTTATGCATATCAATTTAAATGGACTGACAGAAAAGGACACAGTTAACGAGAAACTGTGCAGGGTTTTAATTACTGTAGCCACTGACCTAGAACATTCTCAAGTCATGGTAGACATCAGCTAATTTATTTTAAGGCCTCCCATTTCATTATTCAAAATAAATAAATAAATAAACATTAGCTGAAGGTTTTTCGGTGCAGATAAGCATAAGTTTCACCATATGTTTAAAAGGTCTATCTATCTATCTATCTATCTATCTATCTATCTATCTATCTATCTATCTATCTATCTATCTATCTATCCATCCATCCATCCATCCATCCATTCATCCATCCATCCATCCATCCATCCATCCATCCATCCATCATTAAAATTATAAAATGATATTATATTAATTATAAAATGATTATAATTATTGAGTTATTATTTTTATTATTATTAGGTAAAAAATAAACTAAATACAGATATATTCTCTGAAAACAAGCATTATTTTGTGCAAAAGGAAATGTGTGCAATTTTTATTTTTGAGTATATTCATCTTGGTTTAAAGATGTGTAATACTGATACTGATTTTGAAAATGTTTGCTTTTTAATTAAGTAAATAAAATGTAAAACTTTAGGTTACGGTCTGTAAATAAATCTATATTAAACATTTATTTGGACACATAAATGTATGCAGTGTTCTGGCTCTGACTTACACACTTCCAAACTTCTTGAACAAAGTTTGGTGTTACGAAATGTCAGTGCCAGAATCAAACCTGTACAGAATTAGAATCAGTAAAAAGAGAAGGAAAAAAGACTGTACTAAGACTGTGGAATGACCTATTTAAGTTCTGGGAATTAGAGACAAAATCTTATTATCTCTCTGTATTGTACTATGTAGACTGCTTTTTTTTTTTTTTTTAAGACTGTGGAATTTTTTTTTTTTTTTTTAATCTTCACAAAGTCACACAACTCCACAGTTGCAGTTGCCAATTCCATTTGCACATTTAAGGGAATTCACTTTCTGCTTTTTACTTTTTCATTCTTAAAGCTGAAGTGTGCCATTTCTGTGCCACCACCATCAACCAAATGATGCGTTCAAACTAGGGGTGCACCGATTCCATCAGGTGCGTGATTTCACACAGAGCAGCTGTTACTACACGGAGCCGTTGTTAACTGACAAGCTGCGCAAATCCACGTTCATTATCAGCATTTATTTGCGCAGCTTGTCAGTTAACAACGGCTCCGTGTAGTAGTAACAGCTGCTCTATGTGAAATCACGCACCTGGTGGAATTTATCGCTGATTAGATAACCGGCTTTACTGACGAGATGCGCATTAACGATCGGCCGATCTTGACCGGTGCACCCCTAGTTCAAACAATATATAATAAGCTAATAATTAGTTTTAAACAGGCCCCTCCCACCAAGTTTGCCATTGGTCAGACAAACTGATAGCCCCACCCACATTTATTCCACTAGATGGGCCACTGTTGCCCTGTCAGAATGGTTGGGACAAACTGCAAAAGCACCCTAAGGCACAGTATTTATGCTTTTCCAAAAAAAAAAAAAAAAAAAAAAAAAAAAAAAAAAAAATTGGTTGTCTAATGTTGTCTCACACATCAAATAGTCTTCAGATAGGATACACACTAGAAACCCACATTTTCCTCTTTAGATTCGGCTGATATCCGCAGGTACCTTATCACCATGGGACACACTAGTCCTGGAGATCCCAGCTGTGGGACGTCACTCAAATCAACAGCCCTCCACTGAAGTCAGCTGTTCACGCAGCATTCACATACCTGAACACAAACAGACGTTTGGCCAGTCTTTGGTAAGTCTTAATCATCCTCCTAATACTGCTGCTTTAACTCACAATGAATGCATTATGGTTAGTCCCAAATGCCTGGTCGTCCCTGTGGAGCAGATGGGATGAGAGGGTTCACAGCTGGCCATGTTTACCAAGCATTTACTTTCCTAATGGGAGAAAAGAGAGAAGAAGATAAAGAAAAACAAAGACACAGACTTGGCTGGAAGTAGCACACAGCCTTGTCAAAGATTTTTGGGGTAAAAAACAATGATGCAATATAGGAGATATTCAGTGCTTTTAGGGAATAGGATGCAAAATGAGTTCATCAAAATATTAATCTAGCTGGGGAAAATATTGAGAAATATTGTTTTGAATTATTTTGAACCTGTTAATGAGTGATACTTTTCAAAGTTCATATAATCAATGCGTACCCACTCTTCTTGATGAATCAAAAAGCTTTATGATCTGATTTTGTTTGTATTTATCTTTCTGTTTGTATTTATCTATCTCTCTCTCTCTCTCTCTCTTTAAAATTGTAAATAGCTTTAATCTTATGCATCTAAAGTTTTCTTTTAATTTTTCTTAAGATGTTTTTTTCACCTTTTTTTTTCCTGACGGGCTCCCCATTTTTCTGAAATAATAATAAAGTAAAAAGTTACAATAACTAACAAATAAATAAATGGCAGCACATTTTACAGAAAATAAATAATATTTATTTTTTGAAGTATACTGTAATGAAAGGAAGATAATTAAAAAAACATACACACACACATACATATTATTATTATTATTTTATTTATTATTATTATTGTTACTATTAGTATTATGTTTAAATTTATTAAATTATTAAATTAATTAATTTATTGATTTTTTGACCAATATAAGCCACAGTAATTGCCACTGCAGTCCAGTGTAACAGCAGGATGTGTGCCTAGCTTCCCTCTACCCTCTACCTGCCTCTGCTTGCCACTGTATTCTGCTGGGCAGCACACATTAAACATTTATTGTGCCCATCCCAAGCAAGACTCCATTATTTATTTACAAGAATGGTTTCGTCCCAATCCCTTGATAGAATACAAATGAAACATGGCTATTTGTATTCCAGACTGCTTTCATTCCCATAGATTAACCAATCCAATCAAACTAAATAAATAAATAAATATATATATATAATAAAATATTAATATATTTTGTGTTTTTTTTTTTTTTTTTTTAGTTCTTCTAGTTCTGCAAATCTTCAAAAAGCAGTGCTGTTGTTTTGAGGTTGATATAACTGTGAGTGTCACAATTGTGTTAATGTATCCGTAGGGTGAAGTCATTTTAGTTAAATCTGATGTGGCATGATTATAAACCAAATATGATCAGAGAACAATCTGTTCAGAATTCATAATGCGACAATCAATTCTTAACAATTTCAGGTATATTCAAGGTGACTGGAAATTTGGGATGCCAGGGCGCAGATGGAGACCAAGGTGGCAAAACTTATGATTGCCATCTGAAAAAGTTGCTGGGCAGATCTGAAGGAATATTATCGTTAACTTCTGAGGAACCACATTGCAAGCCTCAGGAAAAGATGGTGGTGATGATTTGTTGTTTTTTTTCTTTTTTTTATTCAATTATTTATTTTTTTTTATGTATTTATTTATTTCTGTAAGGAAGAAAATTTTGTTTGCTCTGTGTGCTAGGATTTCCACAGACATTTTTCTTGATTTTTAACTCACACATCTCGAAAAAACACATATAATCCAAAACCTTTCTTTGAGATATACCCATTAGCTGGGCAGAGGTTGAAATTGTTGGCAAGGGGGGGGGGGGTTTTTATTTCTACAGTGTTACGAACAGGAAACCAAACAAGAGACAGCCGATCATTCTTGTGTGGCTCTGTTGCCCACAAAACATATAGAGGCGCTAATTTAATTTCATGTTTCATTGGCTGCTGGTGCCACAGACAGGAAAGTTAGAATGGCATCCCAAAGGTTGATGTTTGACTTTGCCAGCTGTAGGAAGGTCCTGATTTCAGGAGTTTCACTTCTTATCAGCTGTCTGCGACAATGCACAACAATTTACAGCTGAAGATGCTATCAACTTGTCAAAAGGCGATCGTTTAGCAAGTTCTAAAATATTTCAACATGAGTAGATATTCATATGTAAAGCTTGCTTTATTATTAACATATTGACAGCATGTAAACATCCTAGCCTAACCATTTTTTTAGAAGCACAAATGTTCACAAATCCTTTTAGGTTCGTACAATTTTGAAAATATATAGCCTAGCCTAGCCTAGCCTAGCCTAGCCTAAGCAAAATAAAATAAAATAAAATAAAATAAAATAAAATAAAATAAAATAAAATAAAATAAAATAAAATAAAATAAAATAAAATAAAATAAAATAAAATCATTAATAGGCAAATCATATATTTCTATTACTTATTTAATACACATTTACATTAATCTTTTAGGTGCACAAAATGCTGAATATATATAACTTTAAAATATTTATATATTGTAACATTTGTCTAAATATACAGAAATGTAAATGTAACATTCAAATACCTATGAATATCCATGAGTACTTAGAGGGTTATCATTAACCCAAGCTAAATTTTATCTGATAAACTTAAAAAAAAAAAAAACATCAAAATAAAGGTGCATGATTATAGAAAGCAAAACACTGGAAAGTTAAAAAAAGCTGTAAAAAAATATTTAAATGTGTTTTTATACTGTAACATTTTACGTTGAATAAAACTCCTTCCACTTCTGTATGTTGATGTATGAATATTGCTACAAATAAAAAAAATGTATATGTGATATTACAACTGGGAGTCCTTATTGCTCCATATAAATATATTTTATTATTTACAGTAGATTGTTCATCCTAACACAATATTTCATTTTCTTTACATGGGTATGGACAAGCAAATCAATAATAGGATAAAACCACAAAGACAGAGCTTACTAATATTACTGCATCCAGCATTTAAGATGCTGAAATGTCACCTTATCTCCTTTGTTAGATTTTTTTTTTTGTTGTTTTTTTTTTCAGCTTTCTTGCGCGCTCTCTCTCTAGAGTGTTTTTTCTAATCTAGGCCATAATGAAATTCCCTGCAGAGAAACATTATGTGTAGGAGGGGAGGCGTGAATGAGGGGATATTTAAACAATTTATGAGAACACGACACAAGCAACTGCTATCACCTTTTTCATAAAGCAAAACTGCTAAAGACTCGGATGCATAATAAAACCTCAGATCACAATTAAACCAACCATTAAAGTTGAACTGTCTTTGTGTGTTTCTCCCAGCAGACGTTACTGACTGAGAGTGGGATTAGCTGCGTTTTATTTATTGCAGATAATCTATTGCTGAGTTCTTGCTAAGCGGGCTCATCTGGAAATGTCATGTTGGAAAAAGCAACCTTGTAACAGTACAGGCTGCAATCACGTAGCGGCTAAACCGGCCATGAAATGTTTTTGTCTGGATGTGGTTCAATCGATCAGGCTGTTGTTGAGGTCAATGCTCTACACATGCAGGTTAAAAACAACCTAAAGTTGATATTCAGTACACAAAACACAAGCCTTAGGCTGCTAAACACAATTACACTAACAACATGCAGTATTCAGTAATGACATAGGGAGGGCTACTTCCTGTATTGTATGCTGATTGACTAAAAACTAGCTGAAAATTTACTCACCCTGCAGGCCAAGATATAGATAGTTTTTCTTCATGGGAACAGATTCAGAAGAACTTAGCATTAAATCACTTGCTCACCAATGGATCCTCTGCAGTGAATGGGTGCCGTCAGAATGAGAGTTCAAACAGCTGATAAAAAACATCATAATAATCTACAAGTAATCCATATGACTCCAGTCCATCATTTATCGTCCAGTGAAGTGAAAAGCTGCATGTTTGTATCCATTATTATGGCGTTTTAACTTTAACTAAAATATGAGTCCATAATCCATAATAGTACTTCTTCCAGTAAGTCTACTGCCTGTTGATGTCTCACATCAAAATACACCAACATTTATTTAGAACTGTTTAGGACTGTTTCACTTGTAAACTGTGCTTGATTTGTGCATACTTAAAGTTATATATATATAATATAGATATATATATATATATATATATATAAAGATATATATATATATATATATACACACACACACACACACACACACACACACACACACACATATTGATTCACTTGTTTGTTTCATGTATTCATTTATTTAATGTGTTTATTTATTTTTTAAAGGAAGGTTTAGTTTCTTGTGCCAATCAACATGATGCTGTGAAAATGTTGTAATAAACTTAAAGTGTAACATATACTGTATGAAGTTTTAATGGACATTTAGATTTGAAATGTCCTTTAAATTGAGTGTGCAGTCACAAAAAGCAATGTTCAAGTCTTGTGTTTGTCCTGTTCTTGGATGATTGATGATGCTGTCTCATTGGTTACTAGAACAAAATAACTGTGCTCAAATTCCCAATGCTTCACTTGAAAACCAAATTATCTGGCAGAACTACTTATACTCTACAGTCACACCACAAATGGTGTTGTGAAAGCTAATTAGCTACTAAGCCAAATGCAGCTGCAAGGTACTCGTGATTTGGAGTTAAACTTTAATCATGCTTCTCTTTTGAAAACTAGTTTAACTAAAAGCTACTAATAAATAGCTAACTACATTAAAACTGTGTTCAAAAAAACAAAAAAAAAAAAAAAAAAAAAAAAAAACCGGCCTGTTACAGGAAAATAAACACTATTTTGTGCTGAGCTACTGGCTCTTTTCTGAAAAAATTAAGTTATTAGCCGTGGCATCGTGCAATCTGTATTGAGTGGCTACCATATTTGTGGCACAAGTCTATCAAAGTGGCCATCTGTCCTAGGCTTGTCAAAAGAGCTATTTTTCCAGACATTAATTGTTAGTCGTGCAACACAATTTCAAAGTTGTGCATGCCTCCCTGAGAGAAGTGCATTAAATTCCCTTTGCAAGAGCACAGAAAGTGGACAATTATCCACTACAGACATATTTAATACAGGTAATTTAGTGTCACACTCTTTCACGTCCCCTTCTTTGTTTTGTATGTGATTGATGGGTGGGGAAAAGACTTAGTTGGAAGAGTGTTGTAAGGAGGGGAAAATTCTCTAAAAAGAGCTTTTTATTTATATATTTATTTATTTTGAAGGTGAGAAAGTTTGCTCTGCAGGGAAAAGGCTGCCTAGTTTCCAAATATCTACCAGTTGAAAGTTTGGATGTACCTGCTCTTTCTCACTATTATCATTTTCTACAGTTTAAAATGATAGTCATAAAAACTACTGAATTATAGGAATCATGTAAAAATATTCAATTAAAGCTCAGGGATGCTGATGTCCCTTCACTATCCATTTCAACTTTAATAAAATATTTAAATAAATAAAAATAAATGAAATATAACAAACCATCACAAACATATTAATACAAATATGAAAATAAAATGAATAAAAGAAAATAATTCACACAAAGGATCAGAAATCTTTCAAAATTATTCGAAATCAAATGTGTTATCGGAGTTATTATAGTTAACTGAAACTAAAACCATTTAAAATTACTACTTGAAATAAAATACATTTTAACTGAAATAACATGAAATATTAAATAGTTTTTAGTTTAGCTAAAGCAGCCCACCCAACATTTTTTTTCATTTTAATAATTATTTTTTTTAATTTTATTAATTAATTCATTTAGATATTTAGTATAAGCAATATTAATGAAACTTTAAAAATTTAAATTTTAAACAAAAATTCAAAAATATTAATGTGTAATAATAATATATATACATAATAAAAAAAATTAATGAAACTTTAAAATTAAAATGTAAACCAAAAATACAAATTAATGATCAGTATACACAAAATTAATGAAACTTTAAAATTAAAGTGTAGATGCTTTGAAACAATGTGCTATTCAAATACAAACTAACTTAAATTGACTTGACCAAGTACTTAAAATAATATTTCGTTAGCCTTATGAACATGCATGAGATCAAAAGTCTCATCTCATGTGATCACATCCAAACCTGTCTAATACTCTACAATAAAAACCAGTATCAATATACAAGAGCTACACGGCCCAGAAAAGTTATTTTTCAACTGACAGGACCATAAATCAAAAAAATGACACACAATATCCAGACAGCAGAGTTAATGATCAATGTAAACAGGTTTCAGTTTGATAGGAAGATGTACCACACAAAGCATCCAGTAAAATCTAATCAAGTTAAAAGGGAATGACGCTCATTATAAACAGAGCTTCTGAGCAATGTTTTATTCATAACACTAGGATGCTTTTGAATTCTATCATATTTTATCCATTTTGGACAGTATTAGGCTTCTCCTGAGGAGTTTTAAATTAATGATTAACTGGCGTCTTTCTTCAAATTATCCTCCTGTTGAAATTACATGTGCTTTGCATGCATGGTTTTAATAAATAAAACACCTGTTTTTTTTTTTTTTTTTTTTTTTTTTTTTCTGAAGGAATTGATCTACCATTTTTTAATGGAAAGAACTGAAAAATGGTTGAGCAATATTCATACTTAATTACAAATTTTAAACAGTAAGCAGTTATGTTCAGCTGGAGACAAGCAGGCTTGGTAAACTCAAGACAGCATCTGGTTTGCACTGACCTCTCAATCCTGAAACACTTCTTGAAGGAGATGGAATCATTAGGAACCAAACTTTCCTTCTTCTCTTTAGATAACATACTAGGTAAAATTCAGAGCCTGAAACAGTTCTTGAATTATGTTGAAAAAAATTATGCTTTAATGAAAAATATCTTTAATGTTTATTCAAAACTTTTTGAAAACTGAGCCTGGCCATGCATCAACGCATGACTTCATACATTTACAAGTCAAAAATGGCAATTTGGTGTTCAGAAACATGACCTGTCAGGTGTTCAGTTCCAGCTGTTCCAACTTCTTTTCACATCAGCTCTCTATAACACTATCATTCAAACAATTGGGATTGGTCAGAATTTTTTTGGTTTTGTTTTTGTTTTTGGAAAGAAGACTCTTATGCTCACCCATGTTAAATTAGATCAAAAATAAAGTAAAAACAGTAATAATTTGAAATATTATTGCAATAAAAAATAAATGCAATCTATTCCTGTGATTGCAAAGCTGAATTTTCAGCAGTCATTACTCCAGTCTTCAGTGCATGATCCTTCAGAAATCATTAAAATATGCTGATTTGCTGCTCAATAATAATAATAATAATAATAATAATAATAAAAATAAAAACCTTACACACTCCAAGTTTTTTGAAAACCATTTCTTCAACTATGGACACTTGTTTTAGAGGTGAATGATTTTGATGCTTCGCCTAGACGTTCAATCTGCTAGCTATGAAATTAGCATTAGCAAGTCATTAGTGACATCACTCATTATATTCCAGAAAAAAAATCTATTGCATTCTCAATGCAGGCAAATCAAACAAATTAGTGAGCGGAACTTTTTAACTAAAAACCTAAAATTACTATAGTTGAAGAAGGAACCCAAAACAAAGTAATCTAAAATTACTATAGTTGAAGAAGGAACCCAAAACAATGTTATTAACCTTAAAAAAAAAAAAAAAATCTGTTATTACGTTTATAGATTTTGGAATGTGTGAAGTGTTTTGGAAACCTTCCTACATCATACCGTCCTTCCCTGTGTCCCTGTGCAGTGTGGTGTCAAATCCGAGCTCCCTAAAGCTATTTAAACAAAAACACCTGCTAGTTGAATGTATGTGATAGTAATCACTACCAGAGGCATGAGAGCTCCAGGAGAGTCATTCATTGGGGAGGGGACAGTAATGCAGCGCTCGCTAACATTTCTCCACTCTGTCTGCGGTGGCTGGAGCCGAGCAGCAGACAGACCTGGAGAGAGACACAATTAAGAAATGCAGTGGTGTGTGCCCGTGTTCGGCGTCTGCAGCATACCAATGAAGACCAGCCCACCTCTCCCTGCTCAGGTATGTTGCCCACCCTGCCAGGATCTAATTAGACCATCTCTTTGTAAATGGGAATGAGATTACAGGACAGGACAGCATGCCGTTTGCTGCGGGTTGCTGGAGGTCACAGCCAAGTCATTACCTACCCTTAGATTGAGCCCCGAATGACACAGGGAGAATGAAAATAGAGTCATTACCCATACTGCCTTTATTCAGAGAAACACACTGCACTTACCCTTCTTGGTTATTATTTTGTTGTTGTAGCAGCACTGTTTACTGATTTTTCTCTGTGTATAAACTTCACTATGGTTGTTTTAGCTTATGTTTGTTTAATAAAACGCTATATATTATACTATTTGTATCATTATTATTATTTTATAATAAAAATACATTATACATACTGTACACTCACTATTTTCTTACTGCATTAATAAGCTATATTATTAAGAAATTATTAAATAATAACAACAACAACAACAACAACATATTTTGGATAATTTGAGTAGGCTTTCAGCTGGGAAAAAGCCCCCCACCTTTTCCTAAAGTAATGATTTACATAATTTCTTAATTATGAAGTTTAATAAAATAATGAGTATAACTATATGACGTATTTACTATATAATAATAATAATAATAATAATAATTTCTATTTTTTGGATAACTTGTATTCTATCATCTGAAAGAATACTTTTTCTTAATGTAATAATTTAGTAAAGTAGTATTTTTTTTTAATAAGGTAGCTTAATAAAATAGTGAGTGTAGCTATATAAAATGCATTTACTATTTTAATAATAATAATAATTTGAATAGGCTTTTAGCTAATAGAATGCTGTTTTGAAATGTAAAGATTTAGCAAAGTAATGATTTCTTAATACCTTAAAATATTGACACTATATAATTTATTTACTATATACTATATTTTCTCTCGCATCAGTGGCATTAGTCATCAGAATTTGGTAAACACTGGTCACAGATGTGGAGATTTCAACAAGCTGATTGCTTACTAAAAAACACACACAGATCATGTTTCCAGCCCATCTGAAGTTTGATTTTAACGTGACAAATTGGTGACATAAGTGTGTGTATTGCTTACTGTTTAATTAGACTTCTCATTAATGCCATCATTTTGTTCATTGAAAAACACAGCGATTATGCCTGTCACCCAATCCACTATTATTTTAAAAATATTACTGTTTTTGTCACAGATTGTAGTTTTAAGAGTTTTTAGGCAAGGATGTACTCGTTTAGACTTCAAATATGCAGTTTGTTAATAAAGATAATGTCTATTTGAAAATTTCTTGCATTGCTTTTGGGAGATGTTTGCTCCAGGTGTTTGGTAGGGATTAAGGTCTTTTTGAACAAATTTGAGTTGCATCTGCTTAGCCAGATCTTCTGGAATTTGCCACTGGCTCTGATGTCTCTATAGTGGTTAAACATGAGATATAATTCGATTTGGGTAAATCAAACATGCTGTATTTGGTCTCATTAATCTATTGTTTGTTCCAGAGCAAATAGTTTTAGCTGAGGGCAAAATCTCTTCACGTTATATGTAGCCTACTTTTGACTGAATTGCCTAGCAACTTTAATGATGATTGTTATTGTTTGTTAAATATTATTATTCAATAAATATTCTTTTATAAATAATAGTAATATTTAATTATAGCATTTAGTATTGAGAAACGGTGTGTTTTCGTGATGGTGATTTTAGTTACATTGTCCCGTCATTAGATGGTAACAAGAGACTGTTTTTATGAATGAGTAGGCATAAAGACTTTTATATTGAAAGAGATTGAAACAGGGCTGTAAACAAGGAAGTTTTTTTTACTTTCAACAACACATTGTAAGATGCACTGAGCAGCGCTGTCATTAGAAATCACCCTTAACAGATGAAAGAGTAGTACGACAAAGATATTGCTTTCCTCAGCAGACATTCAAACTAATGTTTTATTGTGAATATGAAATTGAGCTGAAGAATGAATGTTGTATCAGATGCAGGTAATCACACTCCTCAGTCCAGCTCTCTCTCTCATAATACTCTACAATGAGCTGTTACTACAGTAATAAAATGGGTTTTTCAAGAAGCAAATCTTAACTAATTTTAATGAAGCAACTCATTCCTTCGTTACTATTTGTAAAATGACAGTTTCAAATTAGTAACGGAGGCTTGGGCTCAGCTGTGAAACGGTCAAACCGTGGCGGAAGAAAGTAGTTTTGCACAAAGGATGGTTTTCTAAGGAGGGACACTCTGTTGTTATTTCTTATACATTTAAACACTCGTGCTGTCAAACTGTTGTATAAGTGCAATATCGCACTCGTAGCAGTGTGATATGGCTATATATCAGCACGCTGTGGTTACTTACAGCCGAGCTGATATACAGGCATATTGCACTGCTACGAGTGCGATATTGCTCATAAATATATATATAGATATATATATATATATATATATATATATATATATATATATATATATATATATATATATATATATATATATATATACAACGACAATTCATCTGAAAGAATGTTTCTTATCATAATAATTTCTTAATATTTTGTAGCTACAGTAAATACAATGAGTATAAACTGTAATACAGTGTATACACCCACACACACAGATTTAATTGATTCTGCTTGCAGCTATAGGATACTCAGGGTTGTGATATATTAGTAATACAGTCTTGACTGAAAGGATTGCAGGCCAATGCTACATGTCGCACTTAACAACAACCTTTAGCCATGATTATATTCATAGCATGGCTATATTCATAAAACAAACAAACATTTATGGAAATACAATAATATTGTTGATTATCAAACTTCTGTCTGACAGACCGAAGATGAAACTGCAGATTTACTCCGCAATGGCACAATTTCCTTTGAGCTATCTAATTGCAGGCTTCTATTGGCTCCTTAATATGAACATGGACTGACATGAGTTAGTCTTTTTAGCTTCGGTCCAAACCAAAGGTTGTGTGGATCCAATTGAGCGGAGATGACGGAACTCATTATTCAAAACATTCTGGGGAGAATTTGGATGAAATCTGGCTCAAAGGCTGGCTTTTGTAAAACAAATTTCTTCACAGAAACCCCAATGTCTGCTTAAATTGGATAAGATGGGAAGATCGGAGGATGGGAGGGCAAACAACACTGATCTGACAGTATTTTCCTTTAATTTAATTAGGTGTCTCTTTATACTGTTTCAGTGCTTTGAATATATATATATATATATATGATATATATATATATATATATATATATATATATATATATATATATATATATATATATATATATATATATATATATATATATATATATATATATACTGTTTATATACATGAAACTAAGTGACACAGTAACATACATGTATCACTTCGGAACTAATAACCATAAAAACATACATGATAACTGATTTTCACAATCTAAGATAATAAATACATATTAAAGGTAAACTTTATATGCAGTGCTATCTAACAATATCAAGTGTTTACTTTCGAGTTTCAGTGGAAGACCAGTTAGACAGCAGAGTACTTTTGTCAGCAAGCTACCGGCCTCTAGTTTAGAATAAGAGCGATTCGTAAACCAACCCACTGCAGAGACCAAAGCATGAGCTCATCACGCCATTAGGATTATGCAACAGTGAATTACTCTTCAAGTGCAGATTTATGCGGGAAATACATATTCAAATAGTTTATATCAGGGAGCACAGGTGGGACTAGTAAATGTTCTGCAGGTCTGCATGTCTTTAGTTTCTTTGACTAAATGCTAAATGTTTTGTTCAAGTGCAGATTTATGCGGTAGTTTGTTTGCCGACACTGTCCAAATGTCAGAGCTAAATGTTTTGGTAGTGGAGACAGAATAGCTGGTAGTGAGACAAACGAAAGAGGCCTTAATGTAACGCGTGTATCCCATTACAGCGAATGCGTACTGGCAATGCCGTTCATCCCCCATTACTGATGTCAATGCCGTTACACTGTCCACCCTCGATTGTCAGAGTCTCCAGGGCGTCCTGTTTGAAGTAGTGAGAAACGAGATGGGACTTCCTGTCATTACGCTGCCTCCCATTCCTACAGATATCTGCATCTTCTTCATCCTCTTCCTCACTGGATGTGTTACCGTTCACCTCTGTGTCCAGTTCGTTGGCACCAAATGGGTCACTGCAGGATGAATATTCAATCTCCTCCATGCAGGGTGGTTCATCATCCTCAAAACAACTGTTGAAACAAACACAATGTTGTTATGATTAAGCAAAAAGATTATTACAGCTGAAATAAAATTAAATATAAATATTAGATAAAAAGCTAATTAAAATTAGAAAAAAAAAATTCAGACATTTAAAAAAAACAATCTTATTAAAAACAGAAAAGCACATAAAATTACAAAATTCAATAAAGTGACAACTAAAAAAATATATAAAAATTAAAAGCTAAATAAAAAAACTGAATACACATGACAAAAGCACATGAAATTAGTAAAAATAAAATGAAAACTGAAAATAAAAATTAATTCAAAATCTTAAAAAAATACTAATAAATAAAAATACTAAAATACTGCAGCAATGCATCTGAAAAAAAAAATGCTGAATGAAAGTTCAATGAAGTGCTCTGTCATCACTTCATCACCGTGGAGTGAAATTAATTTGAACGGAAACGCATTGCTCTGTCTCCACTGCTGGATCTGCCAAAGGGATACTGCTAGCTCTGTCTCTGCTGCTGGTTTGGTTGAAGGTAGAAGTAAATTGAGTTTACTGTGATATTTTGATTGACAGTGGGATTAATGGAGAACGTGGATGTGACGAGCAATCCGATTCGCCCCTCCTCACCAGTAGTGTGTGTGTGTGTGCGCACATGTGAGTCTGTTTATCATTTTCTCTGCCCTGGGTGGAAATTAAAGGGAAAAAATAACATCTGGTGTGCCACAATGTGAAGAACAACATTGTATTTTTCCCTCTTCATTATATAGGAAAGATGAGATGACGCTTTGGTTGAAAGAGAGAGCGTGTGGGAGAAGTCTCATGAGACGCAGGAGACACGTCCCTTTCACAAACAAATCACGTCCTCTCCACTCGCAAAATGAACCAATTTGTTATGTGGTTGTCACTGCGGCAACAGGTGTGAGTTACTTGTCTTTTCTTTTGGCTGTTACTGGGTGTTCAAATTCAGTGCGGGACACATAACAAGCAGGGATATTACTGTTTTGTGGTTGCAGCACCTGTCGATTGTAAGGGGAGATGATTTGAATATATAGACCACGTGACTGAGTTTAAAGGGTTAGTTCACCCAAAAATGAAAATTAGCCCATAAATTACTCACCCTCAAGGCATCCTAGGTGTATGTAACTTTCTTCTTTCAGACGAATCCAGTTGGAGTTATATAAAAATTGTCTTTTTTATCTTTCAAGCTGTTTAATGGCAGTCAGCGGGTGTTGCAGTGCTTCAGTCCAAAAGAAGTGAAATAAAAAGCACCCATCCTTAATAAAAAGTGTCTCACATGGCTCCGGGGGGTGAACAAAGTCCTCCTGTAGCGAATCAATGTGTTTTTGTAAGAAAAATATCCATATTCAAAACATAATAATCACTTTAATGTAGCTTGCGCCAACAGTTGTAGACGGAAGCAGTTCCGGGCGGATGACTTATGAGGTCAGCGCTGCACATGCACCAGTGAGTCTCGTGAAAGCCAACGTTTGTTAACAGGAGCAAAGGAAGCAAAGTTTCATTACTTTAGCAAAGGAAAACCAGTATCCTCTTGGTTTATATCAAAATCCTCTGACATTCTTCTTTACAAATCCTCGTTTTGTACTTCTAATTCTTGACCGTTGTTTTGTTTTGATCTATCCCCTGCGCTTTCGCGTTCGTCACTTCTGAGCGGCGCATGCCCAAACCCAACTTCATATGGCATCCTCCCAGAACTGCTTCCATGTACAAAAGTGAGCACAAGCTAGATTATATTGATTATTATTAAATATTATTAAATACATATTATTTTTCTTACAAAAAAACATCGATTCGCTACAGGAGGACTTTGTTCACCCCCCGGAGCTGTGTGAGACACTTTTTATTAAGGATGGGCACTTTTTATTTCACTTCTTTTCGACTGATGCACTGTAACACACGCTAAGTGCCATGAAACTGCTTGAAAGATCAAAGGCGATTTTTAATATAACTCCGACTGGATTCATCTGAAAGAAGAAAGTCATATAAACCTAGGATGACTTGAGGGTGAGTAATTTATGTGGCTAATTTTCATTTTTGGGTGAACTAACCCTTTAAAGCAGCCTTTTGAGTATTTGAACAGGTCTTTTAAAAGGATGTTAAACAGAGTAATCAAATGTTTTGAAAAACAAAACACAAAGGTACACAAACACAAAATAAAAAAAATAAATAAAAAGGATTAAAACAAATAATAAGAAATAAAATATAAAATAAAGAAAAATAAAACAAAATAAAGAAAACAGAACAAATAATCACACTGAACTGAAATAAGAAAATGAACTCAAATATAAAAAATAAAGAAAAGAAAATATCTATTCTTGCCAGGCAAAGCTAATCAAAATGATTAGTTTATGTAAATCTAAAGTACTGTTTTTTACGACAGCATTTTAGTGCCATGTAAATAATAATAATAATACTAATAATAGCAATTTTTCATTAAGATGTATCATGTGAGCTCTGGAGACGCACTATAATACTGCAGAAAGGACAAAATCAATATCAGCTTCCATAGAGTTACTGCATAGATGCATCAGTAATGTTTTAATGTCAGAACAGAATGTACTCGTAATGATCAGTTTCGAGGAAGCAGGGCACCTTCATCTGTTTAAGTAACACCACCATGACCTACAGTACTGTTTGTAGCTGCTCAACAATGATGCAGGTTTCTGACTTGATGAGCTTCATTCTCTGAAAGCAAAGACTTTGTGTACTTATGCAGGGCTGCTTTCAATTACTTTAAGTGGCCGCTGAGAGCGAGAGCTGTTCATTTCTGTGCCGCTTGGCCATTGGGAGTCCATGCATCTTTGTGCCAGTCAGCAGGTTGGCTTATCAGCACTCAGTCATAAAAACACAATATCACACATCTCCAAAGATCATAAGACAACAGGCGAAGCAGAATGTGAGATAGATATAGGAGAGACTGGGGCTAGTAGTCATACTCCATGTTTATTAGGGTAGGTGAATTCAATTTCTGTATACACATACCTTAAAGGGTTAGTTCAGCCAAAAATAAAAATTATGTTATAATTACTCACCCTCATGTTGTTCCAAACCCATAAGACCTTTGTACATCTTCGGAACACAAATTAAGATATTTTTGATTAAATCAGAGAGCTATCTGACCCTCCATAGACAGCAACGTAATTGAAATGTTCCCAGGTCCAGAAATGTAGTAAATACATCAGTAAATCAATTTATGTGACATCAGTTGCTCAACTTCAGTTTTGCGTAATTATGGCATAATTTTTATTTTTGGCTGAACTAACCCTTTAAATGGATAGTACATCAAAAAATGAAAATTCTGATTTCATTTACTCATTTACATAATTTATATACCCACAGATATTTTTGATTATTACACGGCTCTGTGGAATACTTGATTCTGATTGGTCAGTTGTAAAATTCCGAGGTATGTTATCCCTGGATAACAACCTGTAAAAGCTAATAACACAGGCTCATCCGGGTAACAGCAGTAGACGCTGTACTCTTGCTTGAACTATTTTTCTTGGTGGAAGCTTTGCGTTTGTTTAGCCAATAAAATATTAAAACTTGATTCAAAATGGTGTACAATTGTTTAATTATGTCATCCTGGTATCGCGGACTCGCTCTCGTTTCATACAAACGCAGCTGCTGCCATTTTGCTACGATTGTTTTGTAAGCTGTAATGGATTATAAGAGAACTAACAAACTGGTTATGTTTTAAAACATTTTCATCTTAATTCTTTTATTGCCTTATTTTGTGGTGAAATGTTGTGTAATACGTGGTTTGCCTGCACCGTTTCCCTTAAATGTCCGTTTAGTTTGAATTTGCAGCTTGCTCGCAACTGCTGTCTTCACGGAAGCTTTGCGTTCAAATATTTCAACTCAAATCAATATTTTGCATCTAATTATTTACTTATGTGGCAAGTAGCCGTGTAATAAGCGGGATAATGTACATCCAACCAGTTGTTCTCGCAGAATAAATCCTGACAGGGTGATCAGGATCCCGACGCGAAGCGATGTACATTATCCCTTACATAATATTGATAACTAACCAAACATTTGAAGGTAGGCATTCAACAGTATTTTTTTCCATGCTATGAAAGGTAATGGCTACCGTCAACTGATTGACAACTTGAGGGTGAGTAAATGGTGACAATTTTCATTTCTGGTTGAACTATCCCTTTAATGTCCAATAGAAATGATCCAATGTCCATAGTGTTCTTTTAGAATTACATATATTCGATTAGTTTTTGTAATTATTTTGTATTAATTTTTTTTTTTTTTTTATTTATTTTTTTTTATATGACAACTATCCCGGTCTCCTCTAGAGAAAGAACAAAACGGAAAGAGAAAGAATGAAATCTATAATTCAATTCCCTAAAGTCAATGGTGTCTTAGGGAAAGCTGAGAGTCCTGTGTGGCTAATTTGCTGCAGGTTTCCAGAACAGTCACCTGCTATTTCAATTACTCCAAGATCACTTGTAATTCACTGTATGGATGGAAGACAATCAATGACTATCAGGAGGATTATGCTGCTGTGGCTGGAGACTGAACACAGGCACTCTGGGGATATATATACAGACAGTCTCAAGGTTTGCGGTTGACCACTCCACATAGTTGTGAAAGGAAATCCTATTAGCTATAGCACTTTCTTCTATAAATGCTTCCGATGTCTACCAGCAGGGGCTTACTGGAGCATGCCAAACATCCAGACAAAGACGCCTTGATTTCACTATCCTCAGAAGCAGAAGAGGAGACCAAACAAGGCTTTCTTTGCTCTGTAGAAATAAAATATTTGATATACTGTAATCATAATTAAACAATACAAAACTCAAAAAAGGACACCCAGACCGATTATGAAAACAAAGCTGAAAACAAAAATGACATTCAGAAATTACCATTGTTATGATATCAAAAATATTGTTTCATACATACCATACGTCCACCCATATTTATATATAAAAACATATTCAATAGTCAGCATCACGGTGAAGCATTAGAATTAATTTCATATACAAAGAAAATAGCCTCTTTAAAAATAAATATAAATATATATTACAAAATAATAATATATATATATATATATGTGTGTGTGTGTGTGTGTGTGTGTGTGTGTGTGTGTGTGTGTGTGTGTGTGTGTGTATAATATATATATATATATATATATATATATATATATATATATATATATATATATATATATATATATATATATAATGTAAAAGTCTTAATTTCACAACTGGTAAATTAAAATGGTAATTAAAGTAAAAAATAAAAGGTGCAAGAACATTTAACATTTTAAATGAAGGGGGGAAAAGTCTACAAAATGTTATATGATATATGGTGATCATTACAGTGTGAAGCTCTTATCTGCTATATTGAAGCATTTAGGGTGTGATGTCAAACCCAATATTTTCTTTATGATCATCCCTTTATGTGTCATTATATTTTATATATACAGTATATCACACCATAAATTCAACATGGCTGACAGAAGTGTTGATGAGCCAAATATGTCTGCAACAGTTTAATCTTCTATTGCAACTCTCTCAAAATACAACATTATCAAAAAACAAAAATATAACATTAGTTAAATTACTCTTAAGTTTTATAATTCTTTTCTTGGGAAATAAAAAAGCTTACAATATATAAAATGTTTCCACTGTTTGACTTGTCAAGCATTTGTTTGATGTAAAGATAAAAAAAAAAAAAATGTTCTGCCCTAATTTTCCTTCCCTCCTCCAGTGTGTGTTTACCCAGCAGAAATAACACCTGTCTTATGTTTTGCTATAGGTTTGATGGTTCAGAGACTTAAATATCTGAATTGTGCTATTATCAACTCCAAATGCTGGGAGTAGTTTCTTTGACGCGGGAAGCAGCTCGACAAATCCGCTATTTTGGTTTAATGATCTACAGAAGTCTCTGTGGGCTCGGCTAAATTGGTACGCGTGCTTATGAAACACTAGCCAGTCTCCATTTGTCATCTCGCCAGAGTGCTAGCAGAAAGAGTTTGAACTCCACTTTGGGTAGTTGCTAAAAATATACATCATTCATTCAAGTATTATGCAAATATTTACAAGGCCTGTGCCACATACTGTTGAATATAAGAACAGAAATGTGGTAAAGACTTTTTTTTTCTTTTTTTCTTTTTTTTCTGTGGTACACAAAACAAACCGATAGAAAAACTGACCCTACAATCTACATACACATTGTGAATGCAGACATTTGATTGCATTATTATTCTGACAGGCAGTATATGTCTGCTGAGAGTATGATTTCCAAACAAGCATTTAAGAGGTTATTTAAGGGTTATAATCTGCAAAAAGCAGCACAATGCTTATTGTCAATACCTTGACTAAACTCACCGAGTTACACATATGCCTTAGCATTCATGCTGTTTTCAGCATGTTTTGCATTTACAATTCAAAGCCAATGGCAGATCTTGTCAAGAGTGATCAACGGACAAACTGTGACTTACTGTAGATATCATTAGGAAAGCATATTCCTTCATGATCCTTCAGAAATCATTATAGTATGCTGATTATTAATATTATTTTTATTATTAGTAGTAGTAGTAGTAGTATTAATATTGAAAACAGCACTGCATAACATCTTTGTGGAAACCATGGTATACATTTTTTTCAGGATTTTTTGATGAACAAAATTCAAAAGAACATTGTCAGTCCTAAATTTTGTTTTGTAATTCAACCACAAATATTTCATTTACATAAGTCATTTGCTCATTTAGTCTCCCGTGGTTTGTCTATTGTGTTTGTACAAGAGCAGTAAAACCTTTTGTCAGTTTTGTAATTATGTGCAGTCTCAATTGGATTATCTTCCAATCATCCAATCGACAGATTCCAGCACAATCAGAATCAACAATCAAAACACAATGGAAGTGTGAGAGACGAGGGCCGATCTCCTCCCTCCATCACCTCCTGACCAAAAACAATCCACGGGTCATTAGAATTCTCCCCTCGCGGCTTTGATAAAGGGTCTTAGCAGCTTGAATTTTAAGAGCCTAATTTATCAGTGAGGGAGAGAGACAAAAAAAAAAGAAAAAAAAAAAATTGGAAAAAATGTTTTTCACATTTCTGCTCTATTCAAATCAAAGAGCAAAAGCAATGAAACAAACCGGCCAGCTCATTCATACATGAAGCTGCTGTTCTGACACAAGCTCAAGATGCATTCAAATCACTATATTCATGCACGTCGCTTTGTGCCATAAAGTTGATTTGACCAATTTCGGTTTCAGCAAGTTCAGTTTGTGTGTATTCCAACCAAACTTTGATGCCACCATCAAAAGTTTGTTAACACTACCTGTGCTTTCACAAGGAAATTCTATTATAAAATCCAGCTACATATACAAATATTTATGAATCCAATTCAAGTTAGTAGTTTCTAAGCCTTAATATATAAATGTAAACCTGATTACATAATTATATACTGTTTAAATATATAGTTACAGAAGACACTGAATATATAAATGTAAATACAGTAAACATATTACATTATTAATATATTCAAATTATACACACACACATATATTTATACTCACACACACACACACACACACACACACACACACACACACACACACACACACACACACACACACACACGCACACTTTTTAATTATTCAAGAATTAAAAACATGTAAATACATAAATGTAAATACAAATACAGTAAACATATTACATATTAATACATGTAAATTATACACACACACACACACACACACACACACACACACACACACACACACACACACACACACACACACACACACACACACATTTTTAATTATTCAAGAATTAAAAACATTTTAATATGTTAAAAAACATAGCTTATGTTGTTTTCCTTGTGTGAAATTGCTTGTTTTTTTCCTCTTATTTTAATTCCATTTAGAGTAAATGTAAATCACTGTTTTGCATCCAATTCTATCTTGAGTAATTATTATCATGAAAAAATATAGTTGTTGAACAACATAAAATCTTAATGACTAACATCAGAACTGAAAAAACTAATTAATTTTTGTCCAACTTGCTGAACTTTATCATAATAATCATGTGCATTAAGTTTTTCTTGACATTGTGACAAAAATAGACATCATTGTCAGTCTCTAAATTAAACTCATATCATCTACTATAATGCAGTTTAGAAAGAGTATAAAGAGGTAATAAGATGCTTCATGTTAATGGCATTGCTGCTAGTTTATCTGCTTTGAATGCAGACCATGATTTAATTACTCTTAAGAAACAAGTTAAGTATATCTAGAGTGAGGTGTGCTGCACAACCACATGGCAAGTAATTGCTTCTCAAATCCCCTGGTGAAGACCTGGTCCAAAAAATAACTATATAAATAAAATAATATATCAAACTTCTTAAGAATGGATTACAGTTTCACATCCATTAACTACTTATGAGGTGGCAGTAAGTATGGATAAGTCTTAAATTGTACTTTTCTCTGAATTGTAATGATTTTTACAAAAATTCTGACACTGTGACTAACAACTGACAGGTGCATAATGCCAGTCAAGAAGATTTCATATCCTCTTTTGATTTACTATTATAATAATGAATAATATACTTTATATTATAATATTATATTCCATTTACTATAATAATACAATAATAAATTAAATGATATGGCAATTTAATTTTGAATTGTATATTATATAAAAGAAAATATAATTATTATAATATTATAATAATGTTTGTTGTTATTAGTTATTAAAAAAATGATGAAGAATTATTATGTTTGTTAATTGATTTATTTCATATTTATTACTTAAACGTACTAAACTAATAAATAATATACTACATATTTAAATAATATTGTAATAAATTTACTATTGTATTATACACTAATATTTACATTTAAATTTAAATAAATTATTGTAATACTTGTAATTATACATTTATTTTCTATTATTTAACAACTTATGATATTTAATATTTTTTTAATGATGATGATTAATATTGGCATAAGCAAAAGCCATGATGGTCCAGATTTAAGCTTATTCAAAATAGCTAAACTAATTCTTTAAATTTAATTTACTAATAAATAATTTACCATAGTACGTATTATGATATTTCAATAAATTTGCTACAATATACACTAATATTTAAATTAAAGTTTTAAGAAATACATTATTTTAATATTTAATTATTTAATGTTAAAAATATAATATTTAAAAGGTAATAATAATAATAATTATTATTATTATTATGATTATTATTATTATATTACTTTTTTTTTTTTTTGCCATTTGCAAACAACAGGTTTTGGCATGCATTCTTTTAAAGAAAATGCACTATGATCCTTCTAGCCTTAACAAAATGTCTAGCTCCTGAAAAAAATTAGTTCAAAAATTCTAGTCCAAAGTTCCAGAAATAATTTCATTTGCAGATTAGAAGGGCAAGCTGCGTGCCGCATGTTGGGAGAGGGAGTGTGCATGTCTGTGTGACAGCAGGGGACATCGATTCAATCAGCTCTCTCCTGGGAGACGTCCATCGCCGCACAAGGATACACAGCTCTTGTTTACAGAGTGTGCTCTCACAAACTATTACAGACACCTCATAAGAGATCTGCCAGCAAATATCTCCTAGAAGGCATTAAAATCAACGCCACTCAGAAGCTGTTTGCAGCCCACTTTTCAAGCTCTTATCTTCTCCACTGTCCTCTGCCTCTGTGTCTGAACGCATGCTAGTAAAAGATGTGCAGAGGCAGTTTCATTTTACAACACATCCTGCTATCAACCCTGTTCATGTGGGGACGGTTACACAGGGAACAGCAGCTCTGAATTTTAAGTATGCTTATAATGATTCTTTTGGAGAGTCTGTCTAATTGTGCATTAATAATTAAACGTGCAACTGAACAACTGAGCAATATGAAGTTCTGGAAAACTTTCAGAGGTACAGAACAATTAGTGCAGGTTCCCTACGGTCGATCGGTTCAGTGATTTTGGTGGAATATTTAAAATATTAATTCTGTTGATGTCATTCCTTGGATAAATAAAGGAACTAAAATGTAGATTTATCACATAAACTAAGAATTAGATTAAATTATGTAAGAAATTTTGCTGCCTTGAGAGCTATAAGAACCACTTTTATGTTTTTGAATAAAGAGTTACCATATCGCTTGCTTGTGAGTTATGTATTGAGTAAAGGATGGGTAATTGGTAGTTAGCTTTTTACACTTTACATGCTACCCTAGGGAGATATCATCAGGAAACATGGTGTTAGCTTTCACTGTTATGCTGAAGAGACTCAGCTCTATATTTCTTTGTGGCCTGAGACTCAGTTCTATATTTCTTTGTAGCCAGACGAAACATACCAATTCGCAAAACTAACATAATGTATATATAAACTGGATGACTAGTAATTTCCTTCTTCTAAATTCTGAAAGAAAGAAAGAAAGAAAGAAACAGAGGTGTTAATTACTTGATAAACAAACTCCAGCTGGTTCAAAATGCAGCAGCTAGAGTTCTTACCAGAACCAGAAAGTATGATCATATTATCCCGGTTCTGTCAACACTGTGCTGGCTACCTATTGAACAAACTATACATTTTAAAATCTTGCTAATTACTGAAGCCCTGAATGGTTTAGCTCCTCAGTACTTGAACAAGCTCTTATCGCATTATAATCCTTCACATCTGCTGTGATCTCAGAACTTTGGCCATTTGATTATACCTAGAATATCAAAATCACCTGCGTTTGCCAGATCCTTTTCCTATTTAGCTCCCAAACTCTGGAACAATATACCTACTTGTTCGGGAGGCAGACAGAATCCATCAGTTTAAATCTAGATTAAAGACCAATCTCTTTAACCTGCCATACACATAACACACCATCACATTTCTTTAATTCAAATCTGTTAAAGGATTGTTAGGCTGCATTAATTAGGTCAACTGGAACTGGGAACACTTCCCATAATCCCCGATGTACTTGCCTCATTGTAAGAACAATGGCACCTATGCTAATATTCGTCTGTTTCATTCTTATTCCAAAGTCACCGTAGCCACCCAGATCCAGTCAGTATCCAGACCAGATGGTGGATTAGCACCTAGAGACGACCTCTACAGCCCTGAATGTCAGCGGAGATCATGTCAACTAGAAGAGCACTAGAGACAGATCCCCTGCGAAGACCTCGTCAACTAGACAGCCATCGGCAAAAGACCACGAGGAGCCCAGAGGAGAACTGGCCCCCCGACTGAGCCTGGTTTCTCCCATGGTTTTTACTGATAGAGCTTTGATTCCTTGCCACTGTCACCTTTGGCTTAGTTGGGGACAATTACTTTTTGGCAATATTGTCAGCTTGATTGCACAGACACTATTTATAGAGAACTGAACTGAGCTGGATGATGACATCACTAAATCAACAATGATCTGACTTTAATTGAAAATTGACTGTTTACTATAGTCCTCCTACATTATCGACATATGTTCCTATTCAACACTGCTTTGAAACAATCCGTATTGTATGAAGCACTATATAAATAAAGGTGACTTGACTTAGTGAATAGTGTTCCTGTGGATTTTTGGTAGAGCTTTTGGTTTGTTGGTGTATGATGTTGTGTTCCAGGCCCACGTAAAAGGTTGTAAGTTCAGTTCCCAAAAAAAAATTATAGCCTGAATGCACTGTAAGTCACTTTGGATAAAAGCTTCTGCTAAATACATAAATGTAATAAGTTAATAATTTCTAATATTTAAATTCAAAAACCTGCTCTCTCTCTCAGACAAATAAAAGGTTTAAGACTGCCTTGGAAAGCAGCCTAATGCATGTCTATTTCTCTCTAAAGACTTCATAAATGGTCTAAATAAATTGAAATGAAGCAAGCAAACTGGCAGGTTCAACCTTCCTCAGTTTCCTGAAGGGCGACCGTCATTTCAGAGTGGATTAACAAGTTAATGTAGTTTGTGGTAACTTTTGATGGAATAAGTTTCACAAGTCGGCTCAATTCTCTTTGTTGGAATAGCTGGAGGTGCTGGGTGAATCTGAGGACAATTGTAAACGGATGAAAAGAACCAACTGGCATGTAAATTGGGTTGGAATCGTTGAGGAAATATTTAGAATTATAATAATCAATTGCATTTCATATTATTTAGTGTTATTTGTTGTTGCTCTTGCCCGTTTGTATGTTTGTTTACACTTCTAAAGATCTCCTTTGTGTCTCACAATCCAATATGTTTCATGGTTTACTAAGCTTTCAACTTCAAATCTTTGGCGAATCGTTCTGATGTGAGGGAAGAAAAGAAATCAAGCTCGGGAGGAATTACAGAGCGAGACAAAACATACCGCGGGGACTCATTTCCAAACTGCGTAATGAAAGAATCCAACAAATGTGTCAAGCTGTAATGTAAGATGTCATGATAAGGAGCTTGTTATTTTCTGAGGGGTCCGGCATCAAAAGCGGCATTTGGCCGTCTTTAGTTCAATAGGTAAGAAAACACTTGCTGTTAAGTGACGTCATCAGAAAACGTTTCTGAAGAGACTAAAATTGGGGTCAGATGCAAAAATTAAACCTTTTCATTTCGACGCATGGCCTTTGATAGAAGCCCATCATGGAACCTATTCAAAAAAGTCATGCTTTATTATTAGAAAATCAATTCTGTGGATTTTTGACACAAAAGATATGATAGACCTCAATAAGAAGAAAGCTGGAGTGTTCCTGTGAGCCGTCGGGCTTTATTTCACATCTAGCAGGTATTGAGCATTCTGTCGGCTACTTTTCATTCGGAAGTGCATAACCAAATGTGTTGGGCAGAAAAATAGCATCCATATGAATGTGAATTTGCTTCCCTCACAGAGGAGTCACAAACAAAAAGGGCTTCCTGTCAGCTGTTGAAGTGCTTGCTTCTCTTTTGTGTCTGGGGCTTGAGGTGAATTAACCATCCGCGTGACTTTGTCTGAGATGATTTTAGATGCATGGCGTCAGTAGAGCCGGCTGTCCTGGACTGACTCATATAAAGCACAATGAAAGCAGCGTGGAAAGGAGAGGAGAGTGAGGCAGTGCATAATACAACTCGAGCTGTGAAGCCGCTGGTCACTGCTTTTGAGTGGAAAGTGATATCCATCTATTGTCATCTGCTGTGTTAGCTGTCAAAAGAAACTGATCAAATCAATACAGATCTTAAAGCAGAAAAGATGTCTATCTATCTATCTATCTATCTATCTATCTATCTATCTATCTATCTACTAAAAAATCAGCAATATGGTACAGATGTCATGGAACCCAAATGTTACATGATTTGTGAAAATGTTGCAGTTATTTCAATCCAATATGTTGTTCTTGCTTCATACTAAATGTTTATTTGTCTATGAAAGTAAATGTGCTACATTCTACATCCATCTAAGAAGAGCTCAGCTGAATCAGACAAGGCTCGTAAACAGCATTCTGCAGTTGCGCATAATTCAGTTATGCAATACTCTTGGGTAGGACCAGTCAAGTTTACCGATTTCTCTTCAGTAATATGAAGAAGAAGGGGGAACAATAGAAACGTTGTGAAATCCTGGAGAAGAGAGAGGGGTGGGATAATCTCCTCAGAACACTGAGCGCTCTGTGTGGACAAGATGTAACAATTCAAAACGCACACAAAAGGGATTTAATTGAACTTCGTAGAAATCAATAGCTCAGCTTTGGTCCATTTCATTCCATGACAGAGACCAAGACTCTAAGTGAATTTTAACTTGAGGATGCTGGGGAATGGAAAAAAGAGGGAGAGGGGAGAGAAAGAGTGTGTGTGGAGAAGAAAGGAGTTGGAGAGACGAAAGGAAAACAGAGAAGGTGGCAGTGCTCCCAGGAAACCCCTTTAGTGGCAAATTGAAAACTTGAAAGGCAGCTGATGCACTCTGAATGAATCTCTGTCCACGTACCTCAGCTCGAGATCGTATTTAAAAAGCCAAAGTAAAATGGCTGCCTTCCTTGGCAACAGCAATTCTGCAATAAGCAAAATCTGCATAACGTCTCTAATGCAGCATTCTATTTACCCAAAACCTAAAGTCGCTAATCTAGTACATCTTATTACAAATTTCTGCAATTAATTCAGCTCCAAACGACCTCATATACTTCATCTACAGCCTTACATTTGTGTATTTTTAGTTTTTACAAACTTTTAATAATCTAAAACGGTTTAATCTCCCATTGATTTACACTGATGCTCTACTGACATTCATTTAAAAGTAGACATTGTATAAAATAATACAATGAATGTGCACATAATAGCAAAAAGCGTATGTTAGTATGCTAAGCTTTAATGTCTTGCTTAAAAAGGAGCAGAAAATGATTCAAATATGCTTTGTTAATAACATTTTGTTTAAGGCCATGTGTCTAATTAGACTGTGGTATTTGCAAATCTGAATTATCTGTATCTGAAGCAAACCCAGTAGAGGACTGTTAAAGTATTGACTGTTGAAGTATTTAAACCTTTGATTTAGAGAAAAACTTATTTTGTTCTCTTTTGATGAGTATTGAAGCCCTAAATGTGTCTGTGGTCAAAATACATTCATTTAAAACTCACTTATTGGATTTGTGGTTGAGAAGCCTGTCGTCCACGTCTAACAGGGCATATGTGTGGTGAATCAGACGGCTGTTATAATGGATGGCGTTACTCCTGAGGGTGAGAAGACTCTGGCTGAACTTCATTCCCATCTCCTCCAGCTCCCGCGTCCCTGTCTGCAACCCCTGCGAAGTGAAGACATTCAAGATTGACAGTTGAGATTTATGATTGACAGACTGACTGATTAGGGCTGTCAAACTACATTCACAGACATGTCTCTTAATTCTGGAGATGTTTTGTAAGTGGAGACATTTGCTCTGTGAACACTTGTACAAGACAATATAAGAATGACACTGAATTAAATCACAAAATGTCAGTAAACTACAAGTCAAGCTAAACATTAGACAAGAAGAAAGAAAACAAAACAAATGACAAAAACAAATAAAACAATGCAAAACAAACAAAAATTAAAAATTAAAACAAAAAAGCAAACAAAAAACAATGCAAAACAAACAACACAAAAAAACCTAAATAAAAGCAAAAAACAGAGCAAACAAGAAAACAAGGCAAAAACACAGCAAACAAAACAAAACAAAAAGCAAACAAAAGACAAGACAAAACAAAAAAAAACAACAAAACACAAGACAAAAACAAAAACACAAAAAATAAACAAAATCAACAAACAAATCAACAACAACAACAACACACACACAAAAATGCAAACAAACAACACAAAACCAAAATAAAAACAGGAATTTTGCAGCCTGTTGTAGCCCTTTGAAAATTTGATAAATGCA
Organism: Cyprinus carpio; assembly: GCF_018340385.1. Classification (NCBI taxonomy): domain Eukaryota; kingdom Metazoa; phylum Chordata; class Actinopteri; order Cypriniformes; family Cyprinidae; genus Cyprinus; species Cyprinus carpio. The sequence continues at coordinate 6,436,175 of NC_056596.1, read as the reverse complement.
GCATTGAGTTAGGTCCCAAAATGAATTTGCATTGACACCACAATGTTATTGCACACTTCCTGCTGTGCACAAACTCTCCTCTCATATAATGCATTGTTCCGGAAACAACCATTAATGGAAATCCAGACAATATTTCCTGCCACTAGTAAACAAACATACTGCAGGCATTGAAACGTTCACGCTTTTCTAGGCACACAAAACCCTGCAATAACCCAAAGTCCTGACCCAGTGGTTCAATGAGCTGTGGATTACTGCAGGTTAACAAAATCAATAAATCTGCAGTGTTTCCATGTTTCTTCAGTGCTCCACTCACCAGTGAAACCAAAACAAAGAAGCTTGTGGAGCTTTATTTTGCTTATCCACGTCATTATTCTTGTTTCCATAAAATTAATGTTTCAATCAAACAAACCAAAGCATCCATATGTATTTATTGCATACAATAGATGTCAGAAAATAAACTAAGGATAATTTATAAAACTAAGGATATTTTATAAAATTTATAATTTATAATTTATAAAATAAAGTTTGCTTTGACACATTATGATTTAATTTATAATATGGATTTTTTTTTGAAATATTGTTATTTTGTTAAATTTATATAACTGGTTTTATCTTCATTTTAAAATTTTATTAGAATTATTATGCATGCAGGTTTCATGGTTTCCAAACATTTTGTGACAATCAAATTCCATGATTTTTCCATTACTCTTTTTATGATTTAGTTTTTAGTGAGTAGTTGACATGGCCTACATTCACTTATAATTACTATTTTAATTAAAAATGGTTTATAAATAGATTTATATAACAGCATCTGTCAGTTTCCGGCAGTCACTTCCATGAATTTTCTAGGCCTAGTCCATTTTTTAAATTACTTAATATTTCCTTGATGCATGTTTATTAAAAGATACATAAAGAAACAATTAACTTAAATGTAAAATGATTTCAGAGGAGACGTTAGGAAGATTTTTGGTATATAAAAAAAACAACAACAACAACAACAAAAAAAAAACCTAAACTTTAGTTTGTTCATATGATTTCAGAATGCTTAAAAAAAGTACATAAAAAAGAAGTCAGAAGACTTAGAAAAACAAACTAATAATGACAATATAAAGATTAATAAAAATTGCAAAACATAATATAATAATATTAAATAAATAAATAAACACACCTTGGTGACCACTAATATAAATATATACATATATATTTTGGATATATATTTAGAATATATATGTACACACACACACACACACACACACACACACACACACACACACACACATATATATATATATACTTAAAATCTATGAATGGTTGTCAGTGTTTTGAAAATGAAACCCAGTGAAGACATGCATCAGTGCAGTCAGTCATAAAATGAACAGTCTAATAACATAAAAACAGTTATAATTTCAAGCTGTTCCTTCCATACCATATCGATTCTCGCCCAAATAAAGTCTTTAACCTTGCCTGTTTCAACGATCAGTTTTCTGTCTGATCATGCCTATCATAACGATTGCAGATTATTTCTCCAAGAAGCAGCTACACCTGCTCGCTCGAGCATGTTATTAGCGTGTGATCGCTGCACACTTCTCCTGAGAACATGCGGCGCCAAATCCCCGGGAGCCCTTCACACTGCAACCTCGGCCTAGTGAAATTGAGCCCCGTTTCACTGCAACATAATCTCCATTAGAGACAATTCATTAAGAGCAACCATGGCTCGCAGGGTATATGTAGAAATCAAGCGAGAAAAAGGTGTCACGCATCTTTCACCCTGTGTGATACCGACATCCCTTCTTTCTCTCTCTCTATCCCTCCCCCATGTACGAGCCTTGACGCTGTAGATAAGTGAGTCTTGATTGTGAACTCAGCAGGCCAGATGAGTCAGAAGGGAGTTAGCGTCAGCACTAATAACTTACGAATCTCGCCACACTCTGGGGAAGCAGCCAAATTAATGGGAAGCTGTGTAAGGAAGAGAATGATGACCGAGCAACACCAGGAACACCTACCCATACCTGACCTTTATGTGACAGAGTAACACAAAAGCATACACATGTCCATACCGCAGCCACAAACAAATATATGTTTACCGCAGCACCATTTTTACCCGCCAACGAAACACTGAGGTGCCGAAAGCGAGGGAGAACTGCTCAGTACGTGTTCTGGGTACTGCTATTCAATAATTTAGAGGCAAACCAGGGGTTACATGTGTAAAATGCATAGGATGCGATCGGTCATTTCAAAACACTTGCGCTTGTGTGTTTAGAGTGGAAGCTTGCATGTAGCTAATTGCAAAGTAAGTACAGCAAAGCAATTACATTAAGAATGTTAAATTGCATTATTTAGTGAAATTCTATAAATATCCTAATAAATAACCATATCTAACTTTGTTTTGTATTCAAAAATAAATAAAATGCTGATATAACATGAATAAAAATGTGTTTTTTTATGTGGAAGAGCTTCAGATCAGTTGCTCATATGCAACATGTTCACTACAAATACTAAAACATTCATTAGATGTTCATCAGAAAAACATTCAGATGATGTTTTGTGACATTTATGATTCAGAATGCACATGAACGTGCTCTGTTTAGGATTTCAGATTTGCACATGGTTCTCACATTTTTTACAGAATTAATTCTCATAAAATTTTGGGAGTCGTTTTTTTGGGAGGAAAAAAAAAACAGGCCAGGTTAATTTAATTAATTTTTTTATTTTTTTTTGTTTTTTTTGGGGGGGTCTAATGCTATTTAATGCATTCTGACTTATTTACACCATTTCAAAAATCGACATTTCAAAAATCGAGTTGGACGGGAATCCTTGTATAGGCAGTTCTCCAGAGCAAGAGCACGCCCATCAACATGCTTCATTCGGGTTGCTGAATCATCGGCAGAGCTGCACAGAACTTGCTCAAGAAGGATTTGTCATTTTGTTTTTAGACCACAAAATCAACAATGTCTCCAAAGAAGGTTGTTTTTGGTTGTGATGGAAAGATAACCGTGTTCAGCTTCCCAAAGAACCGAACATTGAGGAAACAGTTTGTCTCTCAGGGGGCAGCAACAGAGTTGTGCAAGTGTGTTTGATTGTTCTTGGCATTTAGGTGACAAATGTTTTATAAATGAATTTAATTTAATTTAATAAAGTTTTTGTTCCTGTTTTATTTAAATCGATGTCACAGCTTGCAGACGATTGCTATGCAAAAGCTTTACATGCTTTTGAGTCTTTAGATCTGCCCACAGCACGCCTCAAGGAGCTCGACTGTTTTCAGGGAGAAGTGTAAAGCTGTGTGTCTTTTATAAATCTGATAAAACTTAAAGACTCTTTGGAGATATGAAGGATGCAATACTACTCTATAGGTACTCAAGATTACCATGAGATCGGCAGAAACTCTTGTGTGTTGTGTCCCCTTTAAGAACTGTGGAAAAAAAAAAAAAAAAAAAAAAAAATCTAACAAAAATGCAATAAAAACATACCAAAATATAAAATAAAATAAAAACAATAAAAACCAAAACAAACAACAGAAAATAAAACAAAATATAAAATAACTAAAAACCACAAAACAAAATAAAAAACAACCATTACTGTCTTGTTCTCCAGTAAAAATATCTACAGTTCCTTAAAACAAGATAAAATATATGTGAAGTATTGATTTAACACTTGCTGTGGCACTAAAGCACAACAAATGAAACAAAAATATGACTCACATAATAGAGGATTCCCAAACACAGACAAATACACACCATTTGCACGCTCTTGTTTGCAAATTAACCAATCTAAATCACTGTGATCCTAGACTATTCTATTTCTTTGTGACAGGGAGAGGAAAAAAATAAAAAGAGCCACTCGCTCACTTATGCAGCAAAGCGTTTCGGTCGGCGGGGGCAAATTCCTTGTTTATTGGAGTGACAGTTTTTCCCTTTGATAAGGCCAGAGTTGAGGAGAGCCAAGCAGGCAGCAGGAAGACTGCCAAAGCCGCACACAGGCATAGCAGATATCATGCCCTTTCAGAGGGCCCAAGCCATTAGAGAGGTAAATTACCCCTCCTGATAGCTCTTATTAACTCTAAACTAATCTCAGTGGCATACGGCTTGATCACCATGGCTCTGTGCCACTGAATAGACTGGTATCAATCGCAGAAAATGGCCACATGGCAGCACATTATTATTATTATTTTGTATTTTTCTATCTTATTGTTGTTATTATTATTGGAGCATTATTGTTGTATGGATGAAAGCACATTCACAGGGATGTAAAAAACTATATATATATATATATATGTGTGTGTGTGTGTGTGTGTGTGTGTGTGTGTGTGTGTGTGTGTGTGTGTGTGTGTGTATAAACACTGTTAAAAAAAAAAAAAGTAAAGGTCTATTCACACCATGGACAATAACTATAATTGCAACTATATTAGTAAGCACAATAATTTTCTGTTTACTATAATGTGTGCTGCTGTTATGTTGTCTGTCTCTTTAAACGCGGAAGCTCTTTCAAGTCTTGGCTCTGATTGGCTGTCAATTTTTGTATCATTCAACAGCTGGAAAAAAAATTCTGAAAGTGATTCCAACAGTATTTTTCCTCTGTGTCATTATATTGTTATAGCTGTGGTGTGGAAGTCCCTATTTCATAGAATTAGAATGATTATAAAACATTATAGTTATCATGATAGGTGTGAATGAGCTTCAGGCCTACAATAATAGTTTATATTTTTAATGGCTGAGTCAGATTTGGTGGGAAATATGAGGTTTACATTCATACATAGATACTTGACAGTTTACATAATCCATAAGTATAGAAAAGAAGATCCAGCTATTATGGTGGCAGATATGCTAATATTTTGATCAGATGAAATATTTTTCACATAGCCTAAATGGAGATCACAGGCAACCATATACTGTACCTCAACTCCATAAATAACTTTTTTTTTTCTTTTAACCACAGATGGTGACAGAAAGGCCAAAGTGCTGTTGTGCAAATAGCTTTATTCTTAAAAATAAAGGTTCTAAAACAGGGTTTTCACAGTGAATGCCATAGAAGAACCATCTTTATTTTACCAAATAAGCTTTTTAATGAACAGTTCTTAAATGAACCCTGCTTTTCTTTGTATGAAGAATATTTTAAAGTGGCCCCCTACTAATGCCATTTCGAATGTTGCATTTCATGTCATGTGTAATATACCTGTATGTGAATGTAAAGCTGAAAGTGCACAATAAATAAAATTGTCTCCCAAAAGAAAGAATCCACTCTGAAAAGCCTAAACAAGTCATCAGTAATTCAAATCCCACATCACAGGGTAACACAGGGTAACAAGTCTGCATAATGCCCATTGCCCACTTATATTCTATGTTGGCCGGCTGCAAATAACTTGACCCCGCCCTCAAACACTGCCATTAAAGTGGTTAACATCATTTTGAGAAGATGCTGTGTCCTACTCTGTAAAAGTAAATTTGTTTTATTTTCACTTCTGTAAAAGTGAAGGCTGCAAAGAATCAGTGGTTAAAATGATTTTTTTCCACTGTACCACAGCAGTACAAACATAGTCTTTTTTGTGTTCTCATCATTTTACTGACGACTGCTTCTCTAATCTCAGGGAGTTCAACGCAGGATTCACAGAACACTTGCTCTTGAAAGATGGCTCAGTATGCAGTTTATTTGGATCAACTGGCTTCAATGAATCACATCCTGTAATTATGATAAATAATAGATGTTTATATTTTCTATCAAGCGTTCAAAATACAGAACTATGGCAATGGGCATATGGTTTCCTACATGCGTTCTATGCAGTAGACCAATGACAACAGAATGGGCCATCTGACCAATCAGAGCAGAGGCTCATGTAGAAGAGGGGTTTAGAGAGACTGAATCTTACAACTGCTTCGAACAAATCGTTAGAGAAACTTTGGAAAAAGAAATGATATTAAATGCATATTTTGAGAAAACTAAAGCGTTTTCTGACCTTGCATACATGTAAACCTATTGTAGGAGGCCCCCAAAACAATACTAGGAACCTTAAAAATGGCATAATAGGGTTTAAAGGGTTGTACACTCGTTATCGAGGTGCATTATAGGATTAAATGAATGCATTCAAAAAGATAACTACAAATGGCTCTCCCTTCAAAAAGCACACTAAATAAGGCTATTGGAGGTGATTTTAGCCCTAGACAGAATGCAAAAGAATGGACCAGAACATATGGGTCTTGAAGTTCAAAATATTTTTGACACACCATCTTAAAAAAAAGATGTCTGATCTGCATAAAAAAAAAAACCCTGTTCAATATCTTATCAACCTCATTTGACAAATACAGTCTGACTAAAATAGACAATGAATAGGTGGATTTGTTACAAGTGTTTTGAACAAATAAATTTGGAGAGATTTCGAAGTTTGAATTTCCAGTCTTCTGAGAAAGTTTAGTATGTTAACAGCTAACAGCACACTACAGCTACTCGTCAAAAGTAGCAACCAATAGCAACCAAACTATTTGTCAAAATGACATTAATGCTGCGTCCAAAAGTTCATCTTTTAACATCTTCAATTTGTATTACATTTTAAATTAAAATTTTAAATCGCATTGCATTTTACATTTTAAATTATATGGTTAACATTTTTACATTTTTGCAGGTATAAAATGAGGCAATTTCTTGCATATTCATTATATATTTTTAAATAAGCTTTAAACATTTAGTTGCAGAAACAAATCACTTGTAACCAAAACAATTTAACAATTTTGCAGTCTCCTAAAAATTAAGCTGAAAACGTTCCGTAACTAAAATACTTATAGACGTTTATTTGTACCAAAACGTAGGATCTCTTATTTATTAAACTTCTAGAAAAACTAGCCAGCCTCACTAACTGACTAGTTGTTCATCCTGGCCCATTCCTATTCTACCTTTTGTGAATTTCTATTATCCATTTTTGGCATGTTCCTCTGTGTGATTTTTTAACATTTCAATGATTATATACACAGCAACTTGACTAATTAGCATGTGACATGCTAATGCCACTGTCGACATTTCAGATGGCAATGATGTATTGTATATAAACTGTCTGGTCTTGCGCCACATTTCCCATTTTCCTCCTAACATATACGCACAAAACACACCTTTCTTCCTTTCAGCCTGCAATCATAAATCAATAACAAGTCACACAATTGTTAACTAGTAGCTACCTGGCCACTTTCAACCAAGTGCTTTATTTCCCCCGAGGCTTCTGTAGTTTAGTCCTGTGGTTAAACAATCTTGCAGGACATTTGGTAACACAGAACTGTTTTCCAATAGAGGCCCAAGCATAACAGAGCTCTGCTATCAAGCCTATGTGTCATTGATGAAGTGAGTCATGATGGGACTGGAGATCTTGACTCAGCAGCTCTCTCTAGCTTTCAGCTGTATATCACTGCACCACTGGAAAAAAGAAAAAAAAAGGAAAAAGAAGAAAAAAAACCCGACATGTTTTTCCTCACACAACCCTATAAGAATAACAGAGCAAATGACCTACTGTTTTTCAGTTAACTCAGATGTTCTCTGAGAAATATCTGGAATATCTTTGATTGCATAATACATGTATATATTTTTAATCACAATGCCTTTTATTTATTTTGACCTTCATCGAATACTGTGATTAAAACTAAATTTTTTCATTGAGCTGCCTCATGCACGTTTATTATATATTTAGGCCTTTTTGCCAACTTTTTGGGGAAAATAACAGTTGGTCAAATCTCATACAGTCCTATTTTGCTATTCTGTCTATGCATAATAATGTGATAGGCTGCAATTTATTATTAACATTTATGTAGCATTGTTTTATCACTGCTCTCCGTGGCCCACAACACTATTACAGGCAATGCAGTTGCTAGAAGGATTTTGTTACTTCTTTGTCAATCTTGCAATCAAAAAAGAGGCTGATGTCTTTTCCGATGCTAAATAATCAAGCTTTTATAAAATAATGAAGAATCTGGAAGCGAGCCTGGTGAAAAGTGTGTTTTTCATGAAGTCCTACTAAATGCAAGGATCAGAGGAGTCTTTCATTGGACAGAAAATCTAAAGACAATCAGAGCTGGTTTTGATAGGTGAAGGTGATAATGAAACATCACCTGTTCATTCAAGCAGTTCACATGCAGTAAACACCATGCTTTCAAATCACATCCCATAATTATGGTTTGCGCATTGTCTAAAAATATACTAAATAGTCTAAAAATTATATTACTTTTCGAGAGAAAATTAGTTATTATTTCCTGAACCTTCTTTATCAAATTAGAAAGCTGTGACATATTGCACATGAATTATTTTCTTTTGAAATGCTAACCATCAGAAACACTTAAGAAGAGTCATTCCCTCTCTTATTCTTATCTATCAAAGACAAGTGCATATGGGGTTGATGGCTTAAAAACATGTTCTTTTTTTCTAATTTTATAGTTATTTAGTATATTATATATTTAATATATTAACAATTGCTTTATGTATTTACACAATTTGCATACCATTTATGCTAACCTTCACTGTGTCATAACATTTTTTTTTTTTTAAATATTTCAAAATACTAAAATGGTGTTTATTGAAAAATGTAATTTATATTTTAAATTTTAATATGCATAATGTGTTGACTTCTTAACCCTTTGAATTTTAAAAGTACTTTCTTTAACCTTTCTCAAACACTTGATGTCTATCTGCGTGTGTTTGCGCACGCGTGTGTGTGTGTGTATGTTTGTGCGTGTGTTCACATGGTGTGTGCATCAGTGTGAAATGAATCCTCATCTAAAATCCACGTTCTCTTCCAGTAGACCAGGCAACTGACATTTCCCCTCGTATTCCTGCATGACAGCATCATTTAACATCAGCCACTGATGAATAGTGAATGGAAACAGAGATCCGATTCTAAAAGCCTGACCTGCAGGGATGATTTAGAGAGGTCTTTGGTGTTTGAAATGCTAGCTTTGCCTTCACCTTGGAGAACACTGAGATGGAGATGCTGGAGACATCCTGAACATATACTAAGTGTATATCACACAAACAGGTGAGATGTCGTCTAGATAAACATCAGATGAACGTCAGCTTTACAGAAAATTAATGAAAATGAAATACATTTATTTACATTACATTTATATTTGTCATTAGAATTATTTAAAATATGATACATACATTTATGTAATATTATGAAAATAAAATTTAATTTTTTGGTGGTTTTTAAAATGTGACTGGTCCGCTTTTACATAGACTCATATTTGGCGTAGAATTTAATAGCTGTTCTCAGCTGACTGTCAGACCTGCACACTCAGCACAGTCAGTGTCCTCAGTTTGCTGTCCCTTGCAAAATATTGCGGTGGCCATAATTAAAAGCCGTCCTTTGAAATTAATCACATATTATGAGAGTTGCTTTAATCAATTTGCAAACATCAAATTACTGTCCCCAGCATATGTTCCTCAAAATGGCTGGTGCCATCATTATTTCTTTTTTATACATTCTTTTATTTTTTTCTTTTAGAGACCCAATTAAATTTCTGGAAATCTGATGGGTCATAACTCCACTTACTGTCCTGAAATACAATTATCAGATCAGTCATCTTCTATGAAATGCCTCTCAGCGGCAGCCATAGAGCAGCCCATCCAAACAGTCAATCTGATTCATGTCTCCGGCCTGTCGCAGTTAATCCAAAATTCACCTTATATGACACATTTATCCCAAAGTGAACATGAAACTGCACTCACGACCTATATTACTTTTATAATGTCACATATTTTTGCAGAATTGGATTGATTTGAATTGACTGGATAGGTAAAAGTATAAGTTATGAAGCCAGGTGATTGGAGGGACTAGAATAAAAACTGGTGGCCTCGATGATGTCATCAATTAAGGAAAGTTGTTTACATTTAGTTGTGTACGTTTACATCCGTAACTGTAGAAATTCCTGACAAATTTATGGAGGCTCACAAAAACAAGCCACTTAAAGCCATACTTCCTAAAAGTGCAGTATGTATTATATATATATATATATATATATATATATATATATATATATATATATATATATATATATATATATATATATATATATATATATATATATATAAATAATTTTATGACACAAAAAGACAGGTCTATGCTGAAGCTTTATTTTACACTGTTTTTCTAACCTTCAAACTAAAAAACCACCAAGTCTAAACATCTGACATTGAGTCAGACAGTATTTACAGCCCATTACGTGTTGATTTTTAGATGAGGAGTTTAATTGCCCACTAAAATATTCCATGGTTGCTGCAAACTCCCTTTAGGACTCACTAAGCTAAAATTCAAACTTTGCTTCACAGTTTCACTTTGAGACAAAAGTGTTTATCACAGCTGCGACTAAATTGAACCTAATCAGAATGTAGCACTCGGCATACTTAATTAAACGAACTTTGTACCAATTTCATCAAGCCTGTCGTTTATCTTAATCCATGTGTTTCCTTGCGAAAAACGACAATAGTTGATTAAGTTCAGAGGAGAAAGAGGTGCAAAGGAAAGGAAGTGGAGAATTTCATTCGGCAGTCTGAAATTGCAAAGCTAAGGTGATTAAAGGTTCCGTCTTTGTGATGCAAATGAGATTCTTTTTGAAGATTATCCTTCGTTTGGCAAAAGACACCTCTGCTTTGAGTGGGAGGCCATCAGAAAAGGTCCCAGCGGTGTCAATGGCAATCTGGGAAAATGGTGAAATTTCACTTCACTTTCTGTCTAGAGCAAAAAAATAAATAAACAAAAATCATGCCATGCAGGTTCCCACACTCCTCATGAAATCAACAACCGCAGGCTATGTTGTTTAACAGCTGATTGATCTGGCAATGTTACATCACTTCCTTGTCCATCAAAATATGCAAAAGAGAACAGTATTCATCGGCACCGCTGGCCTAAGCTCAGATTTGGCGCGACGTTTCTATTATGGTACACGTGTAGCTGTCTATCTGATCGGGGATTCCGCTAGGCAGTGATGACATTTCAGAGGCGGCATTACTCTGAATGACCCGGGCTCTGATTTACTAACTGAGAATGTAATTAAGCTTCACTCCGTTCCTGAATCCCAGAGCTCGTCTGAGCTGCTAATTGGCATGAATTAGCTGTGAACAGAGGGAGTGTTTCTATCCATTTCCCACTCTTTTCTCTCCTTTTTTTAACATTCCCGCTCTCGTCTAACTCACATTAAAGGACCCACTTGAATTGGCTCCACAGTCTAATGGTCTGCCAGGTTCCTGACATCGGCAGTGAATATTAGTACAGACTTTTTAATCAAGAGACTCTCGGGCTGCCGCCCATTGCTAAAAGTACATGTACCAAAACATCTGGCCTGCCAGCTGCACTTGTGTGAGCCGCTCGTAATGAAATGTCTGATTTTCTGATCCATTAGTCCAAATCTATACACATTTAGAAGCTCATGCGTCCTGCATATTGTCCGACACGCTCTTCAAACACCTACAGGGATGCGGTTTACTGTGACACTTGCCAATCGCCTAGGTTTGGAAACACAATAATTGACTTCAAATGATGTTTAGTTGTCAATAAAATATACATTTACAATAAAAATAACATTAATAATAATAATTATGGTTAACATTTATAAATATGTAAAATGTTAAATCTACTATTTAAAATATATTTACTTTGTATAAGCCCCTCTGTGTTTATGTGTGTGTGTATTAGTTAATGTTAAATCTACTATTTAAAATATATCAATGTGACTAACCAGAATAATCAAGGTTTTTAGTATACATATTTTTATTGCTACGTGGCAAACAAGATTTACCAGTATGTTCAGCAGTAGATTCTCAGAAACAACAAGACCCAGCATTCATGATATGCACGCTCTTAAGGCTGTGCAATTGGGCAATTAGTTTGAAAGGGGTGTGTTCAAAAAAATAGCAGTGTCTACCTTTTACTGTACAAATCAAAACTATTTTGTACAAACATTTTTTTTCTGGGATTTAGCAATCCTGTGGAATCACTAAACTAATATTTAGTTTGTATGACCACAGTTTTTTAAAACTGCTTGACATCTGTGTGGGCATGGAGTCAACCAACTTGTGGCACCTCTCAGCTGTTATTCCACTCAATGATTCTTTAACAACATTACACAATTCATTTCACATTTCTTGGTTTTGCTTCAGAAACAGCATTTTTGATATCAACCCACAAGTTCTCATGGATTAAGGTTCTGGAGATTGGGCTGGCCACTCCATAACATTAATTTTGTTGGTTTGGAACCAAGACTTTGCTCGTTTACTAGTGTGTTTTTGGTCAGTCTATTGTTGAAACAACCATTTCAAGGGCATGTCCTCTTCAGCATAGGTCAACATGACCTCTTCAAGTATTTTAACATATGCAAACTGATCCATGGATCCTGGTATGCGATAAATAGGCCCAACACCATAGTAGGAGAAACATGCCCATATCATGATGCTTGCACCTCCATGGCTTCACTGTCTTCACTGTGTGTACTGGGCTTGAATTCAGAGTTTGGGGGTCGTCTCACAAACGCCTGTGGCCCTTGGACCCAAAAAGAACAATTTTACTCTCATCATCCAACAAAATGTTCCTCCATTTCTCTTTAGGCCAGTTGAGTGTGAGTGTTCTTTGGCAAATTGTAACCTCTTCTGCACATGCCTTTTTTTTAACAGAGGGACTTTGCCGGGGGATTCTTGAAAATAGATTAGCTTCACACAGACGTCTTCTAACTGTCACCAGTACTTACAGGTAACTCCAGACTGTCTTTGATCATCCTGGAGGTGATCATTTGCTGAGCCTTTGCCATTCTGGTTATTCTTCTATCCTTTTGATGGTTGTCTTCCGTTTTCTTCCACGTCTCTCTGCTTGGTTTTGCTCTCCATTTTAAGGCATTGGAGATCATTTAAGACTGAACAGACCGATCATTTTTTGCACCTCTTTATAGGTTTTCCCCTCTATAATCAACTTTTTTAATCAAAGTACGCTGTCTTCTCTGAACAATGTCTTGAACGACCCATTTTCCTCAGCTTTTCAAATGCATGTTCAACAAGTGTTTGGCTTCATCCTTAAAATAGGGCCACCTGATTCACACCGTTTCTTCACAACATTGAGACTCTCAGTGATTTGAATGCCACACTGCTATTTTTTTGAACACACCCCTTTTCAACTAATTCAACTAATTGCCCCAAATTGCACACCTTACGAGCGTGCATATCATGAAATGCTGGGTCTCATTGTGTTTCTGAGAATCTACTGAACTACTGGTAATTTGTTTTTTCCACGTACAATAAACCAAATATCCGACTAAAACCTTGATATTCTGGTTAGTCCACATTGTACTTCTAGTATTTTGAACAATACGTATAGTACACTTAAAATTAATTTTTTATTAACACTATATTCATGCTCTACTGTTATTTTTGCATTTTAGTCATTTTTTAAATATTGACAAATGTGTTGTTTGTATATATATGGAATTCAATATGGAAACTCCTTACCTTTCTTTTTTAGTGCTTTTTCTCTATAGTTGACGCAAATATGGGACACATTTCTCTAGAAATCATGAAGCTGTTTTCTTTTGAGAAACGAAGGCTGTTCCAAGCAATACGTCTAGAAAGAAGAAAGCAAAATGCCTCTACCCACTAGGGGAGAGACATGAATGCACAGATGCACAACAAGAACAAGGAGTAAGTCAAGCATTTACTCTGCGAAACAGACCCCTTTACTGGTGCTTTGCTGGCAGCTTCATGCACGTACAAACTAAACATCACACAGTCAAGACAAGACTCCTAACTTTTAGGGCGAATGTCAGAGAAGATCTAACCCTGACGCAGAAGACAAAAAAAACAAAAACAAAAAAAACAGATTGCGCTAAATAACAGAAATTGGATTGCAACCACAGATGGATAAACTTCCAAGGCTAAGTTCTTGTTGAGTCATCAGTCCTTACTGAGGGAAAGAATAGGGCATTGTTCTCACCTTATGTCCACCTGTTAGCTGGTACAGATCCTATCTCTGGGAGCTACAAGGTACAATTCTGACAGGGACGAATAAGAATTTAAACTTAATAAAAAGGTCTCACCCTAAGAGCTGACATGCTCGATATCAGACCTCTGTCCACTAACCATTCGCACATTCTGAAAAACAGTTTCTTACTTGCAGGAACCTTTAAAGGGGTTGGACGAAGGGTTCCCCATGGTCAAGAGTAATTCACGGCACCCTGTCCGTTTAGCTAAGGGCTGCCAGACCTCCCAGTGACGACGTATGGAGAATGTCACTGCGTTAGAATCAATTACTTTGAGCTAACATAACCATTGCCAGTATCCTAATGTACCAAGTCTTTGCTGAAACCAATAGCGGTTGCTAAGTAGGTTGTGACTAAAAACCAGGCCCTGCCAGGAACCGTTCACCCTTAATCTGGCCCTGCAGCTGCACTTGTGTGAGCCGCTCGTATGAAATGTCTGATTTTTCTGATCCATTAGTCCCCAAATCTAATGACACATTTAGAAGCTCCTGCGTCCTGCAATTGTCCGGACACGCTCTTCAAACCACCTACAGGGATGCCGGTTTACTGTGACACTGTGCCAAATCGCCTAGGTTTGGAAACTACAATAATTGACTAAAATGATGTTTATAGTGTCAATAAAAATGTACATTTACAATCAAAATAACATTAATAATAATAATTATGGTTAACATTTATAAATATGTAAAATGTTAAATCTACTATTTAAAATATATTTACTTTGTATAAGCGCCCTCTGTGTTTATTTGTGTGTGTGTTTTGTTTTTTTTACATTTTATTTTTTTTTTTTTTAACTATATATTCATGCTCTACTGTTATTTTTGTTTTTTTGTTTTTTTTTATATTTTTGAATGTTTTTTTTTATATATATATATATATATATATATTGTATATATATGAATTAAATATGGAAACATCATTACAGTGTCTTTTTTTTTTTAGTTGCTTTTTTAGTTCCACGCAATTAAACACATTTCTCTAGAAACACATGCATTTGTTATTCTTTTGAGAAACGAAGGCTGTTCCATGCAATACTGTCTAGAAAGAAGAAAGCAAACTGCATCTAACCAGCACAGGGAGAGACATGAATGTCCCAGATGCACAACAAGACAAGGAGTACATCAGAGCCTTTACTCTGAGAAACAGACCCCTGACTGGTGCTTGGCTGGCAGCTTCATTGCAAGTACAAACTAAACATCAACAGTCAAGACAAGACTCCAAACTTTTAGGCAGAATGTCAGAGAAGATCTAACACTGACACAGAAGGACAAAAAAAAAAAAAAAAAAAAAACAGATTGCGCTAAATAACAGAAATTGGATTGCAACCACAGATGGATAAATCCAAGGCTAAGTTCTTGTTAGTCAATCCTGTCTTACTGAGGAAAGAATAGGGCTGTTCTCACCTTATGTCCACCTGTTAGCTGGTACAGATCCTGTCTCTGTGAGCTACATGTACAATTCTGACAGGGAATAAGAATTTAAACTTAATAAAAATGTCTCCCTCAAGAGCTGACATTCTCATATCAGACCTTATTCCTTAACCATTAGCACATTCTGAAAACATTTTTCTTACTTGCAGAACCTTTAAAGGTGCAGTCCATGGTCAAGAGTAATTCGGCACCCTGTCCTTTATTAAGGGCTGCCAGACCTCCCAGAACGTTTGGAAATGTCACTGCGTTAGAATCACTCTACTTTGACTAAATACCATCTGCCAGTATCTCTAATGTTACCAAGTCTGGCCATGTATAACACTATCGGTTGCTAAGCTAGTTTGAGTTCCAAACCAAGTCCCTTTAAAGGAACAGTTCACCCAAAACTGAAAATTTGATTGAAAGTTTTGATAATAAGTGTTTTCTAAGTTGAAGAGTTTGTTTCTTCATAAAAACAGATTTGGAAAAATTTAGCATTACATCACTTGCTCGCCAATGGATCCTCTGCAGTGAATGGGTGCCGTCAGAATGAGAGTTCAAACGGCTGATAAAAACATCACAATAAGCCACAAGTAATACGTGAATGGGTGCCGTCAGAATGAGAGTTCAAACGGCTGATAAAAACATCACAATCACTCTGACAGGGCTCACTTGTAAATATTCTCCTGATTCAGACAAGACATTCGTTGTAGTTGGAATATTATGTTTATGTGTTTTGTTTTGTATGTTTTTGTGATTAAGAATAGACTGCATTATCGGTGGAATAAGACAATTATGTATAAAGGACTTTAAAACTGCATTTTTGTTATTTTATTTTTCTTCATGATTCTGATACTGCACTGGCAACCAAACCAAGTAAAAGCTCTGCATAAAATGTACATAGACTTAAAAATTAAAAAAGGAGAAACTTCTGAAAGTTAATTCTCAGGAAAGCTAATACGCGGGTATCTAGGCTATGATCTGAAAACCGCATGTGTCTAAATTAGCAGGTTAATGAATGATTATTAAATTTGTAGATGGGGGAGAGGATGAATAGATAATGAATACCTGGGAAAATGAGGGAAGGTCCCTCAGACAGCATCATTAGAGAAGAGGAAGACTGTGAGAAGGCCAGATGGAGAATGCCAAGGGATAAAAAGATGGGATGGTGTGCTTGAAGCTGAATAGTTCTAAAATGGACTGTGGTATGTTTCAGCAACAATAAAAAGTTGCATTGTATGAAAATGAATGAGAAGGTCTTTGACTATACTGTATGTCTCTATATGAGGCAGCTTACAATACTCTTCTCCATCATTTGATGGCATGATAGCAAGGAAATATGTACTACCAAAGGTTTGGGGTCAGTAAGATTTTTTTTTTTTTCCCTCCAAAGAATACAGAAAAAAAATGAATAAGATTCCACCAAAATATTCCAGCAACACAACTGTTTCTGAATAACAATGTGACAATGAATACTAGAGTAATGGCTGTTGAAAATTCAGCTTTGCCACCAAAGCAATAAATTACATTAAAAAATATATTTAAAAAGAAACAAGTTATTTGACATTGTAAAAATATTTAACAATATTACTGTTTATACTTTATTTTGAGAGCCCTGCCTCAAACTTCTGAATGGTAGAGTCCACAAATATATTTTTTATTAAAAAAAAATAATAATAAATGACTGCCCTTTATATTAATTGCATGCAAATTGAATTTTATTTTGTGAATTACAATCTTAATTCACATTAAAAAAAAATGCGTATTTATGCTGCAATGTTTTTTCAATGTTTTCTTGTTTAATAGGCACAGTGAGCATTTAGCATGTGGTTAGCAACTGTTTTATGTGGGGTTAGTGAATAAGACTGCAATATTTGTGTTATAATGCTGCATGCAAAAATGGACGTAACCTTTTAGTGACCTTTATCAAAACTATAGTAAAGTAAAATTTACTTATTATTTCAGCTAATTGGCCTAACCTTGTAGATGCCTTGATTGCAGCCATTGTAAGTGTTTTCCATGGTGTAGCTTCTGAGGACTCCGATCTCCCTCCAAACGACCACCCGCGCTGTGGACGCCCGAGATTTTTCCACCAGATAGTTGCAGCTGTTGAAGGAGAACGCAGGAGCTATTCGGTCCAGAGTTTTAGCGATAGTCTGTCAATACAAACAATGTATGAGTTTTGAAAAAGAATCATGCATTTCATTGCATTTGCATTTTTATGCCACTGTTTAAAGTTCTAGTTTTGTGTATATTTAGTTAAAGAGACTTCTTTGCATAAACGGCAGACATCAGTCAGACAGCAGCTAGCGACAAAATATTTTCCACATTACAGATTCCACAGATTTACATATGCCTTTAAACTATCCTTTAACTCAATTTGCCACAGCCTGTATGTTAGGGAGAAACTTCCTTCAGCACCAAACTTCAAAAACTGGCTCACAAATAAAAGTTTAATGTAGGATGGAAACCATGCCAATCAGAAAACAATAAATGAGACAAAAGTATTCTCACTGTATAACTAGATATATAATGCATCGTTGGCTCTTCCTGTGGGAGCAAAAATAGATTATGGGAATACAGCAATAGCTGTAAAATTGAGTTCTCAGTTGTGTGACTTTGAAGAATCAACTTTGTTTCAGATGTTTCTCCTAAAATAGGAGCAATAAAAATAAAATCAAATGAAAATGAATGTACAGTAAGAGGATAGAGCTGTAAAATGAATGTGGGTAACACACTACCATTCACAAACTTTTGGACAGTAAGATTTTTTTAGTACTTTAGAATTTAATACTTCATTCAGCAAGGTTGCATTAAATGTATCTAATTGAAAATCTATTTCAAATAAATGCTGTTCTTTTGAACTTCCAGTTCGTCAAATAATCCTTAAAAAATAACCCATTGTGGTTTCTACAATAGTATTAAGTACAACAACTGTTTTCAAAATAAATAATTATTAGAATAATCATATTACAATGAATTTTGAAGGATCATGTGACACTGAAGAATTGAGCAAATTTCAGCTTTGTCATTTACAGGAATAAACTGAATTTTAAGATATATTAAAACAGAAAACAGTTTTGAAATTGTAATAATAATTGACAGTATTGCTGTTTACAATGCAACCTTATTAACTCTAATAATTTCAGAATTTGATAAGAAGTGATCAAGACCATATTGAAATCTGACTTTTAATTGCAGACTGGTATTTTGGCAAATCAGAGCAAAGTCGAGACGTTATTGAGACTATAGATTTCATTGTGGATGGAGCCAAGTGATCTATAAAACTTTCATAGGATAAAAACTTTGATTATAAGCAGTAAGCGTACCCTGTATCCCGGGTCTTCTTTCAGGGAGACTGTGTTAATGGGAGACCCAGATTGCCACAGGGTTTCCTTCATACTGCAGCCATACAGAAACACATTCTTCTTCCTGGAGTGACCATGGTAATCACAAAACACCTGTGGAATGTGATAACACAGCATATATGGCAAAACAGCAAGATTATGTTGTATTTCTGCATCTTTGTAAATGAATAGCGGCCAAGGAGGTCACACTGTCAGGCGAAAACAAAGGTGTCTTTTTTAGCTTTCCTGACACGACAGCAATGCAACGTTAACTTTAGGCCGAGTCAAACATAATTAATCTTGTGACACAACAGGCAGGCACGTACAACAAGGAGAATAAAATGCTACAATGCATTGCGTTTTGACTCTTGACAGTGTGGCCACTAATTGGAGACAGTGCATAGCAATGAGCCTTTTTGTAAAGGCTCAAAAAGAGGGCTCCTTCCTCATTTGTTAATGGCACAGGTCACGTTTTTTCCACTGTAGTTTCTGGGGAAATGACAATGTTCCTTTGACCAGGTTCGGTGCATAATTATTACTGTGATCAAATAAGAATTATGGCGTAATTTATATGTAAATCTGGCTAATTGTATTAAAGCACTCGAGCTAACGCTAATGTTCTTTGGTTCTTCGCAGCAGGTAATTCCTGCTTAATTACAGGACTGACAATGGTCATTTCCATGCTATTCTGAATCAAATTCATTCATTTTATTGCATAATTTATTTTAAGATATAAGTACAGATGTAGCTTTCAAACAGTAAGCATCAGTTTAGCTTATGACGTCCTAGAAAGTTTGACCATTCTGAATAGCGTATTCTCTCAAAAGTGCTGGTGAACCTACTTTTGTTGCTTTGTTTTCCCCCCCTGACTTACATAGATGCAATGGGTCCATTACTAGTGCAATAGGTCCCTTTCTCCATTTCCTGAGAAGCTTTTTTTGAAAAAGGACAGGGAGTGTATAGAGACAAGGTAAAACATAGTTATTCTTTAGTGCTCTAACAGCATCAGGAGAAGCTCAAAGGCATCAGTCAAGACTATATGAATTGATCTGACTAAAAATAAAAAAACTATTTTAATTCTGTTATGAGACATGAAGTAGAGGTAATCTAAAACTCTGTCTGTGACACTTTCTGCAGGTTATAGATTTGTCAGCTGGGTTTATTAATGAGACATCAAATCATTTATTCAGCTGATTCATTCAAAACCTCTGTGTTATTCAGATACTGTATGAAACAAGTGATTGTCTTTATGATTGTATCATTGAATAATTTGCTCAACTGATTCATTCCAAATGCAGATTTGTTTTAGGATGATTTGCTCAACTGATTCATTCCAAATGTTGATTTTTTTTATTTGTTTTGTGGATTGATTCGTTTTATTGGTTTTAGGGAGTGAGTCATTGTGTTTGTTTCTTAGGTGATTTTCTAAATGCTGATTCATTCACAACCAAAACAAGTCCCTGCATCCCCATTTGCGTACTATCCGTGTCGTTTTTGGATTGTGAATTGGGACGCGAGGAGTGCGGGGAGAGAGATATAGTTTCAACCAATTCATTCAAAACCTAGTATCAGGATTCATTCAAAACCTTTGATTTACTCACAAACAAAAAAAGTGACTTTATGTTTGAGTCATTAAATAATTTGCTTAGTCTGCAAAGCCAATTTTGAGAAAAATCTAGTAGATAGGCAGCATTCTGATGCCTTCACGGAGCTGTGCACAGCAACTGACTTGGCTCTGCAAGCTACTAAGGCCACTGCACAGGTGATTGGCAAGGCCGTGGCCAATCTGGTGATGCTGGAGCACCACCTTCGACTAAATCAAATGGAAATCAAGGACGCTGACAAGATCGCCTTCTTTGACTCCTCTGTCTCTCCAAGGGATTGTTTGACCCTGACATGGAAGGGTTTGTTGAGCGGATTACAGTTGCAAAGAAGTCATGGCAGGCCATGTGTTACTTCCTCCCGAAGTGCTCCAGCTTGGCAGCTGGGTACAAGTAACCAGAAGGCTCCATCCTCTCAGCAATCTGCAAAACCTGCACCGCCTCCAACCCAGCCTAAATTTGAGCCTGGGCTTCAGCAGCACCCTCAGATGGCTAGAAGGTACCTGACCCTAAGCGCCAAGAGTTGTGCTGGAACCTGAGCCTCAGAAGCAATCCTTATCCAAGAGCAGAAAGGGTGATGATTGGGTGATTTAGCTTGGAGTCTGGTATGGAATGGAAGAGGTGTTGCACCTGCTCTCCATTCCCCCGCTTGGGCTATGGAAGGTCTGTTCAGGCTGGGCCCATCCTTCCCACTCAGCACGCACCCATGCAAGTTACCACTGTGATAGAGGACCCACATACTCAAAAGAGCACTTCTCCTCTTCCCACTATCACAATGGTCAGTTCCATGCCACCTTGCGGCGACCTGCCACTCGAAAATTTCACACCACTTGCCATCCATGTCTGGGCTTGGAAAGCCATTCAGGATGTGTCAAGCTGGGTTCTAAAAACCATAGAACAAGGTTACTCGCTGCAGTTCGCACATAGACCACCTCGCTTCAGAGGTCCTATCCAAACTTCGGTGTGGCACAACGATGCTTATGTTCTCCAGTCCGAAGTGCAAACTCTGCTTGTAAACGGAGCTGTAGAAATGGTCCCTTTAGCAAACAGTGTGTCAGGCTTCTACAGCTGCCAATTCCTCGTTCCCAAGAAAGGTGGGCTCAGGCCCATCCATTTATGAAACAGCCAGACTTGAGTTGATTTGACAGCAGTTATTTATGATGAATTTATTGAAGATTCTGTCCTGGGCACTGACTTTTATTGTTGGATCTGAAAGACGCTTACTTTCACATCCAGATAGCCCCCATCACAGACCATTCTTGATATTCGAGTTCAAGGGGGTTGCTTATCAATATACTGTCCTACCATTTGGACTGTCTCTGGCCCCATGCACTTTTAGAAAGGGCATGGATGTGGCTCTTTCCCCTCTGAGACAGATGGGAATCCACATGATGAACTAACTGTATGATTGGCTGGTGTTAGTCAGATCGGAACAGGAACTTACTGCTCAGCAACCTGGAGCAATTTGGGCTAAAAATCCAAATAAAAAAACAATCCACTAAAATCAATTCAGTGCTCGCTTGTATGCCTTCCCCCCGACTTCCTCAGGACATTAGACAGGTCAGGGAAGTCAGATGCTATCGGCAGCCCCTTGGCTGATAGCACTCAGGTGAGAGGCATGATTTGGCATCCCTGGCCAGAGCTGTGGAGCTCGGAGATTGAATCCACCTTGTCCTCATACTGTGCCCATAGCGTTCAACACAACGCTTATTCCCTTATCTCAGTGAACCAAGGTTATGTTATTAACCAGAGCATTCCATTGAGACATAACAGTTTATGTTTGCATGAATACTTGACAAGACAGATATTTTGAAATACTGCAGTCCTGTGTTTGTGTGTATATCGGGATTGTGCGCCATCTGAGAGATGTGTCTTTGTGTGCACGGTTCACATTTAGTAAATTAAAACTCTATAAATAGGAGCAATGGTAATGTATCTGGTCACACATTATGTCAGTCATGATTTTATCACTTTTGTGATAGGTTAATTTAATTAAATTCATAAAAGTAGTAATTTCAAATTGTAATTTTTTTCTGATAAATGACAAAGCACTTAGATCCACCCAGGCCTGCTTCAGTCTGTATGGTCTCAAACACATATTTATGGATTTGGTCATCCTTGACCTGCATTTGGAAGTGGAAAGCTCTGAGATCATGGAGCAATTTCCGGCGAGCCCCTCGTGGAACTTTAGGATTCAATAGGTCAGTTACAGTGCAGCGAGATTTAATGGAAACTTACCAGTGGAGTCCTGCCTATGCTGTTGAGGTAATAGAGGAAGCCTTTGGTGTGGTAAATTGTGGGACTTAAATTAGGGTCCGGCTTCAGCCATTGTCTATTGAGGTCCTCAGCAGTGAGAGAACAGCGATTACTGAAATAAATCAAAAAAGAAAAAAAAAGTGAGTACAAAGGACAGAAAGTCAACTTTAAACTAACAAAGTCCAATTTGGATTTCATGAGCTCTTTAAAGCATTTCCAGGGATCAAAGTGACATCAAAAGCCATCTTTGCGATCCAATATCTGATTTAGCTTACCTGTTTGTTTGAAGACAAGATAACCAATCTGTCTGTCTCTGTGCATGCCTGTCTATCTGTGTGAATGTTAAAACGCTGGAATTGTGACGTTCCCATATCAGCGTCTACCTTTACAGGTTACTGAAAGGTCGGCAGTGAACAGAGCTGTCTAGCACACCGCACAACCAGTCTGTTGATTAGAGAGCAAGCAGCAGCTGAGCTTTATCTCCTAACAAAATCCTACTGACATTTGGAGGTAGCTTGGCAACTACAGACTTCCCCACATTCAGTTGCTGAAAGCCAATTATAAGACACAAATGTTCAAACATTAGCAAATTGATAGCCCGCGTTTGAAACGGCTGAGAGCGACTGTTGAGTCTCTGATCACAGGTGCTCTGTGTGATGATTTGTTGTGTGCTTTCTTTGGGTAATTCTTGATCTGGATTGAGTGGAAGCATGAAGAAAAAAATGGTCGCCATCTAAAAATAATTATTCAATAAAATATACTGGCTTTTTATCAAATGCCATTGCTGTTTTCATAGACATCAATAATGGCTGCGTGAAAACAAAAGATGGAAGTTGCGGTCTTCTTTGCATCTGAACAGTTTGTTCAACCAGACTTTTTTCTGAGAATATTGCGGATTGAACTAAGATGCCTTTAGGTACATTAAAAATTAACAGAAACCACAAACAGAACCGCATGACTATAAATACAACCCACTTTTTAAAGTGTCTCAGAAAAGCTGTGGCTCTCTGCTGAAGTAGTTCAAGCAAAGAGCCACAATCTTCAGAGAGTTTCATCGTAAACAAAAATACCATATTCTAGGGGTCTGGAGACAAGTAAATTACTGTATTTTGGAGGCGACAAAACACGGTTTTCCGGACAGTTTCCAATGCACCCCAGGGGGGGGCAGCAAAGCAGAAATGGCAAGAAAATTGTTCCACCCTACAGCTGTCTATAGTTTAAAGTGAACCTTTGTAGAGAAAATAAGAAAGCCAGAAACGCTGGATGTCAGTTGAGATGATTTGAGAGTTAGATCAATATAACCTGTCTGTCTGTTCAAGCCATGTTTACACTAGGCAATTTCTGACTTGGATTTCCAACTCATTGTGTCATTATCTATTCATTGCCGGATATTTAGATCGTAAATATTTGATGAACGAAACTGAGGCTTTTGCTATGAACGACATCAGTGACTTCATGTTTTTTTACCTATTTTTTGGGGGGGCTCCATTTTGTTCTTGACAGCAATAATTTATGAACACTTCTCTGCTCTTGCGTCTGATGACAACTGAGAGGTGGAACAGTATTTTGTCCCCTTTTATGGTTCCCCAAAAACTGACAGCTCTTCTAACACGTCCTGCTTTTAAAATGTCTACTTTTCAATATTTCACCTAGTGCACTGCAGTGCATGACACATTCTGCAGTAGCCCAAACCAACTCTGGTCTCAAAGGCCAAAAATAATTCAAACGATAGTTCGGGTTTAATAAAAGAAATTAAATGATCAAATGGCCATTTCTCCACTCACTTCACAATAGAACACCTAATGGGAATTTGACTCCCCCCACTTCAAAACAGAAAGTTCCCTGGGCATGTCTCCACCAAACTCAAAAACACCAGCTACATTTACATGCAGTAAACTTCATGGCTCAATTAAACTGAAAAGCCTTCATGTAAACACCTTAACCGATCCGACTGAGGTCAATCCAAAAGAAACTTCTATCGGATTAGAAGGGGTGGTGTAGACCTTTTCTAAACAGAACACTCGATGATTACTTTGACTCCACCCACCTCAAAAATAATGTTTAATGGGAATTTGACTTCACTCAACCTCAAAAACTAAGCCCTTAATAATTGTGACTCCACCCACTTCAAAACAGAAAGCTCACTCTGCTTTACACTCCACCCTCTTCAAAAACAATGTCTAATGGGTATTTGACTCCACCCACCTCAACTACAGAATGTCTAATGGGTATTTGACTCCACCCAACCTCAAACAGAACACTCTATAATAATTTTGACTTCACCCACCTCAAAACAGAATTCTCAATAGGCATTTGTCTCAACCTACCTCAAAAACAGAATGTCTACTGGGAATTTCACTCCACCCAACCTCCAAAACCTAACAGCCAATGATTATTCTGACCTAATCAGCCTCAAAACAGAGCACAGAATGGGCATTTGACTCCACCCACCTCAAATGCAGAATGTCTAGTGGGAATTTGACTCCACCCATCTTAAAAACACAATTTTCAATTACCATTTGGACTTCACCAATTTTAAATAAAATGAAAGCAATCCTGGTCTACAAGTTTTAGGATTAACATATAATAAAAAATAAAAAAATCAAGACAAAGTGTAAAGTACTGCACCCAACCTAACAATACCCAATAAAAATTTTGACTTCATAATAATTTTGACTCCACACACCTCAAAAAATGAAAGCAATCTTGGTTTCAAAGGTGCTCATCAAATATGATTCAACTCATGTAAAATATAGCCATTTGACTCCAACTCAACAAAATACCTAATGCTAATTTGACCATTTAACTCCACCCACCTCAAAATCCCCAATTATCATTTAGACTTTGCCTACCTCAAAAACTCAATGAATAATTGACTCAATGCGACTTCACAAACTAAATACCCATGAGCCATCTGATTACGCCAACATCAAAAACATCCAATCAAATGCCTCCTGACTCATTGTCCAAAGCAAACACATCACGCTCCAGCATGCAAATGCTAACTGCTCTGAAAACATTTAATTCACAGCAGGAGAGAGGTAGTTAAGGCTTTAATTAAGAATACTATTGTTCAAGCGTATACGGATTATAATACAATCATCATTTATACACTTTATGATCCAAAAACTTATAATGAAGCTATTAACGCAAGTCACTCCCCCTTTATAATCAC
Organism: Cyprinus carpio; assembly: GCF_018340385.1. NCBI lineage: Eukaryota > Metazoa > Chordata > Actinopteri > Cypriniformes > Cyprinidae > Cyprinus > Cyprinus carpio. The sequence goes on along the minus strand of NC_056596.1, from coordinate 6,410,408 downwards.
CAGCTGAAAAATAGAAAAGCATTTGATGCTCACTGAGACAAAAAATGACAGAACAGTGGGAGTTTTGGAAAGGAAACTTTATCTTGTAAATTTGTTCACATTAACTATTTATAAGGAGATGAAATGGCTGACAATGAGAGGAATCAACGCAAGTTGTACCTCAGAGAGGAAGAGCTGTCGCTGTAGTGCTCTTTTGACCAGACACATCGCTTAATCCAGATATGAGTTACAATTTACACTCATTTCAGCTACAACACAAAAAATAAGAGAAGGGGGTGATTATCAAGGCCCCATCTCTCTCTTCCAGTCACATTCGTCCCATCCCAATCTATTTTATGGGTCTTCGGTGTAACTACTAAGCATTATGCAGTGTTATATAGATCTTGTATAATTTGCTTATGATTGATTTGGTCACGATTAGGAAAGGGCACACAAACGATTTCTTGTGCCACCTGATGCAACAATAATCACAGTAATCGATAAGCAATCCTGGAGTTAATAAAGAACCCTTAAATTGTATTATTCTTGGTGTGCAGCACTTCTCATCCAATGAGCTGTGATGTGTTATAAAATGTCATATACAAAAAAGTGTGTGTGTACTATTAATTTAGTAGTTGTTATTTTTATATTACAAACTTATGAATCAACATATAAACTGTGATATACATTATAAATAAGTAAAATATTAAATTAATATCAGTAAAAATCATAATTTATTATCGATCTATAGTCATTATAAATTAAAAATACTCACATTTAATAATTATTAATTATTAATAATTATTAATGTTAAACATATGAATCAATATATTAACTATGATATATTTATTAATAATATGAACAAAATATTTAATAATAGTATACTATATTAATGTAGTTTATTTTAACACTATAAATAAATAATCAATAAATAATAATAATCAATAAAAATATTGCATCTTTAAATCAATTAATTTATATAATTATTATTTTTAATTAAATATAAACTATATGAAGTTAACAACAACAACAACAACAACAAAAGGTTGACAATTACACAATAAATAAATAATGAACACACACATCTTATTCTGACTGTTGTAATACTCAATTATCAGACTGTTATAATATTCACACACTTGTCTTTGGTTGACGTAAAGTGAAAGATGCCTCCCATCAGCCAACACTAACCCCATGAAATCACACACTATTATACTGCGCGCACACACAGACACTTCCTGATAACTTACTGAACCAGGACAGTTCAATTTACTCCCATGGTTACAGAGAGATCAGTTGGATCAGTCTTGATAGCTTTTCGTCGCCTCAGCTAATGAGGTTATATCTTCGTTTTCTACTCAAATCTCCATCAGCTGAAGATGGGCACAATCAGTGACATTTAGTCGAGCGAGAAGTAGTGTGAAAGAAGGGGAAAAAAAGGAAAAGAGGTGAAAGTTGTTAGAATTGGGAACTGGATATTTCCAGAAAAAAAGGATACTATGAATGCAACACTGATTGGTCAATGGTACCATAAGGATGTATAAAGTACAGAACCCTTTACTCGCTAATATAGCTAAAATTCGTTAGAATAAACGTATATCAGTACAGCATTTAGTATACACTGTGTAGTACATTCTGAAAATAGCATATGACTTACTGTATCACCTGGTACACCTTTATGTTTTAAAATATAAAACAACGAGGGCACTCGTAACTACATGGTACAACAAAAACAAGGAGGACAAGTCGGTATTTAGAGTGTGCACTGTTTGGTGGGACACGAGGAACTTCCATTAATGGGGAGAAATTTAAAAGTGAAAATTCATTTTCGCTTTTGTTTGTACTGTGCTGATGGCACGATGAAAGAGGTTGAGGTGAGAGAAAAAGCTGCCGACTCTGTGAGCCCAGATCTGATGATGTAAACCCTCTCTCCCACACGTCTCCTCTGACTCATCAGTACTTAAGGGAACTGCTGTCTGTTGGTTCACCTTCAAGCTGAAAGTATAGTGTTATTTGTATTTCAGCCATCAATAATGAATAGTGCTGTTGGCTATCGTTTGATTCAGGAAGAGAAACCTGCAGGCCAGTTTTGACAAGTTTCCTCTTCAGTCTGTGAATAAAGGTCTGTTCACATCAAGTTCAATGATTCTCAACAATAGTGGCATTTTTTTCAGGTTTAAACAAATCATTGTTTTTGGATCTTTTCAGAGAACTGACTCATTCACAGAAGTCTCTGCCTATTGGAGCTTGTTTTTTCTGCATTCGAAGACTGAGAAAAAGGTGCTCACTGGTCAATAGCTACAGGGCCAGAGAATGAATCAGTAAAGATATAAACAAATCTTCAGTGAATTATTGAACAAATCTGAATGAATCTAAGGTGAATGGAATCAAAAGAGTTGCATTACAAAATGAATCACTGAACAAATCTGCATGCATTCTTTGGAAATGCAAGCAAAGGAGTCATGAACAAAATAAATCAGTGAAATATGAATGAATCCTTGTTGAATGGAATCAAAGAGTCAAGTTACAAAATTAATCAGTAAACAAATCTGAATGAATCTTAGATGAATGGAATCAAAGAAAAGCATTACAAAATGTATGGGTCAACAGATTAGCATGAATCTTTTGGGAACTGGATAAAAAAAGTCACATTACAAAACAAATCAGTGAAAGAAAAACTGAATGAATCCTTGGTGAAAGGAATTAAAAGAGTCAAGTTCTAAAATTAATCAGTTTACAAATTTGAACTAATCTTTGGGGAATGGAATCACAAGAGTCAAGTTACAAAATGAATCAGTTAAAAAAAACTGAACAAATCTTTGATCAGTTTAAGCAAAGTCAAGTCACAGAATGAATCAGTGAACAAATGTGAACTAATAATTTCGGAATGTGATAACATGAGTCATGTTACAAAATGAATCAGTGAACAAATGTGAATAATTCTTTGGCTAATGGAATCAAAAAGATAAGTCACAAAATGAATCAGTGAAGATATTTGAACTAATCTTTTGGAAATGGTATTACAAAATGAATCAGTGGAGATAGAATCAAAAGTCAAGTCAAGGTGCAAAACAAATGAATGAATCTTTGGTCAGTGTATTTGAACTAATCTTTTGGAAATGGTATTACAAAATGAATCAGTGGAGATAAATCAGCCACATAGTGAAGGAATTGATAGACACATTAAACATACACTGTATTGTTTTAAAATAATGTCAAAAATTTAGATTTTGTGCAAACAGGCCATAATTCTATAAACCTTAAAACTGCACAATACAGTAATTATGCTCTACCTTTATATTCACACTTTCTTATCGGTGGAGGAAAAGGGCAAGGAAGCGTGAAGTGTGTTTAAAAAATTAATATAGTGAGAATAGTGACAATATAACTGTGAAGAGAGGCTGCAAGGATTATCATGTTTATAATGATGTTCCATTCAACTATGAAACTACAGGAAGACAGAATGATGAATCATTAAATGATAGGTGTTATCACCCCGAGGCAGAGTATTACATTTAGTGTGTTTAGAAATGCGACTTTTGGCATTAGTTAATAGGACTAATGTAGCTTACAGCAGATAGGACAGCTGCACAAAAACAAACAAATAAAAAAATAAATAAAAAAAGCTTTGCCGCTGGCCAGCTTGTTGTGACTATTTGTCATACATCTACCTTAATTTAGAAGATTGTGCATGATGGTAAGAAAATACATAAATAAATAAATAAATAAATAAATGGGTTATATAAATAAATAACTCCACTTTAATGATTACATTTAAAAAAAAAAATAAATAAATAAATGAATATTTTATTTCTATCATTAAATTGGACTGATTTCAGTTGTTCTGCTAACTTTGTTGTGTCTCTCTGGGAATCTGTCACGTTTCCCTGTGTCAAAAACAGAAGTGTTACAAAACAGTCTTTGCTTAATGACCATGAAGAGACAGTAAATCTTTTTATTTTCTATTACTATTATTTAAAATCTAATTAATGATCTCCACTGTGATGCTTTGCATCATTTTAAGAATAGGGAACAATCTGTCTCCCCGTTGAATAGTGTAGTGTGTTACTGATTGACTCTGACTCTGCTGCAGAAAAACAGTGGAAAAGAAAATGGGGCGCCATCTTTCATAAGCAACACAACAGGGACAGTGGAGAGAAGAGGAAGGCATTAGTTCTCATCACAACAGATTATGAAAGAAATGTACAAAAAATGGATCTCGCCGTTCAAGGTCATAGAAGGATTTGTGTGCAGCAATAAACAGAGTATGTAAAGCCTGTGAAATTTACAAACAAATGTCTTCATAAAGAAAGCACTGTTTATATAATGTATGCAGTTTACACAGAAGCATCAGACTCCCTCAGATTTTTGAGCCAAGTGGATTTTAAATGCAACTTAAATGCAAAATAATAACAATAATGATAAATTTAAAAAGGATGTTTTAAACTAAACACAGTTATCATTTAACCATTATTCAACCCCAAACCCATTTGACCCAAAATACATCAAAATGACAATCATGGTTTTGTTGCAGATCGCTCACATAAAAATTATTAGTAAATCACAAATTTAAAAATATACAAATAATATAAATCAATATATAACTTATAGAAATTAATATTTATATAATGTGTAAATTATATTTTAATGGTACACTTTATTTTTCTATAATATTTTAAATTATAATTGTGTGTACTGTAATTGTGTGAGGATTTGAATGGAATTGCCTCCTCTTGCAAACTATTCAAGAATTAACTGCTGGACTAAAAAAAAAAAAAAAAAAAAAAACATTTTTGGTGCCATTCATCTGTTCTTTTTGCATTGACATACATTACATTGACTTTGCGAAATAGATTCCTTAAACTTCCTCAAACAGTCATGACATATTCGCTGCTTTACCTTTACTTTTTGCTAACCCTGAGCAACGAAAATGAGATGCTTTTCTTCTTGTTAGTATTGACTGTCCCTTTGTTGCTTCTGAGCTACATATAATTTCCAATACAACATCTGCCTCTTTAGTCTCTCATTCCCATTCAAAACTCCAGCGAAACTACCGTCCCAGTGCAGAGCAGGCTACATGACTGACGTGTCCCGCAGGACAAATCCTTGAGAATGAGACGGGGGAGCAGATGTAGGACACAAGCATAAATGACAGCTACAACAGAGACTCTATTTTGTTAAAAAATGGCTTTGCTGTTAAAATAACCAATCAAGCAATTCCTCAAGCACACATCCATCATAACCGATGCATTTATAATGGCTTTTATCTAGCATATTTGAAACTGAACATCAAGTGGCCACACAACACAGTACCAAAATGGTTTAAATTGAACAAAAGTAACAATAATGCCCTTAAAATCAAGCATCTACATCTATTAATATAACCATGAACTAAACAGGCTCAACAATAAGCAAAATTCTTAAAATTCTGAATTAAAAATTCATCATTTTGGTTTCTAAATGCCATATTTTCTTTTACTTTGCAAGTTAAGTTTGACATCCTTTGACATCAGCCAAAAAATATATATATATATATATATATATATAATATATATATATATATATATATCTATATATATATATATATATATATATAATATATCCTATTTTTTTTTTTTTAATGAACATCCTGTTCTATCATTTACTGTGTACTCAACCTTGTCTGACTTTTATCTGACTCAGATAATTTCCACAAATATGATAGAATATATAATATATACTATATATATAATATATATATATATATATATATAGCATATAAATAATTATTCCCAGTAACACTTAAAGTCAATGGGGTCCAATGTTGGTTAGACCCCATTGTTCTTTAAAACATATTTTATATTGTGCAGGAGAAAGTAAGTCATTCAGGTTTGAAATGACATCAGGATATATAAATGACAATTTTTTTTTAGGTGAGCCATGCCTTTAATTGCATTCACCATTGTTTTCTGGGTCGCAACCCACCAGTTGAGAACCATTGACAAGTTTCATCAACCCAAAATGGCTAATTATAATTTGAACAGACTAAAATATCCATCAAAGCTGAATTCAGTTTACATTTCGGCATAAACGGACCATGTAGATAGCATGAATCCTACTGTAATTCATCGCGTGTAATTCATTTGTCAAACATGACCTTCAAACTTCCTACGTACTCTTCCAGAACACTTCATATGTATCAGCATGTGTGTGAGGTAATCAGCTTCAGCGACAGGCCAACACAAACGATGACACAAAAGAGTCACTTGCCACTTCCAGACGCCCCCTTGTCCTCTACAGTTATAGAGGTGTCACTCAGGTCTGAACACCCTGCCTACACGTTCCTCAAGCATCTGCGTTGCCAAACCCTGTTAATATCCATCAACATAAAAGGGAGACGGCACCTCTTTCAGAAATGTGAAATGAAAGTAACGCTCTCCTTGGCTGTGGCTAACGTACATTGCAAATGGTTACCAGCGATTTGTCACTGCTGGCAGGTCCCCACATTGGGCGCCATGTGCTTATTTAGTATCCTGCTTTCACCCAAGACAGCAATAGTGTCTCTAAAGTATCCTACACAGTGTTAATCTTAAAGAATTATGCTTAATTGCAAGTACTGAGTGTGAGATTGCTACCGATGGGTTTTCTCCATTCAGAATGATCATTCCTAAAAGGTAGCAATGAAAGCAGGCTTGATAAAAATGCCTTTTTGTCATGCATGACTGGGCAGCGCGGCATTATCACCTGTGCAGATTGCATAAGGGAGATCAGAAGTGGCCTTGTCTTGAATATTCATGTTTTACTTATTCATGCCTGCAGGGCACACAAATTCTCTTGGGGTACACAGAGTCATAGGAGCTTGTTTAATATCTCCCTTTGTTTGGCATGGCAATTTTAGAAAATGAAGCAAATACAAAGACTCATTGAAGCTCAATCGGCTCGCTCACTTGTGAATTCAAATATTCATGATGAACTTGAAAAAAAAAAGAAAAATCAAGTGGTCGTTTCATATTCCCTTTGTAATGAGGACTGAAATCTTCATTACACATGCTCAGTATTATAATTTCATATATTGTGTAAGATGCCAGAGGATGATAAAATATTAAATTATTTTCATAACGCGTAGAAGAAAAATACCACCATGGCAGCAGAAAAAAACGCTTTTGAGTTTAAATATTCAGGGATTGGATTACGGTACTTTGAAAACATGACTCTGTGACTCACATTCAGTCAGGACAGACACCTTTTAAATTGACGTGAATGTGACTGTGAGGCAGTTAATACAAGCATATTTGGGCTTGTTTATTCATAAAGTTATGAATATTGAAAGTCATGGTTTGTGCAACACCTGACGTCGATTAGTAATCAATATCAATTAGCAATATTTATTGTCCATTTATAGTTAATTTCACCAGCCCCTCTCCTATCCCAATGTGTAGACTTTTTCAGCTAAAAAAGAAAAGAAAAATAATCTCTCACCATAAACAAACTGGTTTTCATCCTACAATGCTTCTTTTTTAACATAAATAAGTAAACATTTTTCAAAAACTTTTCTAGCAGAGGGACACATAGTGGGAAAAATAAAATGTAGACATTTGTATACTCAGAGATGCACTTCCAACTTTTAGATTTTTTTTTTTTGTTTGTTTTACTTAATTCACTTTATATATAAAAAATAAGTTGACAAAGCTCTAGTACAAATGGCCAAAAAAAAAAAGGTTCAAAAACAATTTACTGCATGCAGCCAACAGCCAGAAATCTCCCTCTTGCTCACTTTAGTGCATCTGTGTGTGTTCTGTACTGAAAGATGTATTCTTCTGCATCTACTGTAAAACAGTCCTACACACCTGCATACATGACCATCCACACACACGCTTGAATCTTGAAGAATATAAGGTTCACTTGGGCCTGGAATAATCACTTCAACGGCCATCTACGGCCAAATGGTCACATCATGGAATTCAAATGAGTTTCATGTAAAATACACAGGTTTCAGCTTAATTTGAATAAGCATGCAAGTTTAACATAGCGCCTTGCTCTTCAAAGAAAAATTTATTACAGTGCTTTTGTTGAAAAAATATTAAAGGTTTGGCTAGTAATTTATTAATCCTTCTTTTTTTGTTGTTCTTACAAATTCCTAATTTTCCATTGCTGCAGTGCAACATTAAGTCTCATTACAAAATAAAAAACTCCACTACTCAAGGGGGCACTAGAGTTGTTCAAATGTCTGCAGCATTAAACCACATGTTAAGTAGGCTAGCTCTTGCTCTACAGGATTCTCTTCAAACTGTTGGTCTGCCATTACAGTATTGAGGCCTGTATGTAAAATTTAATAGTCAATTGAGAAACTGATAAATCAATTAAATCAGAAACAAGCTCTCATTGGTTGATGTGACCATTTCATGCATAAGGTTTAAATGATTAAAGGAGTAAGCTGACAGTAGAAGACTGTTTACATTAATGTTGCAAAAGTCCCTTGTGGCAACCCTGATGTTATGAAACACATTTTGGCACATTTCAGAAAACAACAGCATGTGTTTGCAGCAAGTATTTGCATTCACATACTTGTGTAAAGTATGTTTCAGGTCTTAACATATGAAACTGAATTTGAGATGAAAGTACTCACTTCATCTCAAGCTACTATTTATAGATAAATCAGAAACAGAAAAGCCTTGTCTGATAGAATGTGCACCAGCAATCTGTCTAAGTCTACATTTGGGTTATGGCAACAAGCTTCAATTTGCCTAGGCAGACTTACAGTTTCATTAGGAACATTATGTGTTACTGACATGAAGCTGTCGCTTCACATTTACCACTAGCAGAAGTTCTGCTCTGGTGGGTTAACTGGGGTTGCTGGGTATTCATTTGGCTCTTTTGATGCAAACAGATCAGGCTAACATCTAGATAATAATTTGTTCTCATCTCAGCCGTAATACTTATCCCTGTCTTAACATGTGGAGATGAAAGTGACGCCAAACATGCAAGTGTTGTTGTTACCTGCTAATTCCTGACACTCATCTGCTAAGACTAAGTAGCATCAAAACATCTAGCATGACACACCATCACAACACAAGTAAAGGATTAAACTCTTATTTTGCTCTCAAATGAAATGCAACCTAAGCTACATCTATCATTTGCAAAATGACAGTTTTATCGTACATTTTCACTCCTACATTCAGCTTTTGCCTGGCAATCATTGGATCAGAGTTTAGTCCCGGGAAGTTCTGTACGAGTTGAGGGGGATAAAGCAAAGTGCTTCGCTTACTCATAGCACTCAGTGTTATCTTGTCCGGACAGCATGGCTGTAATACAGGCTTATGTCTGGCTGCATAAAAATCTAAACACATACGTGGCAATGCTATTGTACAGTTCTGGTGATTTTGCTAGCAGAGGACAGAGCATTTTGTGACGCCTGCAGTTTTATTCAGATATACCTCACTGTGTCTTAATTTGTCCACAGGCAAGAGATGGCACAGGAACTTCTTCCTGAGGGGAAAAATGGGCCAGACTCAACTGAAAACACAAGGAAACGGTCGTGTGCGGAGGAAAATGACGAACAAACATGGGCCAGACTCAACTGAAAACACAAGGAACAAAAATGTAAACGTGCTTCACTGTGGTGCTTTTTCTTATTCTTCAAATTTGACATCAGTGATGACTGGTCCCTCACGGGATACGTCTTGATGTTGAATGTACACAAACTAAAAGTCATACAGGTTTGGAACAACAAGAGCGTGAGTATGAAATTTCGATTTTTAAAGGAACTCAACTGAAAACACAAGGAAACGGTCGTGTGCGGAGGAAAATGACGAACAAACATCTGACCTCCATTTAACATCATAACTGTGTTATTATATAACTTGAGGGGTACTAATAGTGTGTATTCTTCCAGGATCCATGCTAAATTATATTGTTTTGAATTCTGCAGGTCTGAAAACATTACCAGGCCACCCTGGAGCAAAAGCAACCGGGAAGTGCTTCTTCCTGCCTGGTTATAATGAGCATTGTATTCATTTGGTCTGACCAAATAAGAAAGAGAAAAATATTCATATTGGCATTTAATTTTAAGATTTTTTTATGACCCATCTATGACCTCCAAGGTTTAATTGACAAGTTTCTGCCAGTAAAATAACAGTGCCTATTCAAATTAACTCTCAAATTTGGGTCCAGGAAAAGCACAGCATGCTCTAAAACTACAGGAGAGTAATTGAGTAAAACGACAAGGTTTGATCAAAACCGAGGGTGCCTATTACAGAGAGTGTCGGCTTGCAGTTAAATCTGGTAGAAAGGTGCACACTATCAGTGAAAAGCATACACTGGGTGTCTCAAGTGGTGGATCACAAGAAAAACAGGTGAAAAAAACAAACAAACAAAACAAAGCTACATGGTCAAAAAACACAATTAACCATATAATCATTCTCATCACTGATGTAGACAACAGTGCTTAAACAGACAAACAATCAATAAATAAATAATAATCATTCAATAATTATATTATAATAAATAATGATAATATTATTAAAGTAAAATAATAGTATACGTGAATTAACGAATTAAAAAATTAACAAAATATAATAACAAACAAATTAAATTATAAATCAATATTAAAATTAACAAACAACTAAAGAAATAAAACAAAAATAAGAAAATAAACCATAGAAATAGTTGTATTAATAGTTTATAGAATAACAAAATAATAATAATAATAATAATAATGAAATAAAACAAAATTATGATAATTAATAATAGATTTAGTTACTATTATTAGTTAAACAAATAAATGATCATACTAAATTGGCAAATAAACAAGAAAAATAAACGAATAAATAATGCTTATAAATGACTAGCAAAATAAATAAAAATGATGATAAACAAGTAAATAAAAGCAAATATAAATAAATGAATTAATGATAATGGAAAATGAGCAAAATAAACAGATTAACAAATAACCAAAACAACTCCATTTTTAAAACATTATAAATAATAATAAATAAATAAAAGGCCATATTTCCCATCCACTTGTGCTAATCCACTTATTCAGAATTATCTTTCATGGGATATCATGCTTGCTTTCCATACGTCAGTATGGTAGCCGGGGTCCAGAAGGGGAACAGATGCCATGTAATGAATTTGCATTACATCCGCAAGAGTATTTATTAATCCGGGTCATCGTAGAATGCCTGGTGGAATTTAGTCATAAGCCACCGGACTGTGCTTTTTTTTTTTTTTTTTTTTTTTTGATGGTGTTTCAACACACTTCCAAGTAGCTTCGTCTCCAACACACAGCTGATAAAGCCAATTAGATGAGTGCTGAAGCGTCTTCAACAAATAGAAAGCAAAAGGTCGGTTTGCTTATGAGTAAATTTTTCCAGACGTTTGATTCTGTATTGCAGCTCTGATTGGCTCTGCGCGCGTGCAATTTCCTGTGACACTCAGCGAGCAATTTCTAAAGACCTTATCACTCATATGACCTAAAGGTGATAATAATTACAACCCTTAAATAACATGTGGTTTATACCTGCTGACACAGCAAGGCCGCATCAAAGACAACAAATACAAGCAGTTTTTTAAACATACCTCAATAGATTGTCAACACTTTTGGATTAATTGACCTGCAAAAATGTCTTTGCTTCCACTTATGATGAAGGTTCCTTGACCTCTGAACAATTCATTTGAATGATTCGATTCAATTATTTGTTTAAAAAGGATTTGACTGTTAAGGCAAAAAGCAAAAAAAAAAAATAAATAAATAAATAAAAAATCGGAAATGTTAAAAACAAATGAAAAAAATAAAATAAAAAAAGTTTATAATTTGACTGCATGACGGTTTCATCAACATACAATGGATGAGTGAGTGAATGAATAAATTAAACTAACCAGTATTTTATTTTTATTTTTTAATAATGTTAATTGAAATATGTATATAAAACAAAACGTAAACTTGTTTTATTTCAGATAGTTGCTGAAGTTGTTAAACTAAAATAACAAAAACTGAAATAAAAAAAATCAATAAAAAGGATATATACATTAATAAACTAAAAATTTAAATGAAAACAGAAAATATATATAAAAAACTAATTCTAAATATCAATAAAAACTATAATTAAAAAAACAAAAGAATATCATTTTAAAATAAAAACCCAAATTAATAATAAAAAAATAAATAAATTAAACAACCCAAATAACTAAACAAATGATGATTAAAAAAATTAGCAAAAAAAAAATATTTATAATAAATAATGCATATGAACAATAAAGAAAATTATAATAACAAATAAATAAAAACAAATAAACTGGCCAGAATGAATGAATGAAAATTATAAACAAATAAATAAAGACCACATTTCCCAGCATTTTCAGAATGTTCCCAAATATACTGTATTTATAACTCAGCTAGTTGCTAAAGTTGTACTAAAATAACTAAAACTGAAATAAAAAAATGAACAAAAATAGACATAACAAATACATAAAATGATAAACACAACAAAATTATTAAAACTAACTAAAATTAAAATGAAAACAGAAAATATAAAAAACGATAATAATATATTAATAAATATATAAAAAGTAATAACTATAATTGTATGAACGATACTAAAATAAAACTGTAATAAACTAGTAAATGAATAAGTAATGAGTAAAATAAAAATATGTAAATAAAATTATTTGCAAATAAATTTAAATAATAATAATAAAAAAACAAAATAATGAAACAAATCAACAAAATAAACAAGTAAATAAAAACATTACATAAATAGCACTTAAACGATTTATTAAAACATGCAATAAATAAATAAATTTGAATATTGTTTATTGTACTACTATGTATTTATGAGATGAATCATGGATGCAACAAAATGAATTGATACATAAAACTACAATACATAGCCTAACTAATAAAATTTTATAAGGCTAATAAAAAGCAATAAACAGCATGCGTTTTAAAGCATTTAATGTGCAATGCCAGGATATCAGGGACAACATGATGTTGTAATTATGTAACCCCTTAATCATTTTTTAAAGGTTCAAACTAACCGTTTAAAAGAACTAATGCACAGATATAAATCAGACTTCCAACCACTACATGGAGGGTGTTAAATAGAGTCCAGGGGCTGGTGACAAGGGCCTTGAGATCGAACTCAAGACCCTTTTTCTATCTCATCATGTCCCATCCATTGTGACTGGCAATGTGTTACATGGGCCTGGTCTGCTGGACTCTGGTGTAAACTAAATGGATGGAGCTGGCAGCACAATCCTAATCTTGGAGCCAACAGAAGGTCCCACAGCCTCTGACAGCCAGATAGCTTGTGGAACAAGAAAAAAAAAAGGGGGGCATTGAGCCCTAACCGAAAATGCATTCTCTTCTTTAAGAATAGGGGACGGCTTGAATAAAAATAAGGTAAAAGGTATCTTGAATACCATCCAATCATAAAGCATCTCTCCAAGCATGAAAAGTTACATGCCGGTCGGTATCTTTGGTCAATTTCATCATCCTCCTTGTCTTTTTCCCCTCAATGACAAATGGACCATGCTGTGTCTCTCTCAAAGATAAGCTCAGAATAGTATTCGTATATATCATCTTTTTCTGTCAGCTTTGATTTGGCCGAAGAACTGCGTGCTTTGAAATTTCCCCATCTTCAAGCAATATCAAGTGTGAACTTTTGTAAAAGCAAGCCTTTATTCCTCCACATAAAAGTGCAAAACAAACATCTTTTCTTCATATTGCATCTAAAACACATCTAATCCAATACGGAACAAATGCATCACCTTCAAGTGTATTTGAAGGTGATTTATTTAAGCACAGGTTCAAAACCTTATGCTCATCTTGATTAAATTACATTCACAACGAAACCCAGAATTTCAAGAGTTATAGTTCACCCAAAAAATTAAAAAAATAAAAATAAAAATCTGTCATAAATTACCTACATAACCTTTCAGGGCTCGCAAAATGAAAACCATTCATACAGGCAATCTTCAGATTTTGGTAGCCAAAGATGAATTTAACGAGCCCAAAACAAAAGAAAACGTCTCTTTTATTTTTTAATGTGGAAAACTGGATAGAAGTCGAAACATCAATCAAAAACATTTTCAAAACACAAATATCAATCACACAACATCAACATCTCCTGCAAAAATAAAGAGAATTTTAGATTGCAGACCTTGAGTAATGTTTGATAAAATGCAAATATCAATGAAGGAATTGTATTTCACTATTACAAATTTATTTTTTAAATTAAATTTAAGGCTTTTTATGAGCTTTTTTAAGACCTACACAAATAAAACTAATACCATATGAGCGGGGTAGAGAAATGTCTATGGTAACATAACCATAAAATGATATGATTTACAGTTGAGATATGGGTTTTCACAAAACAAAAAATCACATTTCATTAAATAAATTAAATCATAACCCTAACCCTAACCATTTTTAAGAAAAGGGATGTGTCAAACATATGAATTATATTAGTTTAAAACATATATAATGCGTTGTGGTACTCTCGTGAACATGCGTCGAAGACTGACACAGAAGACAACTTAAATTATTAAACTCTCATTCTGACGGTACCCATCCATTGGTGAGCAAAAATGAAGAAACAAACTCATCTTGGATGGCCTGAGAGTGAAAAAAAAATTCAGCAAATTTAAATTTTTTGGGTGAACTGTCCCTTTAATTTGGTGGGTTATGTGCTTGAATATAGTTATGGAACCAATTGTACCCAAAGAGGACTTCACAATTCAGTGCACGCGGCAGCAGCGCTGTGCTTGTTCATCAGATAAACTGACATTTCAACCTGGCTTTCTGCATCTTTAATAAGTAACACAGCTGAAAGCCATTAGAATCCCATCAACATATTTTCTGTAGTAAGTATAGATAATCAATAATCCAAATTTACAGTCTTATATAGAAAAAATAATCAACATACATCAGTGCTCTGATAATAGGAGATGGTTGGTTTCAGACCCAAGCGTAGAACCCAAATAGATAGATTATAAAGCAGAAGGCCAGATGTTCGATACGGATCAAGCATCACTCCCTGGAGATATCACACTTCATGATGTTGGTTACATTTAATTAACTTTGCGTGGTATGGATAGTGACATCTTTGTCTAAGTAAATCAGCTGATGTTTGTGGTCGTGTTGTTTCATCCGATCAGGCTAGTGGATCATCTTAACGCCTCTGGTTTTGACCATCGGCAGCTACAGAAAAGCAGTTAGATGGATGTCCCCAGGTCACAGCCATTGGTTCTGGATGGGGCGGCTTCTTCAGTTGTGCGTGACCTCTCCATCCCCCTTCATCTTATACCCTTTCATCGTGTGTTTCTCTTTTAGGGTGACATCCAGCGGCTCATAAACATGAGAGCTCACCGTGAGAGATTACCACACAATGAGCGCCTCCACATGTGAGAAATGTGGCCGTTCAGCTGCCTGTAGGCCTGTCTGATGAGTTACGCCTCATGCTGGTCAATATCAAAAGACTATTGATTGTTGACTCACATTATGGCGTCTTAGTCTCTTAGAACAACCAATAAGGGCTAAAACCAACAGAAAACCCTCTTCAAAGACAACATTATAAATGAAAGTGGTCCGAGCCTAAAGAACGAAGATGGTTATTTTCTAGCCTAATAAATGGATATAAATGAACAGAAACCAAAATAAATGAGTTTTTTGACAATGCAAACACCACTATCATATAATCTATCAAAAAAAAAAGGCTTTCAAAATAAATTAATGTTTAATATCATTCAAAATGTTTTCTATAAACGGCTATTTCTGCCTCAGGGTAAAATAATAATAATTATCTTTATTTATTTATTTATTTATTTATTTGTGCATTTAATTCTTATAACTGTGAATTAATTTCTTGCCATTAAGACTTCATATATCAACTTACAATTTATATTTCTATTGTTTTTATATATTAATTATATTATCATAATTGTGATTTAATACACAACTCAAAGGTTTGGGGTTGATAAGATTTTTTTCACTTTTGTAAATTAACAGTTATTTGATCAAAACGATGGAAAAACAGCAATATTTTTGCAATTTTACAATTTATTATTACAATTTGAAAATAATTTTAGGCAGCCATTACTCCAGTCCTCAGTGTCACAGAAATCTTTGTAATATACAGATTTAGTGATCAAGAAACATTTCCCATTATAAATGTTGAAAAGCACTCCTTAATACTTTTGTGTAAACAGTGATGTTCTTTTTCTTTCTTTTTCTTTCTTTCTTTCTTTCTTTCTTTCTTTCTTTCTTTCTTTCTTTCTTTGGGATTCTTTGATGAACAGAAAGTTCCATACAACTTTTAACATTTTTAAATGTAAATCTTTTGTAAATTAATAAATGTCTTTACTGTTAATTTTAATTCTTTCTCCTGTATCTTTTGACCTATAAAGTATTAAATGTATAAATAAATAAATACATAAATAATCTTACTGAATGGTAGTGTACAGCATATCACAATGTTACCTTTGTTACTGGCTTAATCTCTTGCAATTATGACTTCATATGTCAACATTGTGACAGCTCAATATATTTTCTTATATTTGAGATGTATTGTCATAATTGTTAATATCACAATGTTACTTAATATTTCAAATTTGAGACTATACTTAATAATAATAAAATCTAAATTTAGGTTTAAAAAAAAAAAAAAAAACTTCCACAATATCTCATTTTGCACGTTTCCGTTACTAATTTATTTATTTTTTCTGTCAACTAACCATTCAGTGTATCCATTTTAGGGGGCCTAACTTGTTAGCATTCCACTATACACTGTGTGTTTTTGAGGGTTAACATTGTGACACAACAACTCAAAAAAAAAAAAAAAAAAAAAAAATTGTAACATGTCACATATTTGGAAACCTGGGATTTATGTGATTCGAATGATACAAACCATTTTAAGGCACAATTAACACAGCAGGTACAATCAGTGTCTTTGTCAGACCGCCAACAAGGCTTCATGCTGTGATCCCATTGTGTTTCCCAGCTAATAGCTCCCAGGTAGAGTCTTCTGCAGGGATCTGCTTTTTTTTCCTTTTTCAGAGTGTTCAAAGTTCTATTACTCAACACCAGTAAGACTCGCAGTGATTCTGAAGTTTGTTCTGTTTAGCAACAAACCTCAGATTGTCATTTTTCAAAAGAGACTAAAACCATCCATGTACTCCAAATTTAAGAACAGCATGTAATTTACTTTGGGTATGCCTTTTTTTAGTTGTTTTTACAGGAATTTTTAGGGGTTAATATTAATGTAATGTCTGACTAGACAAAATATTGTCTACATTTAAAGGACATTTTCACCAAGCCAAAAACTAACAACAACAACAAGACTGTACAAATTAACACTGGGTGGCCATCATCTGTACCAAAACCAAGCACCTCGGAGGGAAAGGGAAAGGAGGAGGAGGAGAGGAGGAGCTGAAGATGGTGGGGGCTTGGCTTGGGTAAGCTGGCTGTGGTCACTTTTAGCCCAACGGAATGATGAACAGCACGGGCTGATATTCATTTGTCTTCTACCTGTCTGCCTCCAGCCCACGGGGGCCTCCACAATATGTCACTGTCGTATACTGGACCGCCCCCATGCATCAAAACATTTTAATACAGCTCAGCCCACTTCCACCCATCTCCGGGGTTGAGATAGTGGACAGGAAGTCGACCCCAATCTGTGTTCGCCTCATGTGCGACACAGTATGAATCAATCCACGTTTTGGTGCCTTTTCACGCAGCATTACCATAAAACGATCGTGGCACTCCCGGCGAGAACAAATGCTGAGCAAACTGACTCATCATGAAATGTTTCGACCGTTCTGTTGTTTTTCATCCCATCTAGGGAAAAACATACGAATGAAAGGGAAAAACATACGAATGAAAGGAAAAAACACACAACAAGGCCAGAAATGAGTGGCTGCAGGCATTGGAAAACAGGCCGAGTGGACAGATGGGGTCTGCGCTGCAGATTACTGTGACTGTTTAAACATAAACTTTCCAGAGGGACAACTGGGAAACAAATCCTTGTTAGGAGGGATTGATTCGGTTTGGTTTTTGCTTTGATATTAGGGACAAAGGCCAGCAGGACACTCTGTGGAGAGGATAAACGCAATGAATTTCATGTCATATGACCTTAACATCTGAGATCAAGCTAGGTGGATAATAATGAATAGAGGGAAATAACGAGTAGAACGAATTCAAGGCCAATTTCTCCTCTGAGCAAGAAATTAATAATATTATATCCCACTTCTTCTAAAATATATATATATAAAATAATGAAATGTAATAAATAAATAAATAAATGAAAAGAATAAAATTACAATTAAAATAATATATTTGTATGAAATATAAAATAAAACGAAATACATAAAAAAAAATAAACTAAAATAAAACAAATATAAAATATAAAACAATGGTCTAGAATGCCTTTTAAACAGACAAGCAGATTGAAACAAACACAGATTTGACACAGCACTGTTATACTAAACTCTACATGCAAACTACAAAACACTTGACCTATCAAATGATGACCAGAACTAACTGCTGTATGGGGTAAGTCGTGGCATAATTGTATTGTAGGATTGTATGACAGAATAATGTTGTTGTTTTTTTGAGTGTCAGGTTGGTTAATACCACGACTGAGGTGCCCTTGAGCAAGGCACCAAACCCCCAACTGCTCCCCGGGCTGCCACAACATAAATGGCTGCCCACTGCTCTGTGTGTGTGTGTGTGTGTGTGTGTGTGTGTGTGTGTGTGTTTCACTGTGTGTGTGTGTGTGTGTGTGTGTGTGTGTGTGTGTTTCACTGGCGTGTGTATGTGTATGCATATTTTGATGTATGTCACATCACTATTGAGTAAAAAAAAAAAAAAAAAAAAACACCTTACTTCATTTCTTGACTAGAAACTAATTATTTCAACTACCCAAGTAGACAAGCTATCCAAAATATGACTTTAACCTCTAGATTACAGATTACTGTAATCTAGCTAGGTGAATAATAATGAATAGAGGGAGTAAAAAAAAAAAACCCACAATATTTCATCTAAATAAAACATAAAAAAAAAAAAGTAAAAACAATAAGACACGGAGTAAATTTAAATATAATATTTTATATATTATATATATATATATATATATATATATATATATATATATATATATATATATAATGCATACACACAACACACACACACACAAACACACACATATATATATATGTATAACCATACGCACACAACACACACACACAGACACAATATATTATATTATATTATATATATATATATATATATATATATATAATATAGATATATATATATAAAATGCATACGCACACAACACACACGCACGCACACACACACCTATATAACCCACACCCACACCTATAGAATATATATATATATATATAATATATATATCTATATATATCTATATATATATATATATATCCATGAAAACAGACAAGCTGAGAGATACAAACAGAGAATTGTCAGAGAGAATAGTCAGTTGACTCATTTCATCAACAGAACATCCAAAATACAGCCTTAACGCGTGATGTTGCTAGGTATATTAATGCATAGAGCAAAGTTGAGTAAACTCAAGGCCAGTTCCTCCTTGGAATGAAACATGCACAATATTATATGCCACCTCCTCTTCTGCAGCAGGTGCTGTGTTTGTTCAGGCAGCCAATAACTTGAGAATAAAGCCAGAATCTGCGTCAGCACCAGCAGCTGAACAGGGTCAGGCTATCTCAAATTTCCTGTCTGCAGAGGGGCAAGGGTACTTCACGCCCCAAGACTTTAACAGCCAGAGAAAGTGTACCCTGCTGGGGCCAAATATTTCAACGTTGCTCTCGCTTTACGAAGCTGAATCACTCCACTGACGTGACAGTATTGTACTCTGTGTCCCTGACAGGGGTAAAGAATATCCCAGCTGGGTTATTTCATTACCTGAAAGCTGTCACCGGAGAGTTCCTGAGTGTCAGCAACAGGCAGAAAGTTGCAAAAGTGAATTAGTGCTCGGTGTGGTGCTGGACACAGCTGAAACTGACTCATCTCCTCATGGTGACTGAGTACATTTTGGCATGGGCAAGAAAAGAAGAACTTGATAATGGACAGCAAGTTACTTCAGAATGAATGGAACATGAGCTTTTAGTGGCACTTTGTTATGGAGCTGAATATGCTAGCTGCAAACATCAGGGACAATTTTCTTCAAAGTTCTGATTTAATAAGAGGTTTGCAGATAAAACAAAGTGACCCAATAATGACAAATTCCTTTCTGAAATAATCCATGTCAGGTTCAGTTGATGAGAATTGAAAGTCACACCAATAAAAACCATGAGCTTAGCTCAATTACATAAAGTTTACTAGCATAGTCAGTTGCAATTGAATTCTACACTGATGATCCCTATATGAATACAAGGTGTCAGATCGACCGATCGCAATGTAGAATCTACTCAAAGAGCTCATATCCTAAACAAACACTGCAGAAATGCAGATAGTTGTGTCATCTCCCCAAACCAATTTTTTGGAACATGCCATGGGGTGAACACACGACACTCAAAAGCGGTGGCATCCCAGCTCACATTCACAAAAGAGGCCTCTGTAAAAAGCTACATATGCTGGTGCGGGTACACTGACCCAGCTTGTACGGGCAGACAGCTGCGATTGCTACATCTAAAACCATTTCCAACCATTCTGTGATCTGACAGGCTGGTAAAAAGCCTTTAAAGTTCCCTTTACTCTCCAAACCAAAATTATACATCACAGCCTTCAAGACTCCACTAGTCACAGTGGTCAAACAAATTCAATTTCAGGCATAATTAAACTCCATCTTGCATCTGAACTAACAAAGCATGATTTACTGCTTGCTTGTTGGTTCGTTTTACAGAGTCTTTATTCAAGCAAACAAGCCGATCGCGTTCATATCCAACACTATATCTGGGTTGTTAGCCCACACAAGCATTGGCGGCTTATGAGAGATCTCACCTGGTTATTCGGCACGGTTAGAGAAAGCACTAGCAGATGCCCACTCAACTGTGCTGAGTGCAGCCTGATCCGTGCCAGACGTCGGGCCGATGATTCATGCGAATTGCCCTAAATGGTTCCAATGTGCCAAGCTGATGCTGTCCTGGGGAATAGGTGTGGAATAGTTGTCAAATATGTCCAATAATCAGTGAATCAGATACAACTGTCCTCTCAGGTGAATGCAATACACTTGGGTTTAGGGAATTAAGACAGAAATAAAATCTCTGCCATGTGGCCTAAGGACAATTTGAGGTTTGATTTTGGCAAGTGTAATCTCTAGAATGTACAAAAGGACATATTTTGATAATCTTCTAGTTGGCTGGCTTAACAATTAAGGTCATATAACAAAGAATGCATTTTTGCATTCCACTGGTCTGCTTTTTTGGTGTTTTTCAATGTAAACATGAGCTGGATGGACGTATTTGACCGTTGTGCTCACGTCTAACCTATTTTTATGGCTTTTACAACATTCTAAAACACAACACTCAAATTCAAAGTACTGTAGTTCACTTCTTAAAAAAAAAAAAAAAAACATTCTGGAAATCTATATTTTTCTATACAATTGTCCTGCATCCCAGTTTTTAAATGTGAATCTATGTTTTTTTTTGTTTGTTTGTTTGTTTTATGGGAAACTTTATATTGTTGAAGGTAGTGAATTTGTTAGGGTTCGAATATGGACAATTGGTGGCTGGTGAATATGGATTTTTCTTTTCTTTAATTTGCATTTTAGCTTCAAAGTTTTGCTTTAAAGGGTGTGAATTCAAAAATGCAACTTCTCTGAGAGTTTTTAACTTGCTGCAAATACGTTAAAAGCTTCTCTAAGAAGTAGCATTGCTAAATTCGACCCTTTTTGCACTGTTGCACGTACACTACCCTTCGAAAAAATTATTATTCTTTTTTTTACTTTTAGACTTTTATTCAGCAAAGCTGCATTAAATTTATTAAAAGGTGTTAAGACATTTACATAGTTACAAAAACGTTAATTTCAAATAAATGTTCTTTTTTTTATCTATCTTTAATATGAATGTTGCTTTTGATTAAAAATATTATCAATAATAATAATAATATGTTTTTTTTTTTTAGCAGATAATCATATTAGAATGATTTCTGAAGGATCACATGACACTAAAGACTGGAGTAGTGATGCTGAAAATTAAGCTTTGCATCACAGGAATAAATGTATATTTAAAAAGAATATTATAACAGAAAACGGTTATTTGAAAAGTAATAATATTTCACAATATTGCAATATTGAATATATCAAAATATTTGTTCTGTATTTTTAAACAAATACAGTAAATGCAGCCTTGTCCAGTATAATAGTCTCCTTTCAAAAATATAAAACAATCTTACAAACCCAAAATTTTGAGCAATAGTGTATATGTTAAAAGTGAATTTTGTCAATATTTAGCAGTAAAAATTGCACAAAGATGCTATAAAATCTAACACACATGAATTAACAATGACAAAACTCTTATATTTAAGTCCAGATTGATACCAGTGAGCCACTGAATTTATCAAAGCTTCATGTTTACAAGTCCAGCTTTTATTATGAGCCGTAAGAGCAGCGAAGCTAATCAGGAAAACTGTGACACAACGCTGCGGGTTATGTACGGCTAATGTGCAATTCGTATGGGAGTTCATGATGTCGGAAACCCAATTCAATTTGACATTACCGAGAGATGCTTTTGACAGCAGCCTCTCTGTTCACACCTCTTGTTTTGTCCTATGCTAAGCCAAAGCAGAAAGTGAGCTCTGTAATCTCACCCCCCAACGTGTCGCTCAGCAAGATAGCACCAGACACCAAACTGCTGTTTGTCACAAGTCACATCCGTTCACGTCTCCCGGTCCCTGCACTCAACAAAAGATTGCTCAATGGATTGTCTTTTTCCGATTTCAACAAGAGAATCACACAGATCTCTGTGAATGCTAATACTACATGCTACATAAACAGTACAGAGAGTGCTAAACTTCGCACCTTTCATCAGCAAACTCAAAAAATGTGTAACATCTGCATGCTTCTCAGGGGTTCCTCTACACATTTGAGAGGTTTAAAATTAATAGGCCTATATTATAAAACTAGCCACAAACTGTAGCTTTCTGAAGTAAATAATGGCCTGTATATAATTCTAAGTTGATTAAAATACATTTTAAGCATAAGTATTCTATATAACAAGTCATAAATCTGATTATCTAATTTTCTGCTAGTTAAATCACAAATTTGAGTCTGAAGTAATCATAATAATATTATATTATCTAACAGTACTGTAAAACGGCTTGTGCTAATAGCATTTCACAATGAACGCCGCTTTCACAGCTTCATAAACACTTTTTTCCTCCGTGTTAAAATTCGATTCAAAACGGACACAGGGTTTCACAAAACATCAGACCCCTTGACCTACATTATGGATATTTCCCTTTGAAATTTCTGAAGTCTGTGGTGAATTTGATGGAAGCAAATGTGACCTTTTCGCACATTGTCATTTCCATTTCAAAGGGCTTGCAACACCACTGTATTTATATCTATGCAATACTGCATTACCATATAAATGAAACTGACGGAAGTACCATATTTAGAAGATGTCCAATCTTAAAAGTGAGCTCTGCCGCTTTCCAAGTGTGCGGTGGACTTTATGGAGGTGCATTTGTGAATTCTGTTGCGAAACTTTCAGCTTTTGAACACTCTAACAGTAAGAAATTGAATAAAACTACAAGGTTATTTATCTAAATACACAATGTATACATTAATGTTGCTTTCTGACTGCAGCTACATCACTTTCAATGTCGACAGACCTAGCGTCTGTGTTATTGAGGATGTGAGATCAGCGCTAAAGGCATCAAGCACTCTCCCACGTACCTCAGACCTGTCACCAAGCAACAAGCTGCCCTGAAACTGTTAATAAAGGCCCCCCACACAGGAAGTAATACCCTGAAGGTGAATTTGCACTTTGCTGAAGTGAAACCTTAATTTGTCACAGTAATTTGTGTAGGCTTATGGGAAAACAAATACTGAATGGGTTTAAATAGAGTGTGGGATTGTATTGGTGGACATGTGTTGTGAAACTTAAAGGGATAGGTTAACCCAAAAATGAAAATTAATTTACTCACACTCATGTCATTCCAAACCTGTATGACAAACCTGTATTTCTTCAGCTAAAACAAAATATATAAAAATAATAATGATAATAAAAAAGACAGTTTGAAGAATATGCCAACTGTTTTTGTCTATACAGTGAAAGTCAAAGGGTCCAAAACAACAACAAATTGGACCCTATTGATTTTCAGTGCGGGAGCAAAAATAAAATATATCTTGTTTTCCACAAAAGAAAGTCATACAGGTTTGGGAACAATGCAAGCATTAGTAAATTATCAAAGACATTTTCATTTTTAGTGAATGAACCTTTTAAGAGCTTAGAACTGTGATTATAACTATTTAGATTCAAATCTCAATTCCACTTCCGTTAAAAACATCAAACCAGAATCATGGATTAAATCAAAATCTGGATCAGAATTAGGATATCTGTGTGTGTATTTATATTGGATTAAATCAAAGTGTGTGTGTGTGTGTGTGTGTGTGTGTGTGTGTGTGTGGTGTGTGTGTTTTGCGATTTTAAAGGTCATGTGTGTGTGTGTGTGTGTGTGTGTGTGTTTTAAAAACTGACAAAAAAAAATAATGCAATAAAATAAATAATTGTATTTCATAAATGCATATCTCATAATAAATAAAAATGAAATTCTATTCAAAAACAGTGTGGAAAAATGAATTATGCCACCTGATCCGTACATAAATTTTATATATATATATATATATATATAAAAAAATTTTATATATATATTATTATAACTTAAAAATAATAGTTTTCTATTTGAATATACTTAAAAAAAAAATTTTTATTCCTGTGATGCAAAGCTGAATTTTCAGCATCATTACTCCAGCCTTCAGCGTCACATGTAACATCCAGTCTATCACATGATCATTTAGAAATCATTCTAATATTCTGATTTATTATGAGTGTTGGAAACTGTTCTGCTGTCTAAAATATTTGATGAATAAAAGGTTAAAAAGAACTGCATTTATTCAAAATAAAAATAAAAAATCTAATAATATATATTCTAATAATATATTTTCTATATCACTTTTTATCAATTTAACACATCCTTGCTGAATAAAACTATTGATTTTATTTTAAAAAAAAAGAAAGAAAAAAATTGCTGACCCCAAATTACTGACTAGTAGTGTAAATTATATATTACAATAGATATATATATATATATATATATATATATATATATATATATTAAAAACATAGCTTCTTTTTTTTTTTTTTTTTACTTTTTATTCATCAAAGTATCCTAAAAAAGTATCACATGTTCTGAAAAAAATATTAAGCAGCAGAACTGTTTCCAACTTTGATAATGAATCATCATATTAGAATGATTTCTAAAGGATCGTGTGATAATGATCCTAAAAATTCAGCTTTGCATCACAGAAATAAATGATAATTTAAAGTATAATAAATTTAAAAACAATTATTTTAAATTGTAATAATATATCACAATATTACATTTTTTTCTGGTACTTTTTGATCAAATAAATGCAGGCTTGATGAGCAGAAGAAACTTCTTTCAAAAACATTAAAAATAGTAATGTTTCCAAACTTTTGACCTGTACTGTATATATATATAAATAATCAAAATAAAACTTAAAGTACCACCTTTATACAAAAGTCCTCAAACAATGCTCCTCAACAAACAACACTTTCCAAGATCAAGCAACAAATTATGAGCAAAAATGCCAGAATTACAGCAGAAGGATGAGTAAATGACAGAATCAGATTTTGTTTTTAGTAAATTATCATTTTAAGAGCTTGGAACTGTGATTACACATCACCAACACATCAACACAGATCAAGCCTTGATCTCACTTACAATATATTCCTATGCCCATAAATAACACAAAGTTCACAAAAACCAATCTGGTTATTGCACAGTTTCACACTTGGAGCCTATAACTTGAGGAGATCATGTCTTTATCATCCACACACTTTTTATGAGGTCACTGGAGGAATAAATCCTTGCTCAGATGAATAGAGCGAGTCTCCTTTAACTTGCTGCCCACTACACCTCCATTCTCTGAGCATCCTCTCTAATACAGTTAGCATGCCTGATCAATAGCGCAGCATACAGAAGCTCCTGTACTGGTGATAAGGAGGAGGCCACGCAATGGAAGAGACCCCGCTCTCTTGGCAAATAAATCAGGTCACCCTCAGTTGTGAGGAATCTGTGAGGAGAATCGATCATTCCCTGACTGTGAATAGAGTGTTGATAAGCCGGAAGGAGAGCTCTTAAATAGGGATGGCCACAGAGTTGACCTCTGTATTGGTTTTACACATGTAAATACTATCTAGCTGGGAACAGCAAGGGAGATATGGCGATATCTGGTAGATTAAAACATGCTGGCATTTGTCTTTTTCATTTCAGCACTCAATTCCAAGGGCAAAAAGGTGACTGCCTTAATGTGTGCAGCTCTGTTGGACAAGATGGTGACTGAACTTTCAGACAGGAAGAAATAGCCTGCTTACAGATGCCTAAAGCAATCATGAATCGTGGCAAACGCAGGGACCTGCTACACTGAGATTACGGCGAGAGGTCATTTATAACCTGCAGAATATGATGGAAAGATTTTTTAAAACAGTATGGTGTGACCTGGCATTGTGAAAAGGGATATCAATCAATTGCTCTATCGATCTATCTAGATAAAGATAAAAAATATTCACAATTGTCATAATTTCTTAATCTTGCTGCTATGACAGAACACATTCTTTCATTCAATACTGATTTTTGATATATACTTGTGTAAGTGGTGTAACGGTAAGTGCAGCTGCTTTGTTTGCAGCGGTATCCAAGGAAATTCTATATTGCTGCTGTTCCATAAGCACCACCTGCTGTAAGAGCATAAATTTGCATTTATCATTCAGTCCGTCTTATATAGCACAATTTCACAAATCTAAAGTCATACCATTCTATTTTTTGCACTTTAAATCTTGAAATTATACAGTCTCAAATCAAAAACAGCTGCTTATGCTAAATGTATGTAGCACTACTCTCTGTTCAAAATAAATGAAAACATACATTTCCAGTTGTTTGTAACTAATTTATATCGTGACACTGAAACTGAGGTTTGTGTATGTGCTGTGATTTGTGTGTTATGTTTAATCATTATTTTCTGTTTGTTTATAATAACAATACATAAAAACAATAATAAGTTACCTAAATCAGTCAACCATTAAAAATATACTGTTGATCAAACCATCAAACCAAGAATCAGTATCATAGACTAACTTAAGATTAAGATAAAACTGGACATCAAATATTACATTTTGTTTAATTTTGTCTGAGATATCCATTTGATTGTGATAGATAGATAGATGATAGATAGATAGATAGATAGATAGATAGATAGATAGATAGATAGATAGATAGATAGATAGATAGATAGATAGATAGATAGATAGATAGATAGATAGATAGATAGATAGATAGATAGATAATGCTCCCTGTTCTATACAGAAATTCCATAAAACTGGATGCTCCTACCATAGAAGTAAATCAAATTTACAGCACAACCTTCATACAAACATATGTGACCCTGGACCACAAAACCAGTCCATAAAACTGGATGCTCCTACCATAAAAAATCAAAATATTGAGAAAAATCGCCTTTTAAAGTTGTCCAAATGAAGTTCTTAGCCATGCATATTACTAATCAAAAATTAAGTTCTAATATATTTACAGTAGGAAATTTTCAAAATATTTTCATGAAGCATGATCTTTACTTAATATACTAATGATTTTTGGCATAAAAGAAAATTCAATAATTTTGACCCATACAATGTATTTTTGGCTATTGTTACAAATATACCCCAGGGACTTAAGACTGGTTTTGTGGTCCAGGGTCACAAATGTTCCTCGATCAGGGTCCCTTACCAAGGTCAAATAACACAGAATGAGCAAAGGTGCCAAAGACACACCATGTATTCTTGCATTCAAAAACTGTGCAACAAAACAGAGGACAAAGATCTTGTATTTTTTCTAAATTCAATGTTTTGAAAGTAATAAATGTAGTCATTCGCACACTGTGCGTGTGTGTGTGTGCGTGTATACAGTACATACTTGCCATTAATGACCCCGTCAGGGTTGAGCATGGGGATGATTTTGAAGATGTAGGCCTCTCTCAAGCTCTC
Organism: Cyprinus carpio; assembly: GCF_018340385.1. Lineage (NCBI taxonomy): Eukaryota > Metazoa > Chordata > Actinopteri > Cypriniformes > Cyprinidae > Cyprinus > Cyprinus carpio. Next base: position 6,382,187 of record NC_056596.1, on the reverse strand, counting down.
GGCTAAAGGATCACTGCTGCACAGGAACTCCAGTGTGCCCTTCAGTACCCAGCTGGCATTACTCTCTCCTGGATGAACCCTTGCTGTCAGCACCACACATGGCCGGTTACCTAAAAGAAACATGAACATGAGAAAAAAGGTTTTAATTTATAAACATTTTGCTTTACCATACATTTATGTATTTAATACCTGTAAAAGGTAACCTGTGGCATTTAGTGAGTAGCTTGTATTGTGGATTGCTCATCTTTTAAACAGGAGAAAGCCCCCAAATCAGTATGACACTTTGCTGTCACAATATTACACAGCAATTACTGCGCGTCAAATTTTCGGGAGACGTCTCCCTTGACTCGTTTCATCTGAACGGGAAAATTACATCACCTTGCTTAGCAAGTTTACAAAGCCAAAAGAGATGGACAAAGCTTATCAAAAACACATTAACATTTAATTTAGCTTGACTATTATGGCCCTGGCTGACGCCCCACAAAAGACAGCAGAAGGGGCGACTAATTTGTGTGATTCTGGTATTGATGATTTCATAATGAGTTTCTGCATGGCCTCTGTTTATGAGCTCTTTCACCGGCTCCGTTTCATTTTCTGTATTTAATTGAATCTGAATACGTCCATGCAATTAGGCTGGAGTGATGATTTTTTTTTTCTTTTTCTTTTTTTGAGTCGTAAAATGAGATTGAGCCATTATTACTGCCTTTTGCCATAATAATGAATGGCATACATTCATCGTGAATAGCAAGTGACCTACGATTTTGCATTCAGCTTAAGGGTCAATGAGAAGTAAGGATAGTCAAAGACGATGAAAAGAAAATTCTTTTGAAATTAGAAATCTGCATCTATGTCAGTTTAACACCTTATAGAAAAACTTTTGTAATCATTTGTAAGAGAAGTTTATAATGGCTTTAAAAATTTACATAATTTCCTTTTCAAAAATATTTGATAATATTACGTTTTTTTTTTTTTTTGCTTATTATTTTTTATGAATATCAAAGTTCATACAAAGTAATTTAATTTAACAGGCAATAAAAAGATTATTACGTTTTGACAGTTTTTTTTTCTTTTACTTTAAGCCCCAATAAAACAGTACTCAAATAAATGTTAAATATTTTTTGTTCATGTAACACAATATAACATAATATATGTTTTTGCACTTTGCCACAGTGGATTACAGATATATATAAACACAAGTTAATCATGTTCCTAGATCCAAACAAACATTCAATAAAAATAAAAATGGATGCTTAATATATTGGTATTTATAAATGGCATATAATGGTATAAATAAACATAAAATTATAGATGAGATTTAATATTTATTTATACAATATCAGTTTGTTTATAGATTATTATCGCATACTATTATATAACATATAAAATATAATTTTTATTATATAATGTTTTTTATTAGGGCTGTCAGTCAATTAAAAATTTTAATCGAGTTAATTACATGGTGGCGATTAATTAATCTAATAAATCAAATTAAATTTGGCTGTGAAAATAACCCCAAAAGCCATTATTGTGTTAAATTAGAAAAATATCAAGTAGATATTAAAAAAAAAGTCTTTAGTAAGAAATATTTTATCTGAATCAACATAAAATGAATGACACAAATGGTTAGGCTACAACAGTCTAACAAACTATGGAAAATAGTTTGGAACAAAAAAAAAAATTAATAAGAAAAGATCATTTGAGAAACATCTCAGTATTCTTTGTTCGTACCATGAAAATCATTGGTAACCAAATCAGCTTGGTTCCAAACATTCTTCATTATTTTCGTTTATGTTCCATAAAAGAAAGTAAGTGATACAGATTTGAAACGACATGAGGGTGTGTAAATGATGACAGAATTTTTCTTTTTAGGTGAACTTTCACTTATTACTATTATTATTATTGTTGTTGTTTTTTTATGAATGATATTCTAAATAAGAAATTAAAACTGCCATGCGGGTGGCAGTAAATGGGGCATTAATTACGTTAAAATGTTTTAATTGAGTTATTTTCCCTAACTAATTAATTAAATGCACTAAAATGATAGCCCTTATTTTTATATAATATATTTAAAAAAAAAATTATGTAGATAATGTCACATTATTGACACTTACACAACAACACATGTAAGTTGATTGAGGATCATGATGCAGTTTCAGTGCTGAAAATAACTATACCATACTAAAACAATACTGAAAAAGAACACTGCTCCAGCTCTGCAAAAAAATAAATAAATAAATAAATAAAACTCTGAGAAGAGAGAGAGGCGAGAGAGAGAGATAATTTAAATTCTAATTCAAGTCGGAATCAGAGACTTGCGATGCGTTCAGCTGATCTGATGAAGTCCTGCCTGCAAACCCTCTGTCCTCTCCACTTAAACTCTCCCTCCACCTGCCCTTGATCTCTGCGTACACTTGAATCCCTGCACATTCAAGCACATTGAAGAGGAAGTAGTGGCCTAATGGTTAGAGAGTTTGACTCCTAACCCTAAGGGTGGGTTCGAGTCTCGGGCCGGCAATACCACGACTGTGGTTACATTTGGATAGGTGCCACAAACCCCCAACTGCTCCCAGGGCGCCGCAGCATAAATGGCTGCCCACTGCTCCGGGTGTGTGTTTACGGTGTGTGTGTGTTCACTGCTGTGTGTGTGTTCACTATGGATGGGTTAAATGCAGAGCACGAATTCTGAGTTTGGGTCACCATACTTGATTGTATGTCACATCACTTTCACTTTCTTTTTTCACATTCATTTGTCACTACCCCATCTTACCAGTAAAAGGACGTTTTTGTGCAATAAACCACTTTGTTTCCTCTATTCTACATCCTACAGCAATCTGCACTTCACAAATAAGCTGAAGGAGCTATTTTTATCCGTCTGTGAAAAGAAACCTCCACATATCCATTCCATGTGTATTTCTGCCTTGATCCCATTTAAACGTTTACATCATTAAAAGCCCAATAAAATATATGTTGCTTGCCACACACGCAAAGTGAGTGTACAAAGACGTGGGAGTGCTTCGTGAAGCTACGAGAGAATGGAGTCTTTCGTTAGATCTCTTTGCCGATACCACACAAGTCAGTCTTCCCACGCTCCCAGTGGGAAGAGTACAGCCCAATCCTTTAAGAGCCGGGCTTTCACTCCATGTACGGAGGAGTCTTTGGCACACAGTCGACTTCAACCCAAACAGTATACAGACAAAGAGCAAGAGAAGTGAAAACAGAAATTATAAAGGAAAGAGGAAGATGAGAGGGCAAAAAAAACTCCTTTTTGTGCCTTTGTCTCTCCTGTTGTTTCACGGCTATCTAAGCAAACTTACCTCCCACTGACATTGCCTAAAAACATGCTGGTCTATCTCTTTCCTATGTGTGTGTGCGTACGTGCTCGCTTCTGAATGTGTGGTGTGTGTGTCAGGGTTTAAATAGCCAGGTTTATGTGCCTCTGTTGAACGGCACTTAAGACGTTCAAAGGAAAGGCTTTTGAAAGTGGGGCTTATAATACTGCACATTATGAAGAGAAAAAATACACGTTTCATGGGTTCCTTGAGTGTAGTCAATTTCCATAAAGATCCGCTGGAGTATGAAATGTTTCCCAATCCTCCGATTTATAAGAAGGTGCGAGTGGCATTCTTAGACTTAGACACAGACCTAGACCTATACTCTAACACTTTTCTTGATTATCAACAGTAACAAAGACATTTGCTAATATTACACACTTTAAAATGCACATAGACATAGACCGTAGACTTAGGCTCTGATTTTGAACTCTAACACTTTTCTTGATTATCAACAATACAACACAATTTAAGACCCAGATTCAGGCAGTATTACACTATACTTATACTGTCTAGGCCTATGAATATATATTATTTGCAGACCCAGATTCAGATATGTATAATATATATATTACCAATATATTGCTATATATATTGGATATATGACTTAGTTCTAAATATATATAGACCTATACTTATCAATCTGAGTTTTACACATTTATACAACATCTGCAATTCAGCATAAAACTAGACATAGATCCAGACATAGAGTCTGAGTTTTACACCCAGCAAGCAAACTAGACCCAGATGTCTTAGATCCAGACATAGACACAGAGACTTACTGATTTACAAATTCAAGTTAGTTTTACACATTGTAAAAGGTCTGAAAATGTATAACCAGATTTAGACCCAGACTTAGACCATGATTTATGAAATGAAGTTAGTTTTACACATTTTAAAACTTCTGCAGACATACCAGACCTAGACCCAGACTTACACCCTGATTTATGAAATTTAAGTTTTAATTCTATATTAGGGTCCACACCAGAGGATGATATCGTCTGCTTATTCTAAATGCATGTTCGTCTGCCACTTTAAATTCTTGAGCTCGTTGTAGCAGGACTGATTCTGATTGGCTGTCAATGTTTTTATTGTTCATCAGCTGGAAAAAATTTGAAAGTGATTCTAATGATATCGTTTCTCTGTCCCTTTATCATTATAGCTGCTATGCTCTGCTATTCTTTAACATTGAGAACAATTTTTAGAACTGTATCTTTATTGTTATCTTTTCTATATCTATATCTTGTTATATTTTTCTATATCTGTTATCGTCGTTGGTGTGAACAGGCCTTTACACCCTGATTTATAAAATTAAGTTCATTTTACAGATTTCAAAATGTCTGGAGATGTACAACCAGATTTAGAATCAGACTTACACCCTGACTTATAAAATTAAGTTAGTGAGATTTCAAAATGTCTGGAGATGTACAACCAGATTTAGAATCAGACTTACACCCTGACTTATAAAATTAAGTTAGACCCCGACTTAATAATTAAGTTAAAAATGACATAAAACCAGATCCAGACATAGATGCAGATGTAGAACTAGACATAGGCCCAGACTTATAAAACTAAGGCCCGGTTTCACAAACATTGCTTATCTTAAACCAGGACTAGGCTTAAGATATTTAAGCAACTTTTACAAAAATGCCATAGAAGAAAACATTACAGGTGTGCATCTTGACACAGAACAATGACACTGACATATTTTAAGATATGGTAGAGCAAGATACTGTATTTTCAGTTGAGACAGCTCCAAAATGCATTTTAGTCTGGGACTAGCTTAAGATTTTCTGTGAAACCGGAGGTATTTTTCGCACAATTTAAAATTCTTGCAGATGCACAACCAGACTTAGAACCCAACATAGACACAAACAAAAATTAAGTTAGTTTTACATTCAAATGTCTGCAAGCATAAAACCAAATTTAGACCCAGACTTACATCCTGACTTACAATATTTATTCAGTTTTACACCTTTTTAAATGTCTTCAGATGTACAACCAGACTTAGACCCAAACACATTACATGCATTAAAATGTCTGCAGACACAGACCCAGACTTAAACTCAGCAGCTTAACTAATGATTTACTAGGCACTGCAGCACTTAAATTAAGCTGAGTGTAGTATTACACACTTTAAAATGCCAGCAGAACCAGACATAGTCTAGGTTTATGTCTACATCTAGGTCTTGTACTAAGCCTAGGACTAAGCCACAGGTTGGAGGCTTTCTAACACAGAGAAACAAATTAGGCTGGTAATGTTATACTTTAAATTGTCCTAAACCATGCCTAATCTTAAACATAGACTCCAGCACTGAGTATCAATAAAGTAACAAACTAAGTTGCTAGAATTAAACACTTTTAAATCTCTCCAAACAAATGTTCATATATTTCTGCCAGATATAATAAATTTTGTTCAAATGCGGGATACATTTTTAATCATCAGTACAACATGCTTACACACTCTTCACTCACACACGCCCAAGGAGAAAAAGTCTCCGCCTCTTGATTGTAAAGTACAAAGGCAGCCCTAAGCTATCAAAACCAATCTCTGTAATCCTTTCCTGTATATGCAAATCAGGTCCAATTAGAACATATCAGACTTGTCCATTTGTAATCATGAGATGAATTTGCCCTGCAAAGCTTATGAAAATGCAGCTTTTAATTTAGCCTATTATTAATTAAAAGTGTTTCATAGGAGTCTCGCTCATGCTCATTTCTTGGGTTGTTAATTATCGAGCGTAATCCTGTTCAGTGTGACGGTTTTGCCAAAAGCAATCTGCAGGGAGACACTTTCTGTGACAAGAGGATTCACTGTTATATGTGTCCGTGTGAATTATTATTTTTTTTTTATGAATGGGGTCATCCTATTTTTACAATGAGGTCATCTGTATTTTACAACTACATTCTCTGGTTTTATAACTGCATCTTTCATTTAGACTCATAATCTTGATTTTATGAGTACAGATTTATTCTTGTTACGCATGATTTCAACACAGTCATAACAATAGAGTTGGGCTGTTAAGTAAATTATTGAAGATCAAAAATTTTTACAGTAATTCAGTTGTCTTTAAAACTAAATGATATTCTAAATATATTGTCTAAAATAATATATGCAAACTGATACATGATGAATACCAAATTAAATTTTTTATTTTATATTTTAATTTTAATAAATATATTATTATTAAAATATCAATGATACACAATTAAAATTCTATATTAAATAAAAATGTAATATCTCCTTCTGTCTAAAATAAAACGACAGGCTAATATTTACAAATGGCACATGAAAATGGCAGGGTTCAGAGATCCTCCAGCAGCATTTCAGTTAAAAAAAAAAGGTGTAACAGTGAAGTCATCATTTTCACATACCGTAGCCCAGTTTCTGGATTCCGTGCAGTGGACTGCGGGTGAAATGGGGGTTATGATGTCTATTTGAAGAGACTGTGTGAACATGAAGGACAGAGCGACAGCACAGATTGCGATATTAAAAGAGAGAGGAAGAAAGAAACATGTAGGCTGCAGGATGCATGCCAATGGAGGACAGACTCTGTTAATGCAGAGTCAAACGCAAGCAGAAAGGTATTACAAATAGGATTTATCATTGACTGTCAGCAGAAGGCATGGGCAATGTGACTAACAGATAAGAACCCTGTATTTCTGTTTAACACGCTCAAAGGGCTTTTCTAAATTGACGACAGGAAAACATAGCATTATTTTTCACAGCCCAGTCAAATAAATGTATATGTAATTATATAATTGTGTCATGCTTTTTTTTTTTGCAACATGATGAGTTGTTTTTGAGTCAAGTAAGGTCAAAATAATACATTCAATATTACACATATATACAGTATATATATATATATATATATATATATATATATATATATGTGTGTGTATATTATGTATATATGTGTATATAGTATGTGTGTGTGTGTGTAATGTAATATTGAATGTATTATTTTATTAGTAGTAGTATTAATAATAATAATAATAATTTTATGCTAAATGCATACATGTAGCCTATTATTATTATTATTATTTATAGTTAAAATGTTTAACAGAAAATTATACTTTACGAATTTCCTAGATTTAATTATGCTATTTTTTTTTCTTAATTATTTATTACTGGATTTAATTTAATTAAATTTTTACAATTTCCGGATATTTCCAGGGTTTTTTCAGGGTAATATAAAAATGTTCCTTAATATAAAAAAAGTTGAATTTCTTGTATAGTACACAAAATGTCTCAAATACATAATTCTACAAAATTATAACCTGTCTGTTTAGTGATATATACCTCAAGGCAACGCACACAAATAACAGCCAACTAAAACTGTTTTATTTATATAACGTGACATCTTTGTTACTTAAAGACAGCTGCAAGACATTTTCACTCTTGCTTTTGTAAGGAATAACATAAAAGTGTAAACGTAAAGTAAGCTGGTGTTGTTTACAGGTACAGCTAATCAAAGGGATTTGTTTAATTAGAAGTCTGTGAGAGCTATGCAAATACCAACTGCAAATTAAGCCGTTAAGTTCATCCGGTTGAATCCCTGCCACTTTAATCCATGTGGTTCTGTTGGTCAGCTGCACAACTTTAATACTAAACAAAAGCTGTCACGGCTCGTCTGATGCGTCACGTTAACAAGTCCTCATTCCACAACGATGTCCAGTCACTTTCTCTCTTATACTCACAGAAACAAGCCGTGACCCGCACCACCTCATAATCACCAATGGCTTATAAAAGCGGCTTAACTTGTTTGTGGTGATTGATGTGGGGCACCATGATTACAATTAATCATATCAGAGACCTTTAATTCAATAATGCAGCGGACGGGAGTTCGCACAAGGCCCGCATCCAAGATAAATTGTAAAGTGATTATGAAAATCCCGCTATGTGTAAAGGCAAAGCTCATGTGCTAAACCCCCATGTGCTAATTAAGGTGTAATCCTCCAACAGGCAAATGCCAGAGTTTGTTGCCGCATTTTGCCACAGGTTGCCGCCATATGTGTACAGTTCACATGGACATGGACATGTACATGGATGGATGGATGGATAGACAAATAAACAAATCAGATCAGAACCCTAGAAAGATAGAACAAACAAAAGAATGAACAAATGAATGGAATATAGATTGACAGAAACAAATGGTAGATAGAACGAAAGATATACAGAATGAACAATCGATAGATAGAACAATATACTGAGAAAGAAAAGATAGTTTTTTTAGCTATTTATTATAAAAGCATTTCACTCAAATGTATATGAGGGATACAAAAGGCCCCACCTTGTGGAACAAACATAATCCTATCTGAAATCAATTCATCTACTAGCAAGTCTGATTTACTGATACAGGCTCTTTCCTGTTGGAGGAGGTTTTTTTGCACGGATGTTCAGATTAATGAAATGCACTGTGATGTTTCGGCATGGTGTCAGCTGGGACGACGCACTCTGCAGGAAGACGACAGATGGATGAGGTGCCATGCATGTGTGAGCGTGTGTGTTTCGGGCTTGATGTTTACACATAGCCATGTGAATCTCGCTGGATGCTGTTGACTGCTGCAGCGGCTGTCACAACACTACTGTGTGTCAACTGATGGGAAAACCAGTTTCTTCAGATTTGGTAGGCTATACATATTTAGTCAGAACTATATTAGAACTAATTTCTACTTAATAAGTGAATTTAAGAAGTATTTTAATTTACATGTTCAAATGAATACTATACATTGATATAAATATCATACCAACATTCGGATGTTCTGGCCTCTTATAAGATACAGCTTACTTGTTTGGTTTTATTATCCAAATTGAATAATGTTCAATTTTACTAAAATACATTTTACAATAAATTTGAAAACAGTATTCTATTCAGATTGCATTGTATTTGATGTTGTGTTGCAATAATGTGTTATGAGTCTCAAAAATAAGAAATATAGTCACAGTAAGATGTAAAGTCACAATTATGGAAAAAGTCGTAATTACGAGAAATAATGTTACATTTTTGAGAAATAAAGTCACACTTAGAAAAAAAAAGTCACAATTGCAAGTAATGTTACAATTGTGAGATATAAAAAACACTGAAAAAAATAGTTGCAATTGCGAGAAATAATAATACAATATAAAAAAAATCGCACTTTGAGTAAAAAAGGTTGCAAGAAATAATTATGAGATGTAAAATCAAGCGTTAAGAAAAAGTCACAACTGGGAAGAATGTTACAATTGTAAGATGGGATGTTAAAATTTTGGGTTATTTTTTTATTTAATTTTGTATTGTTTTAGTTGATTGTTTTTTTGTTTTTATTTTATGATATTAAAGTTTGATTTGAGTAAAGTTTGTATTGAATTAGATTTTTCCCAAGCCGAACCAAGCCCAAACTGGCATCCATTTCTTTTTTCTTTTCTTTTCTTTTTCTTTTCTTTTTTTTTTTTACGATAAATGCAATAACGCAACATGTTCATTTTAAAAAGTAACTCCAACAATGTGTTTGATTCCATTACATTTTTTTCTTTTATAACTGCAGATATGCAGATCATTAGGATGTTAAAACAGCAAGACATCTGTTTGCTAAAAATAATTTAAAATTAACTAAGTCCCAATTAAAACAATTAAAACAGCGCCTGAGTTAAAATTATGGGAAGTCATTTCAATGACACTGATTTTATTAGTCATCAAAATTTTGAAATAAAGTCCATATGTGTGCTTTCATTATGTGATTGGATTATTCTAACATACACAAATGCACGCAAACACACAAAGTTCATGCATAGCGAATTTAAACACGCTAATAACTGACAGTCTTTGATCAACGGCACATCTTCCAAGTTAGCAAACAGGTCACTGTGTGAGACAGTCATTGGGAATTGTCAGCAGGTCACTTTGCAGTACGTCAGAGTGTCTTGGGAACTGTCAGCAGTCAGCCGATCGGAACGGGCCATCCCTCCACCCCCAAGCGAGCCAGATGCTTTGCGTCGGTCTATGGGGATCAAGCTACAGATGTCTCGCCTCCATATTCATCAGGAAATGAGGGTTTGGTGAGCACCGTGCTACCCAGTGGAAGTGGCCCACAGCTGGGTCAGCATGTCCCAGCATGTCCCTCTAGATCTTCCTTCAGTCTGAAACATCTATCTCTGCAGTTTCACCTGCAGCTGACAGTCACACCTGTCAGCACTAATCCAAGAGCGGGTGTGAGTACTGATCAAGATATGAACCCACCACTAAGTGCTTTGCTTCAAAAATATGCTAAGTGTGCTCTGTCACTACACAGGGGTGTTTAAGTGTCTGTTTACACCTGAATTTATCTAATAAAGGCAAAATGACAATCTATTATTGTATTTTTTCCAAAAAAAAAAAAAAAAAAAGTTTAGATGCTTTAGGTGCATTAAAAATACAAAAAAGCATCTACATATCGTACCGAAAATTTCCGGTACGGGTCTATCGGTTTGGTACGCATGTGTACCGAACAAATACATTGTTTTAACCACTGTAGGAGCGGAATGTCATTGGAAACCTCCAGTTTTATAAATTATAACTTTTGGTAAGAAACAAGTATCATCTTTCAAATTATGTCCATTTTATTCAGAAAATTTAAACAAATGCCATTTTGATGCGGCGCGACAGATCACTGTATAAATCATAATCTATCAATCAGTGTTTCGACCACGGAAAGACATCAGTAAAACGGCTTGTAAAAAAAAAATGTCACATAGCATTTAATTAACCTCAGGCAGGTCATTAGTGTCCACTGCTCGTTAGTGCGCTAGAGAAATGAAGTGCAGAAATATTAGACTTTATATTCATTATATTTTACTTTACCTGTTAGTGATGTCTTTATTATATAATGTTGAAATAAATGTTATGACACGAGATATGAAAGGCACTGTGTAAATGAATATTGCCTATTTTAACAACAAATAGAATTTTTATAATTTAGAAGTTAATTTAAAAACTACATTATGTGCAATTTACATCTTTGTATATTTTTTTTAAGTTCAGTGTTGCTTGTTATATTTAAAAAATAAATAGCAATTAACTTTAAGTTTGGACTCTGTTAACTCTAAACCTTAGTGTGCCATTTTACATTAGGCCTACTATAAGGTTAAAGCATATAAGCCTATGTAGATTTTTATCCCTAAGAAAATTGTAGTTATAACTGAGTTTATTTAAAGAAAGAGTAATTTGTTCAGTAAACCACTGTTTAATAATAATATTAAACAGTGCTGTACTGAAACTGTACTGAACCGTGACATCAAAACCGAGGTACGTCATGACTGTGTACTGTTACACCCCATATATATATATATATATATATATATGTTTATTTGTATTACTCTTATTACATTAAAAGAACACTTTTCACATGCTCAGAGTGCCTTGAAGACAATAAATAAAAATCATAGTAAAAATAAACAAAATGAATAAATCAATCTTCCTAAAAGAAAAGAAAAGAGAAAAGAAAAGAGAAAAGAAAAGAAAAGAAAAGGGCAAAAGAAAAGAAGGAGGAAAGAAAAGAGAAAAGAAAAGAAAAGAAAAGAAAAGAAAAGAAAAGAAAAGAAAAGAAAAGAAAATTGTATGGTTTAAGTATTTCATTTAAAAAAATATGTTCAGACGCTCTGAGTGCCTTAAAGACAACAAATACAGATCACAGAAAAATAACTAAATTAAATAAATATTACTTTATATTGATTTAATATTTGCCAATACAAAAAAGGAAATGTTTGGATCCTCAGAGGCAAATAAATAAATAAATAAATAATATTATGAATAAATAAATGTCTATTTCTATTATTTTTTCATTTCTCAATATCATTTCTATTTTTTATTGTCTTTTTGCCTTACATTAAAAGCTGTCTCATGAAAAATATCAATAATGATATTACGTTACTGGTTAAAGATGTTTGCCTTGGACTATAGACATGGGTAATATATTAAAGGGGTCATATGATGTGATTTACAAAATTTCCTTTCTCTGTGGAGTGTTACAAGCTCTTGGTGAATAAACAAGATCTGTGAAGTTGCAAAGACTGAAGTCTCAAATCCAAAGAGATATTCTTTATAAAAGTTGAGACTCGCCCCCACATCTCTACGTCAGTATGTGAGAAGATTTGCATAATTCCACCCAGATGTTCGCGCAAAGAAAGAAGGCGTACCTTTTATTCTCTTTGTAGTATTGTTGTTGCCGCCGCCACAATGTTGTATACACGCTGTGTGTTTCACTGTGAAAGCGAAACTACTTTGTTTGACCTTCCAAAAGAGGATGATATCCGCTTCGTCATGCCTGGGGCTGATCCATGCTGGTCTCTGAGGAAATACATCAACTTTGCACTGTGGATCGCCGAATCAGCTTTCACCGTGGACGATGCGGCGTTGAGTGAGTGTCGTCTTGACGAATGACGGCAAGCCCAAGGTACGCTCCTTCGTAGAATCCGCCTGCCGCACCGTTCTCAAGCCGCCCGCCTCTGCTCACTCTAGCTGACCGCGGCTCACTCTAGGCCTCCAGCCTCTGCTCACTCAGTACCACGGTGTGTGACGTTGTTTCGTTGAGAAAGCAAAACTACTTTGTTTTTGCCTTCCAAAAGAAAACACGACTAGAAATCATGTTTATATCATGTTTATAATGGGTTTTATGTTTATGTCTCGTCGCTCTGGCTGGACAGGGCATCACAATACGTTAAGAGGCGTAACATTTCCATCTCACAATTGAGGCATTCGGCCAATCACAACGCGCTGGATAGCTGGCCAATCACAGCACAGCTCGCTTTTCAGAGAGATGAGCCTTGTGAAAATCAACGCGTTTCAGAAGGCGGGCATAGAGAAGAAACAATAATGTACAGTATATGGAAAATGAAAGTTTTTTTAACCTTAAACCGCATAAACACCAAATAATGTTCCTTCTAGCAGCATCATATGACCCCTTTAAGTAAAAAGGGTTTTGATTTCATGTTGCCTTTGAAGCAACTACCAAAAAAACTTGAAACTGACTTCCTCTCAATCCATATGTGCTCTCCTTGTTCTTTTAACTTTTTGTCTTCTGGCATAACATGTGCTTCAGGTAGTGAGTCAAGCACTGTCATCCCATCTAACGGTGTCCTTCCCACATACACCCACCCAACCTGTAGCTCCTCAACTCCTCCTCTGACAGGAGGTGTCAAAGCTCAGATGCTCCGAGTGCCTTGAAGATCTGCCAGACTGTACGAGCACACACACTCATGAACACACACACACACTTTCACTGCTGAATACAAACCCAAAGCAGCATCAGACGTTCAGTTAACAGGTGCGTTGACACACAAGAGCATAAATCTGACTCATTGCGGGTTTTAGTGTCAGACTTACGCAGCTGGTGCAGATGTTTCCAGGCTCTGGAAGTGGGGCAGGCTGTGATCGTGACTAAGGAGCAGGAGTTTCCCGCCAGCGTATCGCAGAGGTTTTGTTGCCTGAAGAAAACTTTCCGTGTGTCTACAGACTTCTCCAGCATCTTCAAATGGGTCTAGAGAATATTGTAAGTACACTTGCTTTAGTCTTTGGACATTATGAGTAGCGATGCACCGAAATTTTGGTAACCAAAAATACATTTTTATATAGTTTTGGAGGGCCAAAATCATTGACCAAAATGTTGATGGTTTATTAGCGATGTTTAATTATACGTGAATAAGCTACAAATGTCAGCTGTGTGGATGCTATGGCTGATTTAACCATATTAATTCATCACCATATTAATTACTTGATTTTGATGAACCAAGATATTTTAGTCTGTTTCCAGTTGATGTACAGTATGAACAACGCTTACATACATCATTATCTGTAGTGTCTCTACCATCTAATAACTGCATTTTGCTTTGTTACTATTCATTATATTTCACTTAACCTAGTGCCTTAACATATCAGTTCAGCACCTAAATATCTCGATAGTATTGATTCTGGAGAAAAGTGTGACATCCTGGCCCTAATACTTGTATAAAGTGGGTCATGTCAAGCACCTGAAGGGTGGTGTAGGTATAAGGGTAGTGGTAGGCCAAGTAGCACACGTCATCTTCGTGATGAAAGGTCACTGTGAAGGTCAGTGTGTAAAAAGAACTTTTTTGACCTGTTCTAGGGCAGAAATGGTTCCTGTGTGTGTAAGTAAAAACAATTATTTGATGTTATTGATGTATTATGATTAATGAGTAGTATTCTTAGTGGAGGAAGTAGTGTAGTGTGGGGCAAAGAGAAATAATGTGAGGTTAAATGTAAAGACCTGAAGTGAAATAAGGAGGTGCGATACCTGTAATAGCAGATCTCAGAGCCTGTTCGCACCCAGTGTGGTCTGCCCTCCAACGCCTCCCTCACAGAATACAGAACAGGCTGCATGCCTGAAACATCCCACAATACAGTTATGAACATTCAGTCATTTAAAGGTCATTCTGTAATTGCTAAACATGCAGGTTGTTAGCTTTGGCACAATATCAATCACCAACACCAATAAAATGTATGTTTTTAGTATGGCAATGGCAAATTGCTTATAAAATATCATTCTTGGGACTACACTGAATTTAACAGGTTAAAATATACAATTTACAAAAAAGTTTAACATTTTAGAAAGAAATTAATAATTTTATTCAGCAAGAATGCATTAAATTGATCAAAACTGACAGTGAAGACATTTATTATATTACAAAAGATTTATATTTCAAATAAATACTGTTCAGATTTGAAACTAATAAAAAAATAAAATAAAAAAAATGTTTTTTGAGCACCAAATCAGCACATTAAAAATCAGCATAAGATTTCTGAAGGATAATGTGACACTAAAGACTGAAGCAACAGCTGCTGAAAATTCAGCTTTGCCATGACAGTAATAAATGACATTTTAAAATACAATAAAATGCAAAACCTTTGTTTGAAATTGTAATCAAATGTACAATATTATAGTTTTTCCTATATCTTTGATCAAATAAACGCAGCCTTGATTATTGAGGATAAGAGACTTCTTTCAATGTTTGGCTTGGTGGCAATAATGTTAAAAAAAAAACAAATCAGTATTGATTTATGAGAAGCAATGTTGATATAGGAGTATTTTTTATCCCATTGACAAACAGATTTTATTCATTTTACACAAAGTGACTAAGTTCAATTCAAAATACTTTAACAACATATATGAGGAAAGCTGAAATCCCCCAAACTCTCTATCAAGCTTGCAAATAAATAAATAATAAAACTGTTCTTTATCTAAAATGTCTAAATCTTTAGCTTTCAATAAAAAAGTAAGGACCTTCTTTTCTTAAAACCAATGAGATGAAGACTGCATTTCTCTAAAACACTAACACTGGTGGACAGACTTCCCTGAAATGCATTCATTAAGTCAGAGTGTTTTTTTTAATCTAAATATAATGTGGTCAGTAGTGGAGGTCTTATTTTTTATTATGAAGTAATAAAATGATTTCTTGGGGGCACGAGTCTCTTATAATACCCAGCTGCACACCAAAATGAGGAAAAGGCGGTCAAGGACCATTGAAAAGGCTTTATCGGGGAGGAAGTCAGAAATGCAGGAGCACTGTATTTTTCTGGGATATACGGCTAGTGTCAGATTTAAGAGCTGCTCGGGCCCACCGCTGTGTCTGAGAGCAATGTGAAGCTAAGATATGATTTAGCTGCTACCACTGTGGCATCTTCTTAAGCTGGGTGTGCTGGTGCCGGTGGGGAAATGTATTTCTTTTGAGAGAAGATGGTTATGTCAAAATCAATGCCATCTAAAACAAGTACTAAAACAGTACTAAATATGGATCTCATAGCCCTCGTGTAACAAACACATTATTTACACAAGCAGAACATTTTCCTGGATCAATATGGGGTGATCTGAGGTGATTATGTACCAAAAAAAAAAAAAAAAGTTATGAACCAGAATGTAACACTAAAATTTGGATTAAAGTATACAAAATACATATTTAAATACTTTGCTGTGTTATTTTAGTATTTTAAAGATACTACTATAGTTATTTTTTATTCATTTTTAATGTTGTATTTTCCATTTTAATTTTAGTTAAAATTTTTGTCATTATTGTTTTATTTTTTTTAAATATATCTATATAGTTTTTATTAGATTTTTTAACTATGTCTATTTTATTTCAGTTTTAGTTTTAGTTTAATTTAGTTTAATATATATATTTTTTTTTAAGTTTCAGTATTGTATCTGGTTGTCAAATTAAAAAGTACATTTTTTAATTTTACGCAAAATGCGATATGTAATCCGGGAGTACATTTTTATTTCTGCGATTCCGTCTTATTTGTTTATTAGGTCATGTTTTCTTCCACGCCAGTCTCCTTTCTTTGCAGAATGCAATATATCCGCTCAAACAATCACAGTGCACCATTCCACGCACTCTAGACAGTAATGGCGGCGCTCTGAATACACCCGGCATCCTAGTTTTCCTCATCTACTTTGTAATCATCAAACGGGCTGCATGATAAATCGCATGTGATTGTCATGCACATCTCGTCAGTAAAGCCAGTTCTGTGATAAATTTCCATTGCGTGCTTTCAGATGGAGCAGCATTTAATACACAGAGCCGTACATCACTGACAAGTTATGCAATATCCTGTTCATAATCGCAGATGAGTCGCATTCGATTATGAACTGATATTGCGTAGCTTGTCAGTGTAAGTTTTTTTTACTAATGCCATTAATGTTTTTGTTAATACAGCGTATAGCACTAGTCAACTAAATGAATGTAACATGGCAAAGATGAATCCACTTTTGGTAGCTAGTTGAATGTAAGGGAAATATCATTTTGGAATTTCTGTGGTTAATGTGATGTTGTTGTTCATGTTTGTTCATGATGAAATTTTCTTTTATTGTTGTAATTCATTTATAGCATTAACAAGATGACCTGTTGAATTCATTTTGGGAGCAGTGACTGATTGTATTTATTTTTAGTCCAGTACCTGTATGTAAGATTAGTATTGACCAAGTTCAGAGCCTGTCATATGTGGATCAACTTACTATGTTGTGTATTTTCAACAGTTTCAATATGAAAAATAACTTTTTTGTTGATTCAATGGAAAAAAAATAAAATAAATGTGTCATGGATTTATTGCATTTTGGGAAAAAATAATACAATTTATAATAAATCGTTGAAAATCAAAATCTAGATTTGAATTTTTTATGTTAGTATAACCTGAAGATGCTATGTGAAAGTTTGAAACAGAAAATAGTGGTTTTCATCTTTCCACTTTCTTGGTTAAAAAAAAAAAAAAAAAAAAAAAAATTCCTTACATTTTTACTCATTATATATATAGAGTAGACAATGTATAAAGCATAATGTCCTACTTGTGTAAATCACATGGCTTCATAGTTGTTGCTACTGTATGGCTTACCATAGTTATACTGGCTGTTTCCTTTCTCGCAATTGATGATGTTAAAACGATAAGGCACACCGGCCACCATGCCGCTGACTTCAAAATAGAACCACTGACAGTGTGCAGAGGAGTTGACATCAGCATTGAGAATCAAATCATATTCATGACTAAGAGAGAGTGCAAAAGAGAGACAGGAGAAAATCAGACAAAGTGGGTGTAAGAGACAATAGGAGAGAAGTAATGAGATCGAGAGAGAGAGAGAGAGAGAGAGGGAGAGAGAGAGAGACTGAGAAGCGTGTTACATAAATGACAGAGAAAAATCTCTCACTCCATCCCTATCTGTTGTTACGCCGCCACATTTCATTTGGGAAAATATAACGTCGGCTCTTTTATTTAAGCGCATCGGAAGTGCTCTGTAGACAGCGGTTTTGATTTGATCATGCATGCATTGACGAGACAAGCTTGCTGAAAGAGTGGAAATATAAGAAGGAGAGAGAGAGAGAGAGAGAGAGAGAGAGAGAGAGAATGTATGATTGTGAATGCACTACAAATGAGGCCCAAGGGCACTTGGCGAGCTGTCTGCAGTACATGTTTGCGTGTGTGTGCTTGTGTACGTGTACTGTATTGCAACGCAGAGTCTAACCTGCGGACTTGAATGGCTTTACGCAGGTTCCCGCTCTCAAATTTGGAGAAGAACTGAAGGGAACTGGGACACATATCGGAGAAACACTGTGGACTGAGAAAAAGAAAGAAAGACTTTTAATAAGATTTGAAGGCTGCACTGTGAAGATCTTTCACATTCTGGTTGCTACCGCAGTATCAATCCAGCTTGCCTGTGAAAGATCCATCAGAGGCACTTAATGGATTTAACTTATCAGTGTACCATCTAAATGGTTCACATGCCACTGAAGTGATGATCTAATGAAAATCCTTTATCAGGAAATAAAATAGCAGTGTTACCTGGGATCATCCATGTCAAAAACAACCTTGTTGATGATGTCCTCTGGACAGAAGTGACGCTTGATGTCTTCGAAAACCTTCTTTCTGGAACATTAGAAAATAAACAAATAAATAAAACCACCACTGAACCACAGCTTTGGTTTCCAAAAGTAGAACTCAATTTATAGATTTTTTTTTTTTTTACTTTATTTTTTAAAAAGTCTGTGTATATGCAGGACATTTCATAGTGTCACTTGATTTGTATTGCACAATTAAAACACATGTATCAACAACATCCATCACACCACTGTAAAACACAAAACAGTCAATGGTTAATAGAGCTGGGTAAAAAAGAAAAATCCATTTCTCGATTTTAATCGATTCTCATTTTTACAAAAAAATATTGATTCTTAAATACCAACAATCGATTAGTCTAGCCCTGGATGGCCGGTGTTCTGAAGAGTTTAGCTCCACACCTGAACCAGCTAATCAAGCTCTTACTAGTATACCTGAAACTTCCAGGCAGGTGTGTCAAGGCAAGTTGGAGCTAAACTCTGCAGGACACCGGCCCTCCAGCCCAGGACCGAGTTTGGTGACCCCTGTTTTACAGCATATAATATCATTTATTATATTATTATTATTATTATTATTATTATTATTATCATCATCATTTAAATAATAATTATTATTATATTATTATTATTATTATTATAATAATAATAATTAATTAAATAATAATAATTTAATAAATAAAAAAAATGTATGAGGTGGCAAGAGGGGGCTCACCAGCATGGGGTAAAAAGCACACAATATTGATACAAATACTTCAGCTAAAATAATGTTTTTTTAAATAATGTCTAAGTTTATTTTTGTTTAAAACAAAGTTTGTACTATTTTCTGCTTATTTTGAAAAATAAAGGATTTTTTTTTCAATAAATATACTGTCATTAAAATGTTAATATAAAAAAAAACATTTTAAAATACAGAAACAAAATTGTTTTAATAAGTAAAGATTCTAAAAGTACTGAAGGAGATCCAATAATAATTTAATATATATTTACAGTAGTAACAAATAATGTTATTTTATTATATGATATGATTAATATCATGTTTTTGAATATGATGGTTCCATTCTAAACATGGTGATTATCTCTAATATGGACACCCAACATAATATATGATATTTACCATCTGAATCTAACCATGTCATGTCAACAAATGGAAAAGTCAGCCATCTATTAATTATCATGTTAATTACTGTGGGCTTTTACCCCAAATACCATACTTTTACATATTCTTTCGTTATTTAAAAACTGTTACTTTAATTATCTTAAACAAAACAGGAAATCATAAATAATACCTTTGTCTCAAAATATATGAATTCATTTGAGCGATTCTCATTTGCTACTTAAATCTACATCATTTTAAAAAACATAAAATATTAGATAAAGCACAAGAATCAACTTTGCACTGCTGCGCGCAGTCGCGTTAAGGGTCAGACAAATATACACGTGCATCTTGAAAAGCGGATGGTTTGGAAAGTGCTACGCCATGTTTTTGTGCCATCTAGTGGTTTAGAAGAAAATAATATCAAATGTGCCTTTTTCCCCAGGGGCGCCTTTAGCCCTGTTGTACCCTATCCAAAATAAGCAATATCAAATTGAGTGACATCTCTAATATAATTAGGCAAACTATCCCAAAGTTTAGGTGTTTGAATCAAACATTTTTGGCCGTTTTTGCGCATATGTGTAAACACAAATCATTTTGAAAACGTTGTTGTGTATATGTAAAACTTTTTAAAAACGCAAGGGAAAAACGTTTCTGTTTTTGACTACATCGTTGTCGTGTAAACGTAGCCTAATAAGCAAAGCTATCAGCTATTCCAGTGTTACACGTATCTAGTGGTCTGGCAGACGTCTACATAAAGTGCTGATAATGGCGGGTCGTTCTCAACTCTGTTCAGATGATGCCATTTTCAAATCAAACCTATGGTGCCTCATCTTTTTTGCCCTGTATGATGGTAACAGGCTAATTTTCTTGGTTGTTTGTGTGCATTATTTCTTTGTCACAGATAAACAACAATAATGAGGCCTTTCTCCTGATGCAAATAAGCACAATGCAAAATGCAGGAGGGGAAAAACAATCTGTGTGGACGCTCCAATCCCGAGAGCAAATTTCAGATGATAATGGGGTTGAATGAATGAGCAAAAATAAAGTTAACAGTCCGCCGTGGCTGGCAATAAACCGGGAGCACTCTCATCAAAATGTTTACTTCATGGAAAGAACTATAAAACAATAAGACATAAACAAGCATTCTGTCCTTCATTAATGTTCAATTCTGAGCATAGAACATTACAAAGGGTAAGAAAAAAAATTATGATGAACCATTTTTGTGCAAATGTTATCAACATGACATGTCAGACATATGTTTTAAAGATGAACTTTTTCAAATGAACATTTTAGGACGTCAAATGCAAATGTTTCAGACTTATCTGAAGTCAATGTTGGAGTAAAATGCAATATGTGGAATTAAAACTGTCACTTTTTTTTTTCACTGGCTGTCTGGCACTTTCTTTTTAAAACACCGAAAGTGACTATTTTTGAGTTAAAATGACACCAATAGAACCCATATAAACTTATCTTACCCTTGAGCAAACACAATAAACTACAGAAATGACTGAAATAAATGTCTATTTCCTTTAATCTCTCCATTGCACATTGAAGAAAGTTTTTAGCAAAAACAAGTTTTCCGAAGGGGGCTACCATAATTAGATATAGATTTAAGGGCTTTTCCTCAATAGAAAAGAGTCTTTGGGTGTCTGTAGAGAAAAGCAACCAGCGAAAGCTGAACGACTCACTTAAGGCAAGAGAGTTTAACTCAGAGAGGAATAGTTTAATGGATTTCATTTGTACTTACAGTGAGTTTAATGACTCAGTGTCATCATTTGCATATGACAATGTGTAAGTAAGAAGAATAGGCCTTAAATTGCATCCACGTGATCTGATTTAGAGAAAAATCAGCTTATAAATGAAGTCCAATAACTGCATTGTTTTTTTGTTTTTTCTGGCAATCTCAGCATGCAAATGCAACACAAGCAGCTAAAAAGGTTGGAAACTGCTGCAATATGGAACACAGAATCTGTGCAAAACCCAAGACACAAAGTAAAGTACAAATTAAGGTGTCTTTGGGTAGGTTTTGAAAACGTCTTTATGGAATCAAACCGCTTTCAGATGTTTTTTCTTGTTGCAGTCTGTAATGGCACAGTTTTTACAAGCAACTAAACACCAGAGTAATTCTGCACCGCCATTCCCCAGATATGTCTCTCAAAGTGAATGTCTCTTTAAATCCTTTAATACTGAATATTAAATGTGATCAAAGGTGAACAGAGAGATCCTTGATGTTAAATCACGATTGTTATTGCAATGCAGTCAAATGTTATTTGATATAAATAATTAAATGCAACCATTCAATAGAAAACACTTTGCATGTTTTGTTACCCGTGACATTAGAGGTAAAATTCTAATATTTGGGCATAATTTCATCTGTCACTTGGTAATAAATCCACGGGAATAAAACACAAACAGGTTTGTAACATTTTGAGAATAAGATGTAATATTTTGAGAATAATGTCATAATAGGCCTTTTATACAAGAAGAAGAAGAAATTACTAATAAAATAATACATTTAAAAATAATATAAAAACAAAAAAATAATAAAATAAAATTATGCATAATAAAATTTAATTATATATATTTTTATTACACACACACACACACACACACACACACACACACATATATATATATATATATATCTGTATAAAATTATTTAAAATTATTTAGTAAAGTTCAAATGATTTATTAAGAATTTTTATATAATTAAAGTTAATTACGAGAATAAAGTTGTAAAGATGGCAACCAATGGGACTTGACCATAATAATATATATATATATATATATATATATATATATATATATATATATATATATATATATATATATATATATATATATATATATATATATATTTCGAAAATATTTATAACAACGTTTTTTCTTCAAACATTTACATTTTTAGTTTACATTTAAATGTTCCCATGTATTCTCTAATTTAATGTTGTATTTTAATGTTGTAAACATTGATTCTCATTTGAAACATTTTCATTCTTGAAATCTTTGATTATTTTCCACATTTAGTTTCTAAACATGCCACTAAAACACTATTGAGATTTAACCAATGCAATGTTAATTTTTCATATTTTTGGGTCAGTGCATGTGTTTTGTTCCTTTTGTACTGAAAGCAATTTTGTTGGGTTGCCACTTGAGTTAAGAACCAGTTGTTAGAACCTCTATGTTAGATAATCAATCCACCCTATTCCTTGTGTGGGACAAAATTACAAAAAAAGCCATGATTACTCACCTCTGCACATGTGGTGGTCTTTTAGCCATGGGCTCTTGCTCTTGTGGGGGCAGGTGTCCCCAGAAGTCAGGGAAGGCTAGGATGGAGTATCCAGCTATAGACTTTGTATTGGCTGCAGTGGCGGTGTAGAGACGTGGATCGTGGTTGGGAGTGACAATCCCATACTTCTCCAGAAGCCTATCCACCATACTAGAGTGGCCTTCCTGGCCTTTCCTGGAGCAGTTGAGGTAATGCTTATGGAAGTCACTCGTCCGGAGGTGATTTTCATCTCGGTCGGAGGGCAGATCGGAGCCTCTCTGGTCACTCGGTATCTTGTCGTTCAAGTCTCCCTCCAGAGTGTTATCATCATCTGAGCTTTCATCGACCTCAGAGCTGGAGTCCAAATCCTAGAAGACATGATTGTCCAACTGTTAGAGAGAAGCTGCAAAGCTAATGTTCAATTTTCAGGGGGGAAATATTCAAGAGCATCCACAGATGTCAGCTCTTTATATTTTCAGCCACATCAGCAACTCTCAAATCAAAGGTGTAGGAGAAAAACTGCAAAAAGGAGACAAAGAGATTACAGTAAACATCACCCACAAGATATCCTGTTTTCCCCCTGGCACCGTCAACCACTCAATGTGGTACCGCAGAATAACAACCCAAAATAAACCATGAAGGAAATGAAAGCGTTTTTTAGAGACTATTGACGGAGGAAAGCCAGAAAAGGATAAGGACTTGTTTTGAGGATGCAGCCCAAAGTGGTGCACATCACTTCCAGCTTTCCATTGACTTCAAAAGGGTGATACTGACAGCAAATAGTGTCGTCCAATTACAGTCTTTGACAGGCATAAAATGAACTGTATCAAAATAGCCAATGGCCCTGGCTGCTTTTAAAGCAACAAAATAACAATTTAAGCTCATGCCTTGTGCATTTCCATAAATTAAGTGGGGAAAAACGCCTGTGGTCCAATTCCCAGGCTCTTCCCTAAGGTAAATGTGAGAATGTCCAAGAACCATGATAGACACAAGTGCTGACTGGGGGAAAATTTTGCACACATCGTCCTGATAAAAGCCTCCATCATCTGCGCTCACCTCCCTATGGAAGATCTTACTTTCTGAACGCCGTCCTGAGTTGGCTCTGATCTTCGCTGCAGTGCACATAAACTCTATACCATCAAAGTGAATTTGTTAGATACAAAACTTTAGTGCTGCACCCTCTGCTATCTCACTGCATTTAAATTTCACATTTTCCCCCTCCTCACACTTCTAAAAATATGTGTAAGCACAAAGACGCAACAACTTACATGAATACCAACAGCAGGGGATGCATTAGTATAAATGAACCTTTGCTGTATAAAAACGTCTCGGGTTTGAGGCTGTATATTGCATCTCAGGGGGCTGGCTTTGTCATATTCGTTTTTCAAAACCACAAATCACACTAAAACAATGTAGCAGCACCGAGATGTTTTTGCAAAGATTTATTTTAATCATGAACTTGATTCAGACAAGTACAACGGCCCTTTTGATGAGCTCTGGGAGTGGGACTCTGGCAATGTGTGCTCGGTTGTTCCTACATGTGGGTGAGAGGGAAAAAGCAGAGATTCAATTCACAAAGGGAATGAACGAAACTGTTTGAGGTCAATTCGATTACACAATCCACCAACCAAAAGCTATTCATGCCTGACGTTTTTGAAATCAGCATGTAAAATAACAGAAAATTAGTGCAATCGTGACACATTTGGGCAAGTTTTCCGCGTAAGGAAGTAGTTCTGTAGTATAAATGCAATTTGTCACTCATAGCAATGCGGTGTGGCTGTTTATCAACACGCTATGATTACCTACAGCCGATTTACAGCTGTGCTGATATACAGGCATATCACGCTGCTATGAGTGTGATATTGATCATTCACACACACAAACACAAAATGGACTTTTGCTATATGTCCAAAGCATTAGACAAAATAAATAACTATATAAATAAACAAATTCGAAACTAAACTAAATATTGAAACTGTATGGTCAGTAGTACTGCAAAAATACAGTAAACTGTATTTAATACTGCACAGTAATGCTTGTGAGGCATTGACTAAGGAACTGCGGTGGAACAAAACAATTAGACTCAC
Source organism: Cyprinus carpio (assembly GCF_018340385.1). Classification (NCBI taxonomy): domain Eukaryota; kingdom Metazoa; phylum Chordata; class Actinopteri; order Cypriniformes; family Cyprinidae; genus Cyprinus; species Cyprinus carpio. The sequence goes on along the minus strand of NC_056596.1, from coordinate 6,357,055 downwards.
TCATGTCGAGTCTTGACGTTAGTGGATCTAGTGGATCTAGTGGATTCAGAGGATCTAGGTATGCTGGTGTCATGCTGAATGAAATGCACATCTAATTTTCAACTCCTGGCTGTCCTGTACAGTATCAGTTGCAGATCAAAGGGAAACATTTTTTTTCCCCGAGGCGAGTCCTCAGGGGAAGAGACCCTTCCATTCCCCTCCCTTTGAGAGCACAAGCTCCGTGCCAATCTCGCTCTCTCAGGCTTATGTTTCACGTCTCAACTCTTTATCTAGCCTGTAATATTTTTGACAGCTCTGCAGTTTTACCTGTGTTCTCTTCTACGGAGTCCTAGCGTGACTCTATGAATTAAACCAGTTTAATCAGGGCCTTTGTTTTGGGCCAAAGATTACAGGTGCAGCATTGTTGTCATGCAAGATTAATAGCGGGGAACTGATTGGCGTGAATGTCCTGCTGTAAATTCTTTTCATCTTGGTATTTTGCACAGCATGCATGATGCAGCGATGTAATTACAACCCCTGTGTCCAATCCAGTCACAGCATCTCCAGATCACAGTGGCATTTAATGATAATGGGAGAAATACATCAAAGACACATACAGGGGGGTTGTGGACGGTTTGCTTCCATGGTGAGCAGAAACCAAAAGAAAAGGAAAAATAATAAACATTCAGATTATTGCATTATTATAATCAATTACAGGTTTTCGATTTTGATTGTTTAACACTAGGCCAACATAACATAACATAACGTAACGTAACGTAACGTAACGTAACGTAACATATAACATAACAACAACGAGCTGAAATTAAAAGAATGATATAATGCATTATGAACATTCAAATCAATGTACATTATTATCGAGTATAGGTTCTGAATTGATATTTTTTATATACTAGGGCTCGTAATCACACATATATATATATATATATATATATATATATATATATATATATAACTGGGGTATAACTGTAATGATAAATTCTTATTAATCTCTTTAAAATACTTATTAATCTCTTTAATGCAGCTGTAGTATTAAACAAATAAAATAAATTGTGCCTATAAATGGGACAAATAATGTGCGGATGAGTAAATAATGACATCAATTTTGGGGAATTATAGGAAGAAGCATGTGTTTCTAGGAACTGTTTAGCCTTTATGTCTAGAATTTGCAGACAGAATTGATTTTAAAAATGTTAAATTGAAACAAAAAAGTGAATTAGTAGCTTGTCATTTGCTTTGGAGACCTGAATTACAAATCAATACGTGCGGCAGGAAATGAACCAAGGAAAAGCCGCTTTCCAATAGCAGTAGTACATCATGTTATATGATTTGAATTAAAATAGTGGCGACATCTGAATAAGGAGGGAGTTGAACGTCAATGAACCGGAGGTGTGTTGACATTTCTATTAGTTTGAACTCATCCGCATGCTAAAGGCAGCCACGCAGGGATTTCTGCAAGACAGCCGCAGGCACGTTATTGTGCTGCGAAAGGAGCCGTCAATCAAGACCACAGCAGTCACTCATGATGGGAAGGGTGGTGACACATTTAAAATGAAGAGTCACACTGAACATATTATGGAACTTGAAATGTCATCACTCATTTCTGTCAATGGCTCTACAGTTGGCTGACCCGCAGCAGGGTTAACAGCAGAAGAAAATTTCCAGAGATTCTGAAAATGGCTATTAAAATCATATTGTTTTATGATTTTTCATGCATTGATTAATGATTCTAATTCAATAAAAAAGGTCCAAACGGCCAAAATGTCCAGACTGAAAATATAATTCAAAATAAAAGCATTAAAACATTTTCGATATATTTAAAGAAATATTTAAGATTCAACACTATCCTATAGATCACTATAACTTATTTAGATAATTTAATGTAAATGTATAATGACTTAAATAGCAATGAATAATAATAATAATAATAATAATAATAATAATAATAATAATAATAATAATAATAATAATAATGGTTAAAATATATAATATATAACTTAAGCATATATGAGAATTCAAATTCACAAATTTAAAAATTTAAATATTCATATATTCACAAACTGAAAACTTATAATTAAAATAATATAATACACAATTCATAACTTGCACATTAATGAAAATTCAAATTCCTAACCATAATAATAACAATGTTTAATTATATAATATATAACACATAATATAAATCTAATAATGTAATGTAATATACAATTTAGAACTTACTCATGTAATGAGAATTCAAATTTTAACCCCTAACCCAAATTAAATATTGAGATATATATATATATATATATATATATATATATATATATATATATATATATATATATATATATATATATAAAAGAAATCTTGCAAAATGTTATTACAATATAAAATAATGGATTCTATTTGAATATCCTTTAAAATATAATTTATTTCTGTGATGCAAACCTGAATTTCCATCAGCCCTTACTTCAGTATAAAGTGTCACATGATCCTTAAGAAATCATTCTAATATGCTGATTTATTATTATAATTATCAATGTTGACAACAGTTGTGCTGCCAAATATTTTTTTGGAAACTGCGATACTTTTTTCATGATTCTTTGATGAATAAAGTCAAATGTTTTTTAGTGAGAACAAGTTACATGTGAACATACACACATATTTTTCTTTGACTAATAATTTAAAAAGCTATTGCATAATTATTGTGACCTCTGAGAGATGAGATGAATCATTCCCTGTGGACATTCTGCCAACAAGATGTTCCTCATTTTTCCCCAGAACTCTTCAGTTCAGCAAAAACAGGAACAAAAATCACTCTATTAAGATGAAGAGTGAGGCAAACATGCCGCCGTTGTAAGGAGCCAAAGCACAAGTGTCTGATTTTTTAAAGTGTAATGAGGTAATCTTCAGTACAAACCATGTCCCTGTTGTGCTCTTAAGCTGCATAGTGGTGCCGTTGCAGTAGGTATTATAGCACATCCTGCTCCCACAAAATCTCTTACTGCTTTCACACAAGGTCCATATTCACCCCAAGTGCACTTAGAGACACTTCATATAAACTTTATCCTGACTGTCTGCAATTAAGAGCAGTACACTCCTAACTTTCACGCCAGGTTGCAACAACTAAACCCCAGAGATGCTGACAGTTTTGAAAAACTTCTTTGAAATATTTCTCGAGAGTGAATTAATTTCAACATGAAATCAAAATTCCCCCCATTTACATTCTCAATGCATGTTACGTTCCTGGTCTTATTGTGCATGAATTATCAGCCACATTATTCCAAAGAAAAACACATTCCTTTATTAACAAACTGTATATTTAAAGTCTAAATTACATTCTAGCCTAAAAATCTTTTTTATATTGTTTTGTCTCTAAGTCTCTTATGCTCATCAAGGCTGTATTTATTTGATCAAAAATACAGAAAAAAAGGTAATCTTGCAAAATGATATTACAATATAAAATAATGGTTTCTATTTGAATATCCTTTAATATATAATTTATTTCTGTGATGCAAAGCTGAATTTACATCAGCCATTACTGCAGTATAAAGTGTCACATGATCATTCAGAAATCATTCTAATATGCTGATTTATTATTAGAATTATCAATTTTGGCAACAGTTATGCTGCCATGATCCTTCAGAAATCATTTTAATATTCTGATTTATTGTCAGTGCTGGAAACTGTTGTGCTGCTTAATATGGAAACTGCAATACTTTTTTCAAGATTTTTTGATGAATAAAAAGTTAAAAATAACAGCATTTATTCAAAATATAAATATTTTCTAACAATATAAATCTTTGCTATCACTTCTGAACAATTTAACACATCTTTGCTGATCAAAAGTTTTAATTTCTTTCAAAAAAAGAAAGAATAAACATTTACTGACCCCAAACTTTTGAACGGTAGTGTATATTGTTAGAAAAGATTTCTATTTTAAATAAATGCTCTTCTTTTTAACTTTTTATTCATCAAAGAATCCTGAAAAAAAGTATCACAAGTTCCAAAAAAATATTAAGCAGCACAACAGTTTCCAGCACTGATAATAAATCAGCATATTAAAATGATTTCTGAAGGATCATGTGAAGACTGGAGTAATGATGCTGAAAATTCAGCTTTGCATCACAGGAATAAATTCGATTTTAAAGTATATTAAAATAGAAAAATGTTATTTTATATCATAATAATATTTCACAATATTATTTTTTTCCTGTATGTTTGATCAAATAAATACAGCCTTGATGAGCATAAGAATCTCCTGTAAAAAAATCTCCTATATATATATATATATATAGGGTTCTAGTCAGGCACTTATAATGGAAGTAAAAAAACAAAACAAAAAAAATTCAATAATACAGCCACAAGCTGCAGTAAAAAGAAAATTACAATAAAATAAAAAATGCAACAATATGCATCTAATTTAAGTGTGATTAAATCACTTTCTAATATTTTTGTGTTGAGTTATTTCTGTTATAAAGTTGTCTGTAAAGTTACAAAAAATTGTAGAATAATGTTGATCACCACAAAAAATTTCCACTTGTCCCTTCTTTTCTTAAAAATAAATAAATGCATACATAAATAAATAAAAAGAAAAAAGAGAATACAATGGAAGTAAACAGAACATCCAAATATGCACCATTTCAATAGTACAGCCACAAGCCATAAAATAAAAAAAAATAAAAAATCAATATTCATTTGATTTAAGTGTGATAAAATCACTTTCTAAGCTTTTCTATGTAAAGTTATACCAAATTTGATCTTCATCTCCATAACATAATAGCATAAACCCTAAAACAGCTCAAATATTATAAAAGTTTTGACAGAAAATGAATGTTAGTGCTTTTATAAATTAAAAGCTTTACATTATAGTATTTAAATCCTCCAAAATTGTCCCCTTGTACTTCCGTTGTAAGTGCCTCACTGTAACCTTCAGATTTTTTTTAAGACGACAAGAGAAATTTGTCACAAACTCTGTCAATTGAGCTTAACTGGAAATTTCTAAGTCCTGTTGATGTAGGTATGGAGTTGCAATGCTTTGTGTTTACTGCTGCAGAAGGCAAAGATATTCACCTGGAAGTCATGGTGCAGCTCAGGGCAGAGACGCACATATTGACCCAGCTGCTCTAGGGGCCGGTCGGGCTCTGGTCGGGGACGCAGCTTGTTCACATCCGTTTCCAGGTCATCCTCCTGACATGGAGAAACACAGAGCTATAAACACTGTTCACTCTTAAGCTTGACTGACTGCAGACTGAAACAAATCTATCTTCCCCTGTCACTGCATGTGAGGACCAGAGGTCATGTGACAACCTTCAGCCAATAGAATGCAGCAGGCTCTGACCGCTGACCTTCACTCCGTCTTTCTCTATGGCAAGTGGGTCAAGCAGCAAACAAACAGCAATTACACACCTTATTTGCCAGGTGAGGCACATGTAAGCGGTCACCGCTCCAGCTGTGGTGTAAATGTCACTCTCACACAAACATACAAACAAAACGATTTTTGTGGTTCTCTTCTGTGCCACTAGGAAACAGAAATCAGGTGACCCTATTAAGTCCACCTTATTTTTTTTTATTTTTTTTTATAGATATCTGAATAACTTTCAAATAAAGTGGGTATTAAATCAAAGAATACACTTATGTTTTGAAAAAAAAATAAAAAAAAATAATGAAATTACTTTTAAATTGCCTATATATATATATAAAGCCGCTTAAGCAGTATTTGAAGAGTACATTTAGGGCAGCACTTTGGTTTGTCGGTGCCATTTCAGCAGGGACGGGATTGTGAGGTCATTGATTTATGGTTGAATCAGGGGGCCTATTATTGAAGTTACGTGAGAACGGGAAGTCACTTGTGTCAGGCTCCTGTCACATGCAGAACCTGCTCTTCAATCACATTTTAGGAGGAATGAATCAGTGAAATTTACGCACACATCGTTCGCTCTGTCAAAATTACGATGTAGGATCGTACAGAACACGATCTGTGCGTGCGTGTGTTGAAGGCGCCACTCACGTCTTCCTCCGGAGCAAATCTCAAAACACTCACGTAGTCCCTGGTGTCTGGCTCCTCGTTCTCCTCGTCTTCGTCACTGTCATCTTCTAAAATGCCATCTTTCAATAAGGAAGAAAGAAAAATAAACAACATGGCATAAGACGTAAATGTCAAGATGAGCAAAATATGGCAGTTCATCTGTAGGATCAAACAGGACCTGCCCAGAGTGCTCAAACATTAGCTCTTTCTGCCTCTGATACGTTCACATACAAGCAGACATCTGCCAGACATACTTTGGAGTATGTTTGCTTAACCAGAGAGGACTAACATTACTTCATTCACTCACTTATTTATTTCCAATAGATAAAATATAAATGATTAAAGTATTTAATTAAATAAATGTTTTATGTATTTTATAATATTACAATAAATTACAATATAATATACTATAAATTGTATGTTATACACATTATATTTTATATACATAGATAAATATAATTATATAGATAAATATAATTTTATATATATATATATATATATATATATATATATATATATAGATATATATATATATATATACATACACACACACACACATACACATTAAATAATATAAATATTATAAATAATTTATGGTATTAATTAATTAATAAAATATATAATAATAATAACTAAAATAAACAGTTTTGATTCTTAAATAAATGAATATTCACTGAAATAACTGAACTGAAATGTAGTCAGATTCTCTGCTGAATACGCTTCACAGGCTTTCATCGGATATGATGACTGCAGATCAAAACGTAACACTATAAAATCACTATAATTTTACAACCATCTCTGCTAAACCAAATGACTGGTTATATAAAAAATGTTTTAAGAAAATGGCGTTCAAGGTATTTGATTTGGCGTGAATGCAGAATAAATTAACCATGTGATAAATTATGACAAGTCATATATTTTAATGTGAGGTTGTGAAGTAATACAACCCAGTTTATGAGCGCTAATAATGTTAATGGCAGCATAGCTAACATGTCAAAACCACATTTAGGTGTTACAAGATGCTGTTAGAACAGCCAGTTTCGTGTTAAAATAGTCTTTGCTTAGATTTTGCTAGTTGGTTCACGTGGTATCGAAGCGCCCCAAAACCATTTAAAACCTTCAAAATAGCCAGTGACCAGCTAAGACCAGCAAACCACCTTAGATATTTTTTTTTCAACAGGGTTTGAAAACAGTTTTTCATATAACAGACAGATGATACTAAACCACTGCCGTAATTTCTTACATCACCTGAGGGTGTTTTCCTGTGATTTTCACAACTTAAAACTGAACAAGGAAGTGCTAGAGCTAGTCCTCTCGAATCTGTGCGTCTTGAAGATTAACATCATCTTATCTGCCTGAGCAGACTGAACAGCAAATAGGCTTAGCATTATGGGTCACTCGTGCCACACGCAGCTTTTCGTTTAGAAGTGTCTGACATCAGAAAGCATGCTAACATTAGCGGTTAGCATGTTACCTGCTTAAAACCTGCAAAAACTCCTCGATTAGTAAACATGGTGGGTCGCAGAGCTAGATAGTGGCGGCAACATGCATCATCCCACCAGGTATAGCAAGTCAACTGCGGTATTCATTACGATAACGGATAATCATTTTGTTCAGTCTGATATCGGCCTTCCCAGCTCTCTGGCTTCCTTGCTCGAGATAAAAGCAACAGGAAACTCATTAGTGAGAACGGCCCAGCAGGAAAACTCCCGCGTGGTGTCTGGATCTATAAGTTATTGCATGAAAAGTGTGCGTAGATCAACAATAATAATCTAGACTCTTGTGCATTGGTTTAGGAGGAAAGGAGTATAAGTGAAGCACACAAGGTGGTGATGTGTGGTAAGTAGATACCGACGTGCATGCTAACACGCTTCACTATGCGGTATTGAGTCCAGCACCCACGGTGTCATTGGGAAGGGTTGCCTGGGCAACCACCTCAGAGCTCCCTGCACAACAAGTGAGTATAGATTATTGTGGGTCAGAGAAGAGCAATCTGCCCAATCACTGGCCAAGCATGTCTTCCTTTTTTTTTCTTTTTTTTCTTTGATCTTGTTTACTGCCGCACACCTTGTTCAAAGAGAACATTTGCATATGATGACCTAGTCAAAAAAGAAACATGTCTGCTAAAAGAGGGTTGCACGGTAGTTAATTTATGCGTAATACTGCTATATAGCATAAGACTGTTCGGAAAAACACATCCAAATCAAAATGGCCTCTAAATCTGGTTTTAGAACAACTGATTTCTCACATTGCCTGCTATCACAAGGACCAATATTGACATTTTCTTCACAGCACAGGTCTGAAAAATCAGTTTCAGAGAGCTTGTATGGCTATGAACTGAAATAAGCAATGTGCATTTCAGGAATAAAATTACATAAAATATATATACAATTGTTTTTTAAATATTTCTCTATTTTATATTTAATAATATTTATATAGAATTATAGAGAGGTATGTGAGTCCAAGTTTATTTGTATTGTGCATTTCCCACATGCTTATAGTTTTTCACTTTAAAAATTTGCTTAGAATAAACGTTGCATGTATAATAAATGATGTTTTATGCTGCTTTTATTCCTTTTCTAACTAGCATTAAGTTTAAAGGATTTGTCGTGGAGTGAGGAACTAAAAAAAAAAAAAAAAAAATGTTTATAGTGTTTATAATGTTTGCAAACATTTTGTTCTATTTACCAGTATTTTACATTATGTAGTAACATGTGACTTATACACTGATGCAACTTACTGAATCTGTTTTTTTACCTCTCAACAATGCAGTTTTGAACCAGTGCTACTTACAGTCAGTTATGACTTATTTCCCAAAAGGAACAGTGATATATAGAAGAAGAAAAAAATGATTCAGTAGCTGCAAAGTGTCAACAACTTAAATTAGTTTTAAATTAAATCTTTAGATAGAAGAGTTACTTATGAGCATGCATATTATTAAAATATTGGCTGTTTATTAATACTTATAAAGCACATATTAACACCTAATTCTGCATGAGCATATTGTATATTGGTTTATTGTAATATATTGTTTTGAACGTCTACTACAACAACTACCTTCAATATCAATAAGAGGCAAATTAGGTGTTTACTGAGGAAAAACTAGGAGTTAAAAGTGAATGTGTTCTCTAATCTAATTTTCTAATCATTCTCTAACTTTGTTTTCATCCAGTCCATATATTTGTTTATAATTGTATTAATTTATTAGAAAACAATCTGATGCTTGGAGGGAATCATTGGGTGGTCTGGATATAAACACTTTGAACTTTCCCAACTCACATACTCTACAGAACACTGCTATCAAAGTCTAATAGAGGAAAATTGGAATATATTGTGTTGACACTGAAAGAATTTTCTAGAGTCATTAAATGCTCAGTGCCTATGTGATGACAACTGCAAATTTGGCCTGGCCGATAAGGACTTAGTCAGGCACTAATAGCCAGAGGCAACGTGTAAAGGCTAAATATCTCTAGTGGGACAGACTCAGCGTCCCTCACGGACACACTGTGAGAGGAGAATAATACTAACTGTTGGGTGTTTGGCAGAGTAATAAAGAACCTGGTTTAAAAACCTAGGGAACATAAACCTTACCGTAAAGTCCTAAATCAGCCTCCAGGTCATCGACAGGCCTTCCAGGAAGAGGAAAGCTGAAGGCGCTCTTATCTGAAGTCAGTGGAAGAGGGACTTTGGGATTGCACTTCCTCATCAGCTGGATCGCCGGTTCCACCAGAGATTCGAGGCCTTTCATGGTCAAGCAGGTTTCAGATGAAATTCAACCGGGTTAGAAATACTTCAAGGCTTTATATGTGATCTCCAAGTGACATTTCATCTGGGCAAAATATGCATCAGAAGCAAAAATTTGCTTCTTTACAGCACATTAGCAGAGAGAGCATGGTAATGTCTAGGGCCATTACTTAGCAAAAATCACAGTGCGATTCAAAAGGAAAATGATTAAAGCATCAGGAACAGAGAAATGTAATTACAGAAAGTAGTAAAAAAAATTATGAATGAATTAATTCCACAAAAAAATACCATGATATGAGATGTAACGAGAACTTTGGGACCAAATAGTGGGCTGAAATATCACCTGAGTGGTCTGGAAGAGAAGACTAATGCCACCTTCAGCGACCAGGGCATCTCTGCCCACAGCTGAGTTGGCGGCACGTTGCAGACAATGAAGTAGGGCTCTAAGCATAGGAATGCTCATAAGGTTGACGTCATTGTTATGCCAGTCTTCATACAGCTTCAGAAGATCTGCGATGTAGCCTTTTGTGACGGCAGTCCGACAGTTGACCTCTGTAGAAGAACATGAAGATATAGAATATAGAATATAATATAATTTACCCAGAAACATAAAGATTCTCCCTAAAGCGGTAAAAAAAATGTGGTCACATTTGGCATCAATTTGCAAATTTTCACACATGAAATTCATACACGTGATGAGGAATTTTATGTGAGGCTGAAAAATTTTGCTAATGAAACCTCACCTTAAGAATTGATTCAAGCCAGATCAAAGTTTACTGAAAAACAGCTGATTAGATATTTACTGTTCAGCCTAATGTTTCATGAGAGAACACATCTAGCAGACAGCGTTTGAGAAGCTACTACAACTGTAGCTTTCCAAGCTAAATGTTAATCGTAATAACAGTAGTTATCTACACTATAAGCTGTTAACAAAATGTATCTGCATTGAAGCCAACTAAATATTTTGCTATAAATGGTGCACAAAGACCTTTAAGAATTGGTAAATAATTTCTGTTGGACCCAGTTCCCTGAATAAAACCATCAAAACAAAATGCAGATGTCAAATAGACGTCTCTGTGATGTACATATGTGTGCTATCAGGGATATGAAAAAAAGCACTTGAACACATGTTAGCAGCATGTACTACACCAGGGTTTTTTTTTACTTCTGACTTGATATTTACAGCAATTAACTATCAATTAAGATGTACAGTCTGACCAACAGCCTGAAATGTTTTGAGTTATGATTTCAGTTTGAACCAGTTGAATAAAACCACCTGAGCAAACTGATTTGCTAAAACCAATTACACAATGCTAAATATGGTAAATATAGAAGCATGTTTATCTTGTGCTACACTTCTTGTTGGAAAAACTATTTGTTACTATGCTAACAGTAATGGTAATGTTAAAGAAATGACTCTACTTTTGTTTATTACCACTGCTGGCAGAATATGCATCTAAAAAAAAAAATCCTTGCTCATGCGCAATAGCGTTATTATTTGTCTGGGTCTTAATGTACCAAAAAAGATGCATATCATTTATCATCATTCCATCCAAGTCCTTTGTCCAGAAGGCTCCTGAATAATTAAAGTCTAAGAGGCTGACATCCATTTAACAAAGAACACAGTGTCCATTTGAATACACGCCAGATTTGTTTTTGAGGAGAAAGAAGCTTTTTTTTGCTAGCTAGCCAGTTAGAAACAGGCTAAAATTTATTGGAAGCACCTGTATGTATCATTCATATAGAAAATTAACCTCTCTTTCGCTCTCACTTTCTCATGTCACGCTCTGTTGTGCTGTTTATTAATAAAATGTAATACGAACATACATCATTCGGGCACTAAAGAGCCATATCAACAGAATGCAATAACACTAGGATGATGGAGAGGGAACAAAAAAGCATGTGACTCTGCCTGTCAGAGCGAAAAGATTCCTCAGTATGGCACAAAAGGTTAAATGAGATCAAAAAAAAAATGGCGGAGAAAGAGCCACTCTGGGCCAAGACTTCATTTCCGTTCTTTAAGCCAGTGACAGGTCTGGTGCCTGAGGTAAGCACTTATTTTTATTAAGAAAAACAATACATCTATAATGACATTCACACATAAATATAAAATATGACATAAAAATGAACACTAATATTAAAAAAATATAAATAATTTAAGTGCAAAGACTAGTGAAGTGAACTAGCAAGCAGATTGAGTCTAACATGTATTACTCATCTTACTGTGACAATTAGGTTTCCTTTTTATATGTACAATATTTCATGTCAGTTCTAATTGAGAAGACTGAATGAGAAGCAATAAAACACCAGGACGCAATAACTTCTGATACTTAATATCAAAATGGCCATTTTACTATAAACTCAAATTGTCCACTACGAATTCAAAAATCGACCTTATTAAATCACAGCTTTACATGAACCAAAAAAAACCCATCACTTTACATCACTGCTGTGCTTAGTATTCAATGTTTTAAATGAATGAACGCTTAATTCGCTGATTGAAGTTTTTTTTTTTTTTTTTGTGTGTGTGTGTGTGTGTGTGTGTGTGTGTGTGTGTGTGTGTGTGTGTGTGTGTGTGTGTGTGTGTTTTACACTTTACTCTATTTCAAAACCTTGTTTGTTTGTTGACTGCTTGCATGTTGCTAACCTAACAAGGCAATACTGAAATAAGCATAGAAAAACATAGATTACACTTAATGAATTTTATATATAAAAAAGTCTTGTTTTGCCTGCCCCATGGATGAGTTTGTTTGTTGCTTATTGGATTGCCTTCTATGCCAAAAAGTCCAGGCAAAGCTGCCTTATATAATATATATATATATATATATATATATATATATATATAGTATAAATATAGATATAAAATAAAAACTAACAAAAATTGTTAAAGTGTTGCAAACACCCATCAACTCTGACTGCATTGCAAAAAGGGAAGAAAAAAAAAAAGGAAAAAAAAAAAAAAAAACTGTCGCTGGTTTATCTATCAGCAGATAACCATAAGCCAAAATGCTTATTCAAATTAACTAAATGTTTGTAGCGCTGCACAAAACCTGTAGTCCTTTTGTGACCAACTACTTAATTCTGATCTGCTTTGTGGTTTCAGAAATTCAATAATAGAATTAGAAACAGACAAACAGCTCTTCATAACACTATCGGTGATATGGATATTGTAGTTCATGTGTACAGTGGAGATATTTTTGTACCCACGTTTTATGCAAATGGCTTTACAAGTCAACCTCTGAGACCTCACAAATACCTAAAACGGTTGCACAGGAAACAATTACAATTAAATGGCCATTTCGTATTATTCCAAATGGAAAGTGATGCATTTTAATGCCATTTCAATTCTAGCTCATTTTGGTTGCATTGTTTCTATCTATTTGAGCAGAGGATTTGTTTCAGATTCACTGCATGTCTTCCACTGATCTCTTTCCAGGACTGAAGTGACATTATTAAATCAATGTTTGAAAGCCCGCCTGTGAAACTGTCAAAAGAATTTCCACTCTCCTTGTTTTAAGAGAAATCCTCCAAGCTCAGTATTCAGTTGGTTCCTCCATAAATCTCTCCAGCCGAAGACGCTGAGAGAAGGGGCAGGGGGCTCCATGCGAGGGAGTACACTCGACTCTCGGCCCAAAGTCTCCTTGCTTCTGATGAAGGAGTTGGAAAGCGGCCAATTGCTCTGTGCACTCAGTGCATCTAATGGAGGCCGTGTTTCTGGTATGAAGGTCAACCATATTTACTTCCACGTGCGTGCAAAACAACCAGGGATGGAGTAACAAAAGAAAATAAGGAGGAAAAAAACACTTTCACGTTGTTCTGGGTAGTTCTGAAGCATCCTTCCTGAATTTCCAGTATGAGAGTCATGAACTTAAAAACACTGCAGTTCTATGACTTGCACAAATACAGCAATCTGAAATATTAATATCTGCAATGGTTTTCTGTCAGGCTTGGACTTCTTGAAGAATTTTTTGCTGCTGCTAATGTAGCCAGAAGGTTTCTGGGAGTTTAAAGCAGGGTCTGTGAATACAGTGGAATATGATGTCTCAGAATATGGAAATGTCCTGTCATAATGGTCTCTGGAGATTCGGTGTCTTATAATCACTGGTACAAATGCCGCAGCGCAGATCTGATGTGTAGAAAACATGAAAATACTTCTGCAAAGCTCGCTGGAGGAAATATGGCCACGTTAGATGATTATCAGGCTCTCGCCACGTCCTCCAGAGAAATAAAAAGCGCGCAGACAAAAGGCACAGATAACTTAGCTTCGCCCGACGGAGGAGAATTAATTGTGGCATCACTGACCAGACGTGTTTCTTTTAGAGCAGGCTTCTAAAAGCCCCACAGAGCATTACGTTATTCACAGGCTCGCTGACTGCAGGGCATCAACAGGTGCAGCGGCTGTGTTCTCAATGGGAGAGAGAAGGATGGGACTCACAGAGCCACACTGACCCCTGCAGGACGATAGGTGTGCTGCTGGTGGTGTGGTGTACTAAAAAAAAAAAAAAAAAGTGTATATACTATAACTCTGAGGTGTGTGGTATGTGTGAGTTTTGTAATGTTTTTTTAAGAAGTCTCTTATGCTCATCAAGGCTGAATTTTTTTGATCAAAAATACAGAAAAAAAACAGTAATCTTGCTAAATGTTATTACAATATAAAATAATGGTTTCTAGTTTATATACTTAAAATATAATTTATTTCTTTGATGCAAAGCTGAATTTTCATCAGCCATTACTCCAGTATAAAGTGTCACATAATTCTTAAGAAATCATTCTATTATGCTAATTTATTATTAGAATTATCAATGCTGGCAACAGTTGTGCTGCCAAATATTTTTTTGGAAACTGCTATACTTTTTTCCAGGATTCTTTGATTAATAAAAAGTTAAAAAGAACAGCATTTATTCAAAATATAAATCTTTTCCAATAATATAAATCTTTGCTATCACTTCTTATCAATTTAACACATCCTTGCTGAATAAAAGTTTTAATTACTTTAAAAAAAAAAAAGAAGAAAGAAATAAAAAAGGCCGACCCCAAACTTTTAAACGGTAGTGAATATTGTTAGAAAAAAATTATATTTTAAATAAATGCTCTTCTTTTACATTTTTTATTCATCAAAGAATCCTGAAAAAAAAGTTGTCAAAAAAAATATTAAGCAGCACAAAAGTTTCCAGCACTGATATTAAATCAGCATATTAGAATGATTTCTGAAGGATCATGTGACACTGAAGACTTTAGTGATGATGCTGAAAATTCAGCTTTGCATCACAGGAATAAATTAGATTTTAATGTATATTAAAATATATATTTTTTATTTTACATCATAAAAATATTTCATAATATTAAATGTTTTCCTGTATTTTTAATCAAATAAATGCAGCTTTGATGAGCATAAGAAACTCCTTTAAAAAAAACATTAGAAATTTTTCTGATCCCAAACATTTGAATGGTAGTGTGTATGTGTGTGTGTGTGCGCATATATATATATATATATATATATACACATACATATATATATACATATACTATATATTACATAAAATATTTAAGCACTATATAAAGTAGACAGCAAACCTTAAAATAAATAAATAAAAACAAATATAAAACCTTTGGAACAGATCTGTGAAGCTAAACATGCTGGGAGAATTTGTCTCCAGAAACATTATTGTGATGCCCCAGCATGTTCACAAAAGTTAAAGCAAAGGGAACTTACTTGAGCATAACATTGCAGCAAAAGCGTCAGCGGCTGCCCTGTGAAAACAGAAAACACATCTGACATTACAAAATGTATATGAGGCATTTCATTTCTGCAGTTGCGTCATGCATGCACCATTCTATCTCCCTCCAAAGACGCATAAAGCTAAGTACCGCGGGCACACATCCAGCTGCACTTAGCATTGGCGGGGTGGTGGAGAGGCTGCCGCCTTGTATAAAAAAAAAATAGAAAAAAAGATTCCTGTCATTATGATCATGAGCATTTATTTTGCAGTGACAGGGCTGCTGATTCAGCAGTGTCTCTCCATATTCCTCTATCCAATACACATGGGGTAAACGTAGAACAATTATGAATGGCTTTGCAACAATCTGCCAATAAATATCGTCAACGGCCTGTCGGATTGACAAAATCCAATGCCTTGAAATATGAGGAGAGAGCAAGCTACATTTTTGAGCTTCTGAGATGAAAAAGCTGGGAATAAAGATTAAGAAAAAGCTTAATCAAGAAAGAAAGAAAGAAAGACAGAAAGGCCCTCTGCTTTCTAAATCTACTCTTTGCCGCATGTAATGTTGTGTGAGACCAAATCAAGAGGTGCATTTGAGACTGAGCCAAAGAAAGGCTTCACTTCGATTAACCCAATCAATCAAAGCCCTAACCCTAAAATCAGAGCTATTACTGGTTATTTTCAGAGCTAGAAGCACGTTCTCCTTGTGCAAATCCCATTTAGCACTGTAGAAGACATACTATTCTAACATACCTCTCATTTCACATCATTAATCATTTCATTGTGCGTCTTATTGTACGTTTGGGTTCTTTTTTTTTTTTTCAACTAAAAAACAAAAAACAATCGTGGTCCTTCTTGTGCGGTGCAACGGTCTCCTTTGTTCCATCTGCACAAACAGTGGTATCAAGCCAATTTCAACTCTCACCACATCACAATTGGAATCATCTCTGAGAGATTTTAATGGGGGTCACACACAGAGATGGACAGCATTATCGTCGCCGCTGGAATCAAGACAAGACACTGAGCAGATCAATGTCAACACCACGTGTGTTGAAAACGCATGCACTGTGAGCAACAGCAATGGGCCTATTATCCACATGGGGGTATTTGGCTTTAAATGCTGCCCTTGTCATTCAACTAACAGACTCCAAGTTACTGTTTGCTGTCCATGTAGTCTCAGATTCTGTTCACAGTCCATCTGGTGAATGTTCCACATAAAATAGGCAAATTCTAATCTCAAATGAATGGAGAATGTCTAAATTCATGCACTGAATTGTGGTAAATAGAAGGACTCAAAGAATGAACGAACAGACAGACAGACAGAGAGAGATAAACAGATAGATAGATAGACAGACAGAGAGAAAGACAGAGACAGAGGCTCGGTTAGGCAAGACTTTGTCTCTCTCTCTCTCTGTTTCTCTGGTCACATGGCATGGAAAATCTGGAAAAGCTCATTGATTTACTGCAGTATGTAGCCATACCCCTACAGTGCACAACATTGTTAAGTCTCTATCACAGAGACAATATGTCACTCCCTGTTCACCAACCGCAAGAGAGCACAAACAGCCCAGCAGTGGAGCAGACAAGAGCTCGCTGACGCAAAACCGCTATTCTGTCCTCAGGATAGTCAAGCCGCTTTACCCGCAGCCTCTCTGTTTGCGGACACTGGGAGCTCCATAAAGAAATCATATCATATCTCGCCTCTGACGCTGTCGGAGTCTTTGAGTCACGCTGCTGACATTAATGCAAACAGTGGTGTATTGCAATTTCAGAGGCAGGCAAATGCCATTGTTTCCCCACGCTAACGGCTTGTCGCTTCTTTGAAATGACACGTGGTATCAGTCGGTAGGACTACGAGCATCAGTGCGCAGATGTTCTGCAGGGATTTGAGCTATGAGGCCGAGCTGTCAGCAGAAAACCAAAGCAGACAAATCTGACAACATGGAAGATCTGTTGATCTGTTCTGCCTGTGCACTGAGTATTTTTTTCATATTCATCAGAGAGTGAACAGAGAAAAATTCTTAACATAGATTCAAACTCTTTGCATCGCACTGTACAGGCCTCAGAGGCCAGTTTTAACCAGTGTATGAATTACAGATATATACGCTTTCAAGTGATACTGAAGATCACTTATGACATTTATACTCTGAGTTTACATGATTTCAGCGTGGGCAAAACAGTTCTGCACAGAGGGATACTGAATCTAAAAGTGCAACTTTCCCAGACAGATCAGTTCATTGAAGTGTTTAAAAGGTATAAAAATTATATTCTTGCTTGTACTGATTAGTGAGCAGTAAATACTGCATGCTAAAGAGAGCCAAAAGTGACTTTTGCAGAAAAAACAACTTTTGTTCATGTGCACACAATCGTTTTGCTTATTTTTTATTAACAGAAATAGTTAATTGATCAAATAAGTCAAAGAAATATTAATAGGAGTAACAATAACAATAAAATCATATATAATAATAATAATTAGTAGTAGCACTATTACCACATTTACACATTTTGCATGAATGTATTTATTATAACTTATTGTAATACATATTTAACACAAAAGAAGAATCTATAGAAGTCAATGGCTATACCATCAACTGTTTGGTTCTTCAAAATATCTTCAGAAGAAAGAAACTCATACAGTTTCAGAACAACTTGAAGGTGAATAAATGATGACAATTTTTATTTTTAGGTAAACTATCCATTTAATATTATTTTTATAATTTTTTTTTTTAAAGTATGCTAATTATGATAATATAGTTTGTTTATTTATTTAATAATGCATCATAATTTAAATTCTACTACATAGGTTATGATAATTGCATTTTAATGGTGATATCTAATGCAGTTTAGATCTGCGAAAATTGTGTAGAAATCACAACTTGTATTTTTTAACCAAACTTTGTATAGTACTGAGGTGGCATACAATGACTGGCAGATAAATGTCCTTCTGCAGGAAATCTGAAACATTAAAGACCTTCTGATCTTGAAACAGTTACAAATATCATCATCTGGCAGATAAAACACCAGAAACATGCTGCTGGCATCAGACAAGCTTCGTCAGGTAACTGTAGAGAGCCTAGAGAGGGCGCTGTACTTGCTTCTGCCAGCTGCTGGAAAACTGTACTGATTCCATTTCATGTTGCTGATAGCTCCCTGCACACATACAGCAGATTACAGCAGAACGCCTTCTAATTACAATCCTCGCTCTCCTGTACACTTCCTGTCTTGTGGGAATTCTGGCATGGACGCACTAGAGGAGAAAATCTGCATGTGCACCAAGCCGACAAATACATGTATCAGATGTGGGTATAATCCAGTTCTAGCCTTACATTCAATATTGCAGTTTAATTTGACTTTATCTGCCTCACAGAGCTGTGCTCCTGGAGTTAAGCAGCCAGAGAGGGTCCTTAGGTTATCGCACGGACTCACAGAGCCATTGATTAGCTCTAGTCTTTAGTTCCGATTTAAGAGCAGCTACACAATCAGGAGATGCTCTGGTCACTAATTGGTCAGGCCTTCAATTAGACACTGATGCTTCACATAACCTGTTGGCAGTGAGCAGCAAATTAACAAGAGAATGAGGCGAGATAGCCTGGTCCTTCAGAGACTAGCACAGACAGGCATACCAGCACACTACTATTTCTGCGCACAGACAGCAGACAGCACAGACCAGACACAGACTAGACAGACTAGATAGATAGATAGATAGATAGATAGATAGATAGATAGATAGATAGATAGATAGATAGATTGATAGATAGATAAGGAAGGAAGGATAGGTTGGTTGGTTGGTTTTACAGATAGATAGTTTGTTGGGTTTTGGGAATACTAAGTTTGTTGGGGGCAGTGTGAATTGGAGTACATAGCTGGATTAGGTTTTGCTGCTATGTGTAGCATCAGGACACACTCAACAAGTGCTGCACACTTCATGTGGGAATTCATTCCCTGTCACTGCAGGTCAAGCACTGTTTATCCAAGTCATGCTAATAACTGCCAATCAGCAGCTGGCTAACACATATCTATGCAGCGCACAGTTGCCAGATCCCAGTAAACAAGCATGTTCTGAGCATTTCAATGAGCATGTTTGCTATAACTGAGTTGTATCGTGCATGCAAATTTCCCAGGACAGGATTTAATCTACGAGTTACAATATAAGACACTAATTAAACAAGGCCAGCGCACCGAGGACCGCATCTCACGATTGTGTCAGCATTTCTGGTTCGATATGTCAGACCACATGCGGTGCAGCTAACAAACACACAACCCCCTACAGTCGGCCTGCTAATTTCAAAAGAACCCACACACTTTCCATTGTACTTCTGTGGCCTGTAGCATGAAGCGAGATGAACAAACTCAGTGTTGTTTCAGTGTTGACAAAACCAAACAAATCCAACCTGATTTAGATCAGGTTCAGTGGGCTCACAGAGCTTGATATAAATGTTCTCAGTCAACTCAGAGTTTGATCCAGAGTTTGTGATTAATTCCGGAGTGCGTGCACCTAAAAGTTTGACACGTGCAGCAAACAGCCAATTACACAGCACATGTGGAGAGCGTCAGCAAAGTGTCAGCTTGATTCAGTTCTTAAGTGAGTCGGTGCAATTCACTTTTTTGCTGAAGACTAAGAGATAAAAATGTAATGAACTTAAATGCATTTACAAGTCAGGAAAAAACACCGCTGCTGCAGCAAACGTTTGAGAAGGCAGCAGAAAGAAAATATATGACTGCAAATGAATCAGCTGAATTTAATTATTTATATAGTTTCACACAGGGCTTAAAAGGAAAACAAATTTAGTAATTTTAATAGTTGGATATATCTATATGTATATATAATTAAATTAATTTAAATCCAAAGCTTAAAATTAATAGCCACTTCATGGAATAATTATATAAATATATTATATGAGTAATAAACAATAATAATTGATATAATATAAATCTAATAAATACGTAGCCGCAAAAGTCTGTCAATTTTGTCTCTAAAATTCTTTAACTCTAAACTGCTTTAATTTGCAGCGAGAGATGGAGGAGTGGCTTGCATCAGATATATGTCACTTTGCTCACAGCTGATGCATATATATATATATATATATATATATATATATATATATATATATATATATATATATATATATATATATATATATTTAATTTTATTATTTTATTATAGTCTGTAATATATTTACTATTATATTAAATATATAATTATAATGAATTATAATCAGTTTAATATCAAAATAATAGCAGTCTATGCTGGCATACATATTTATTTAGACTAATGTAAGCAAGCTTGTGATTAATGTAATGGCCAGCGCTTTCAGCACGCAGAACTTTTCATACTATCAAGCAAGATCAGCATACGCCAATGACGCACCCACACGATATGTGATACTCACTTGACGGTGCGTAAGTGCTTGGTGGTGTGTGGAGATATAAACTTGAAGACCACATCCAGCCCTCGGTTCTTCCCCAGCAGGTCAGCCGTGGTCACTAAAACACCAGATATGTGATTAACACAACAATAAAAAGTCTTTGCAACATTGCTGAACCCAACACTACTGTAAAGATTGCATTTCATAGCGCTGTGTACTGCATCCCCCTGTCAATCTTGTTGCGGGGGTGATCGTTCTCCTCAAGGATAGACTCAAGGGGGAACTTTAAGAGACCACCGAAGTCCAAACTTCACGCTTATAAACAAGGCATGTGCCCGGATGATATTTCTTCTATTAATACATTGTGCTTGCTACAAGGCTAGCTAGCATCATAAACACTGACAGTCGCTACAGCGAAATCTCTTTGGCGTCCCAGGGTATGCAGCCTGTACGTCTAGTGTTTCAAAAAAAAGATATATTTCTACTTTTATGATAAAGCATAAAAGACTTTTGGATGCCTTTTCGGAAAGATAACTGAGAGGTGCATTTCTCACGGTAACAACCTGAGAGCTAAACTTCCTGTGTCGGTATCATTCACAGGATAGCTGTCACATAACTGATAAACAGACCCCACGCTATCAACTCCACGTACAGCGAAAGGATGACTGCATTTGAAATAAAAACCAACAAAGGACAATTTGCATTTTATGGCTGTTTACCGTTATCACATTTTCCATGAAAACAAGCACTGGTGGAATCGCACACAAAGAGTAAATCAAAGGTGGAGGCCAACCTCCCCCTGCCCCATGCAGAGCAACAACACAATATATTCTTCTTTAAGTTAGATATGAATACAGTGGGTGCATAAATACAGTAATAATGTAGTTCCAGAGCAAACAGCACAATAAGTGCTAACGCTTGGTTTGCAATTTCACCTGAACACTTTATAGGTGAAAATGTGTTATGAAAGATGGGAAAATAACTACAGATACCAAGAAATGAACAGATGTGCATCAAAAGAAGCTATTTCTTGGGAATTATATTAAACCACAGAGGCACACAGGTAGAAAGTAAAGTTGGAAAATATGAAAAATGGAACAAGACTCTTTTTAGTATGAATTTTTTTTTTTATGCAATTGGAGTTTTTTATTTAGTTTGTTTTTATTTATTTTTATTATGATTATTTATTGCAAAATTGATTGAAAATCAATTCACTCAATATTTTTTAGTCTGAAAAGTTATTTCATGTTTTCATCTACTTTAAATCATGACTATCTTATAGCTTAGGAAGAGAAAACTGAACTGAGACCTGACTCACCAGAGGAGCAGAAGACTCTGAGGACCCAAAGACAGGCTGCGGCTCTCCGGGCGTTCTCTGTATTCTGCCGCAGCAAACCCAGAACCACCAGAAGTGCATCTGCCTTCTGTGCTTTCAGACCAATCTGACGATCTGAGGCAAATAAGAAAATTACTTTCTCTTTGACCTTCATAAAATGTACATTTGTAATGTCTTGTTCTGACAGTGTTTTCCTCACTACAGGAATCTGGGAAGGCAAAATTTTTGAGCTGTTGGCAGCTGCGATGAAAGAGTTTGCTTTGGTTTTGAAGATCAAAACCACATTCACTGGGATGTCTAATAGGGAAATTGGGATATCAAAGGGACACCGTCACTTTCGAAATCAAACACTAAATCAGATTCATTCTAAGTGTGAACACAAGCACTGGCGTGATACACGAGACATACAGTTTAACATTAACATAAAATCATAATGGGCAAATTTACACTAATTGTGCAAAATAAAATAAGTAAGTAATAAATAAGTAAATAAATCAATAAAATAATTTTTCCCCCATTTTATGGCAGATAACATTTGGGTGATATTATAATTCCATAGGAATGTCTAAAGAAATTAAAATAAAACATTAAAAACTAAAAGTGAATTAAAGCATCACATTTTAAATGTATAAAAAATATATTTTGAAAATGACTAAAGATTATATTTAACAGTGTTATTAAATTATTAGTGTTTTTAAAGATAAACTTTAAATAAGGAATATATATACAAACACACACATTGTGCATTTATTTAAACAAAAATCTCAATTTTATCAAAAGTCACTTTTTTCAACCCTCTCCTCCAACTACGTCTCATAAGAGCCAATTTTTCTAAATAAATAAATAAATTCCAACAGATTTTTCCTGTTGATTATCAGTCACATTAGGGAGGGTTTAAAAAAAATGACTTGCAAAAGCCATTTCATGTTGCATTCAAAAATAACTTTATCTCTTATTTGAGGCCTGAAAGTGAATTAATTGCAATTGCATAATCAGTATTACATTTTCTCACTTTGTGTTCCACAAAAGAAAACGTTACACAGATTCAGAACAACAAAACAATGTGTAAATGATGACAGCATTTTCATGTTTTTGGTGAACTATCCTTTTAAGATGAGAAAAAGCAGAATAATGAAAATGCTGTAGGATGT
The DNA here is from genome assembly GCF_018340385.1 of Cyprinus carpio. Lineage (NCBI taxonomy): Eukaryota > Metazoa > Chordata > Actinopteri > Cypriniformes > Cyprinidae > Cyprinus > Cyprinus carpio. The sequence goes on along the minus strand of NC_056596.1, from coordinate 6,333,731 downwards.
TACAGTATTTCTATATAGTACATCAACTATTTATGAATCTGGAAATCAGCGCAGATCATTGCACCCTTTGAAACAGACAATGATATCCGCTTTGTAAATGCAAATGGATTATTGAAAACTCAGTGTGGGGTGGAAAATGCTGTCCGTAAAAACCCACTGCCCAGAGAGGAATGCTACAGGAATGCTTCAAACCCAACATCCCGCAGACCCACCATGACTACAGGCGCTTACAAAAACAGCTTGAGCAAAAAAATAAAAATAAAAAATTCCCACTAGCAAATGAGTTTATGTTCTTAACAGATGGAGTTTGTTTTTAGACGTGTTTTGTCTAAATGGCAAAGGGAGACGTGAAGATGAAGGAAAACATGCCCTGCTGGTTTGACTCAGGGTTCATCAGGACAGACATCAAAGTGCAAGGGTGGAACGCTGACAGACATTAGATCCAGCGAGGGATCAAACTCTCGCTCCTTAAGTTACACAACATCTAAACACTGATCGTGCTTATGCTCAAACGGCCACCTCTGACCCCTCAGGATTGAGGGCTTTTACCTGACCTGACAGCGACCCTACACATGCTGTCTGCACCCTCAGACGAGATGTGACTTATGGGCATTCTGCACATTAGAGATGTCTATTTTTGGTGAGGTGCTATTTATAGCAATCCAGCAATGAACTCAGAAATACTCAGCACTAAAGATGATTAAATTATAAATCAAAATGAAAAATATTGTCTGTCTCCTGCAGTGTGAGCCATTTAAAATGAAGAGTTGAAGAGAAAACGTTAAATTGAATTGGAGTTGTAATAATCTGAGGACACTACACGGTCTCTCAATCAAGTTTCTGGAGCCAGTTATTTTATTTTATTTTATTTTTTGGGTCCACACCGAAAGTTGAAATGTTGGTGCGAAATGACAATCACAGACAAATCAGAACATATTTCACAATTAAAGGACTATTTTAAAGGAAATTATGTCATTACTACTGTATTCATGCATCCTCATGTTTTTAATTCACTATTTGTTTTTAAAATGGAAATGTTAAATAATATTCAAGCAGATATTTTATGTTTCAAGCTAAAATTTAAGTCACTATTCATTATTCATTGTAACAGTTAACTGAAAGTATTAAAAAGTATTTTCTGTGACATAAAGCTGAAATAAAACAAATATACGACATAAAAAACTTGAAATAATTAAATGAAATATGAAATAAAAAAGATGTAATATAAAAATGAATAGTATTAATATACATTTTTAAAACTAACTGAAATAATTTGAAGTACTAAAACTCAAAAAAAAAAATAATAAATAGAAGTATTATATTTAAAACGCTTACATTTTGGAGGTTATATAAATATATTAATTAAAATATTTATGAATAAATATTACATGAATGGCGCCTTGACAACTAATTTGAATTAAGTTTAGCTACTAAAATTATTAAAACCAAAACTGAAAAAAATAGGAATATTTAAAAATTAAATGAATAAAAAAAGACAGAAAGATGAGTTAAAACTTAAATTAAAATTCGAACGGAAAATAAAAAAGCTAATTAAAAATATGATTTAAATACTATAATTGTATAAAAATAATACTAACTAAATAACACTGTTATTTGTATTTGAGTTGTTGTTGTTTTTTGAGTAGCTCAGAGGATCTGTTTACTCATTTTAAATTACAGCTAATGGTGCATATGCATCATTGTCACCAGTAAAATAACACCATGAATTAAAAAAGTAAAAAAGTAAAATAAGAAACACATTGTCAATCATTCCTTTGATTCCTCCCCTTCTCTCCTAGCCCCTTTTCCCCATCACTCACCTCGGTAGCCCACCTTGGCCAGCAGGTGCAGCAGAGGCAGTAGGATGGTGTAGTTGGGCGTGAAGCTCCGAGCTGAATTCACCAGAGCCGTCAGGAGAGCCTCGCTGCCTCCTTTCGATATCATATGATGAATCCGTCTGTCTGTGCCTATAGGAAACAGCCGCCATCATTTCACAAAATGTCAAATTTAAGCTGATAACAACTCGTACGCCAACCAGCAGTGGCATCTTTGCCACTGCCGTATTATAGCAAGATGATATCTGGGTTTATTTTCGACTTTCTTTCAGAACTTTCATCCTGATTAGAACTTTGTGCTGGAGGCTGGTGAATAAATTTGGCTAATTACTTAGCAGTGAATTAATTTCAGATTACAGAATTAGTATAGTACTCTTCCACCTCTACAAGAGTATTATTTGATAGATTTGTTGGTGAATAATAAACAAGAATAAGACCAAGATATGGAAATAAACAGCACTGAAACAGCTCACTTCATATAATTAGATCCTGGGAGAAATGTGCATTGACGTCATGTCTCCTTTCACCGGTATTTTCAACATTATTTAGACTGCTTTAAAAGATTAGGGTTTGAAGCTAATGCCTCTAGATTATTGCAGAAGTTCGTCTTTTTTTTTTTTTTCTTGTGTTCTCAGGTTCTCTTGACTTTAATCAATCACATTATTTACATTTGTTGATTTAGCAGATGCTTTTATCCAAAGCAACTTACAAATGAGGAAAAGTGATTCATTACAGTTTCTTTACGCAGGGACACAAACTGAAACGTGCATGAAAAAAGTATAGGAATGTTTTCTCTGCTACAAGTATTTTTGGCCCTGTGATTGACTTAACCGTATTACCTAGTAGAAATAATATTTAAAAATTGTTAAAAAAGACTTCTTTGTCTTGCTAAACTTAATTTTATACATAGCATTTTGTATATTATAAATACACACAAGTAATTTTTATTTTATTTCACATCTCATATTTAATCTCAATCATGCTCTTAAATGATGCTGTTGTCTCCTTAATAACAAAATGCAATAACTTCTGAAAAAAACTTTACTACTGGCAAAAATGTTGGTTTTTATGGAAATAACAGGATGATTATTTTTGTACAATAAATATTAAATTGACCTGTGTTTATTTCACTCTTTGTTCATATTTTAAAATAATAATACATTTTATTATATATTGTGACGAGTCAGCTGCCTCCTCCCTGATAATCACCGGCACCCCGTCCTAAATCGCCGCCCTTCACCAGGCTCCCGATAGGAGTGGGTGTGGGAGAGAGGAGGGCGCTGGACGAGTCAGGGCTGGCGGCGTGTGATGGGGCACACCTGAAGGAAATGGAGCCTCATCACCGCCGCTGTTTTTAAAAGCCCAACGCGCCTCTCCTCGGGAGACCGGTCTCTTCCCCCCCGTGCATGCACACTGGTGTGTCCTCGTGGGTCCAGGAAGGGTGCGTTGAGGGACTCCCGCGCCACCAGAGACGTGAGCTGCCGGACCCGCGGTCCGGTCGAGAACCGCACCCGTCTACACGGCCGTCGGGCCAGGATGCCGGGCCGTCCTTCCCCTGCAAGCGCCGCGGCGGCCAGCGAGGAGGATGAAGCCGCTAGAAGAAGCCGCCGCCCCTCGCGCCCCGGACCGAAGAGGGGAGCGCGTGTGGCCGCCGGACTCCGCCCCTTACCTGGACCCTTCCTCCATGAACACTACCAGACCCCCACGAACCCCGCAGCACGACGAGGACACCAGATTCCCTGTTGTTTTGGACACTGTTCCCCTTTTGGACACTTTATTCCCCCTTGTTTTGGTTTTTCTGTTAAATAAAAACCTCTCCGAGGCCTGACGCCACGCCCACTGTGTCTGTCGTTGGCTCGTCCCGCCACAATATATATTCCTATTTTAAGAATGAAAGTCTTAATGAGACCTAAATCAATCAATAAATAAATCAATTAAATAAAGAAATATTTCAACAATAATTTATTATATATATATATATTACAAATAACATATAAAATAAATATTTTAATATTTCAACAAAATTTTAAACGTATATATTACCTTAATATAAATCAATCCCCAGGACATACAAGTGCCCACAGTTGAAGAAATGCCTATATATCAGCAAATGTATTTTTGTTGAAGTGGTTTTATTGGACACACCAAGTGTTTTCAGTCCTCATGGTTGATGAAACTAATTTTAGCACACTTGCAATCAGTGCAGAGATGTGACAGAATATGAATCAACACATTTGGCTGAAGAAAAAAGGGCATCTCACCTGCTGACAACAGTTCATCCAGGACATTGAGGATGTTTAGCATGTTCTCAATGTCTCCAGCATTCTGAAAAGAGAACAGAAAGAGCAGCACACTTAAAGCTCAACCTCTGCATTAAGACTTCCTATAGCGTCCACACAAAATTTGGCTCAACATCCAGGAAACATTCTAGCAACTCCAATAAAGCATTCACAGATGACATCACTATTGTGCCTCATGTGTTATATAAAGTGTTGAGTGCTTCCTGGCTGGCACAGCAAAAATCACCCGACATTGTGTCCGTTTTCAGAACGCAGTGAGGCTGGTACCCCGGCGGGGACCCGGAGCCCCGTGGTTAAAAGCAGCAGCAGTTGACGGGTAGGCGGTCGGAGGCTGTAATCCTCAGAGAAGGAACTTCACAGCTGGGGATTCAAGCTTCAGCTCTCATTATAGGGCAAAAAAGACAAAGAGAGAGAGAACACAACATTGTCCTGCCTGCATCTGTGCTGGCCGTGTCTTTCTGACAGTAGCCATTGAATCCTATTAGGCATCTTCACAGCTAACTGCACCGCAAAGAGATGTGTCCTGCCAGGGAGCTGTCACTCTTACCCACATTAGTGAACTGACAAAAGAGACCAGTGTCAGCAGAGCAGTCATACATGTACTTTTAAATTTAACGGGGCTAGTTTCTGTGGGTGTGGAGATGTATTGTTTGGGTCTATTATAATAGATGCATTCTGGACAGTTTTATTTACATATTATTATAGAATTGACTAATATTTTTAATTAGCTTTTATTTTCATTTCAGTTGAAGTTTTATTATTTTTATGTCGTTTACTAATGTTTAGGAGTTTGTTTTATATATTTCTACATAGCTTTTAATTATAATTTATTCATTTTTAGTTTTAGTAATTTTAGTACTTTCAATTAGTTGCCCAGGCAATATTTCTCATTTTAAGTTTTTTTTTTTTTTTTTTTTTTTTTTTTTAAGACTTCAAGTTTAAGATTTCATTTTATATTTATTTATTTTATTTCAATTACTGAAAACGATTTTGGCTCTGGAAATACGATAAGAAAATACTGCATGATGTATATTATTTTAGCAAAAATGGCTGCATATTTAGACTTTTTGTGGTTACATTTTGTACATGACAGCAAATTTAGGAGAAGATATTCAGCAAAACTCCAAAGGAAGCACATGTGTTGCATGGATCACTTTTATAACTTTATTTTATTTTTTTTTTTTTTTTTTTTTTTTTTTTTTTTAGAACACAACTTTTTTTTTTTTTTTTAAACTAAAGAGCCATCGAGACATTTTGCTAAACAAAGCCTGTTGTGTTCCATGGAAGGAAGAAAAATCATAAAACTTGGAGAAACCTGAGGGTTAGTAAATGATTATTGGGTGAACGATTACATGAACTTTGTTTCAGGGGCTTTTTTGACCTTTTCGAAGACATAATTTTTCTAGAAGCATAAAAACATATTTATGGCAAAAAAAATTTAATTAAAACCTATGTTTTATGCAAAATCTCTATAACTATGAAAGATATAATAGAAAAATATGAAATGTTACCAATAAAGAACAAATTTATTAATTGTGAGGACATTTTTGTCACATTCTGTGGCATTTTCACTCCATATACCCCCATTAATTTCTGACCCTGAAGGTGACTGGTTTTAATGAAGAAACTACAACTCACTCAAGATGAACTTTTACACTAGTAAAATGGAGCATGTGCTCTTTCTTGGAAATCGATGGCCCTGTCATCACCATCTGGGCTAATTCCATGCAACCATGTTAATTACTCAACATTAATGAGTGTGACTACCATAGACAGCCAGCTGGAACATCATTAAAGCATTATTTGCCCAACAATCTTTTAAAGTTTTAAACTTGAAAGTGGAACTCATTTCATATCCCTGTTGGTTTTTAATTCTCTAATGAGGAACACTGACTACCTCTCAGTGCACACCATTAACTTTTAAGAGGGTGGCAGGAACGTGCCGGGACAGCTTTGGCTGGGAACCGCTCCTTTGAGACCAAACAATTCTGAATAGCTCAGGAAATCTATTAAAAGTTATTCTGACACACTTTCAAAATGATTTTGTACATCTTAGACACCAAAGGCAGGACCTGATGTGTCTCTGCAAGGTGATACGAGAGCTATAAATCAGAAAGGGAAAAGCAGAGGAAGAATATGAAAAATAAAAAATAAAAAACTCCGACACGGCACCCTGAGCTTCTGTGTCAGTCTCAATTTGAATTAGCGGGAATCCCATTTCAGGCACCAACAGCTTCATGTCAAGGACAGTGAATTTGGAACTGCTGCGTTTGATGCCAGTCATGGCTGGAGGAAGGCGACACGCTGGCTGTGGCTAATCGTGAGGGTATTACTAGCTACCCTTGTCATTTTGCGTTGTAATAAAGGAGTCAATTCTTCAGAGCCGAGGCCACATGGCCAATGCCAAGCAGCTGCAAGGATATTTATTTGAACTGACAGGACATAAAGAGGTATGTTTTTTCTTTTCTTTTTTTGCCCGAAATGGACAGCTATTTTCGGTCATGTTCAAATGCGCTTTATGACATGAGATAGGGTAGATAGGTAAAGTCTATTGGTTTAATTCGCACCACCAATGAAAATTAGCCTTCGCCTGCTAATTCATGAATGTTGATTAATGTACATGCTGCTCAACATTTAAATACTTTGCTAGTGCTTGCTAGCAGTTGCAGTGCGCTTCAGAAACCCTCCACCTTCCCCAGCTCCACCTGTATAGATCTGCTACGGTGTGAATTTATGCATGTTATGGGGATTATTTCATATATGTTATATGTGCAGCAACAGTATTTCCTTCATGCTCAATTATACTAAATATTCAAAATGTCTGTTATTGAAATTAAAAGAATAGAAGAATATTGAAGAATTTTTAAAAATATATATTTTCTTAAAACTGTAATTCACACTACAGTATAATGGATCAGAACACACACACAAAAAAAAAAAAAAACTATTGAGTCATATAATCCTAGTGAGGATCATTTGCTTTAACAAACACTCGATATGTATGCAAGTTCTCTGTAACTTTAAAGTGGTATACATTTTCCCTCTGGTGAGATCAGAAAGATTTTCCAAACTGCATTTGCTTTTCCCCTTTTCCTTACTCTTATCAGCATAGTGGGAATACATCTCATCTTATGGTTTTCACTCTCAATTAATCGCTTTGATGCATACACTAAATAATTTCTGCCCTACTGAGTTTGATTTTCATGCAAGAGGTAGAAAGTTATCGGAAATTCAGCACGTCGCCGACCTGTGAGCATATAAGGCCTCAGCGGCTCATTGGCAGTAACCGATATATACAAATCACTGATATGAAATCAGTCACCATAAGCTGTGGAAGTGGATTAAAACCACATTTAAATGTACAATTTGGATTCATATGAGATGTTTTGTAAGTGCAACAAATCTACTCAAAACAGATGTGGAAAAAAGTTAACAAAAAATAATGTTTACTGGTCTACGACATCTTTTATTTCAAACCAACATTAACTATAGTATCGACGCATATATATATATATATATATATATATATATATATATATATATATATATATGTGTGTTTGTTTGTGTTTGTTTGTTTGTGTGTTTTATATATTATAATAGTTAATAAGCTGTTGTATTTTATATGGAGTGGCTCACCTCATGGAGACTGACATGAAATCTCACTAATTGAAATTTTTTATTGGAATATTTTTATCATGGAAGTCTGCAAAAGGTGTATTTCTAAATAGCAAATGCAACTAAAGCATTTGCATGATGTTCCCTCTAAACCACTAGGTGTTAGTATAATCCAATACGCATGCAACTTTAACAAAACAAAAGGCTGAATCAAAAACTATTTGACCACACAATGTTTCCCTTGAAAAAGTTGTTTAGTACGCACTATTTAAAATAGCGCTCACAACGATATCACCAAACAGTCTGCAAATAGCAGCTAAAATTTCAAGCGGCTGCATTCCTTTGCGCACGTTAACAAACGTTGTTAAATTCGCCTCAAGTTGGGTAAACATGTTTACATTGACCACATGCTACTTTTTATGGTTTTGAGAGTCCATGTCATTTATCTTTCTCACTCCACAAATGGAAAGTGTCCTGCATGTGTGGGTAGTGTTCCCAGCGCGCCTGCCTGCATCAGTGGGGCATTCCTATGCTTGACGTGTCAAAGAACGAGAGTGAAACCAGATGCATGCATTCACAAACAATGTGTGCTTACCTGCAATGTGCTGAGGAGGACCTCGAGTCCACTTGAGCTTGGCGCTGCCATGGTGGGCCTCGATCGTGCTGAAGAACGGAAAGAGGCAGGAAAATTAAAGAGCAGTTAGAGTGACACAGAGGCAGCACCGTCTCCCTCTGCGCTTTAACAAGATAGACGGGTAAAGCCGAGAGGGGTTCAGCTTGTCGCCTGAAACTCTATCTCCCTCAGATAAACCTGCGGGCTGCTCCAGTTGTGCACGGACATTGAGATGAGGCTCCTATTAAAAGGGCCTGACGAGACACAGGGATTAAACCAAGCCGAGCATTTCACAGGAGAGAGGACAGGACCTGGAGGGATACCAAGAGGCTGAGGAATCTTCTCTTAGTGTGTGTGTGTGTGTGTGTGTGTGTGTGTGTGTGTGTGTGTGTGTGTGTGTGTGTGTGTGTGTGTGTGTGTGTGTGTGTGTGTGTGTGTGTGTGTGAGTGTGTGATAAACAAGAGAGGTGAGCAAGTATGTGTGTATATGTGTGAGAGAGCTAATATAGTCAGGCTGTGCTTAAACATGGCCTGGCACTGACATTAAAAAGATGATCTATCCCTGAAATAAATCTCGACGGAGTAAATGAACTTGATTAGTGTGGGATACACATTCACAGCTGTGTTTTTGTTGCCATCCCAGCTAACAGGGAACGCTGTCAGAACTTTGGCTAACTTTCTGGCAGTGTTCTGTAACACTACTAGAATGTTCATTCAAAGTTAGTTGGTCTTTAATAATGCTGTCAAAACATTTCAGTAATGTTCTCAAAAAAAAAAAAATCTTAATTAGACACTGTTCATAGAACGTCTTTTTATGAAATGTTTTAGTTGCTATTTGTTTCAGGACATTCAGGGAATATTCAAAAATAATGTTCCCATAATGTTTGCAATGTTTGAAAATGGAACATTCCCTTTGTATTTATACACTGTTCATGGAACACCTTTTTCTGAAAACATTTTACTACTTACTACTTGTTTCGGAACATTCAGAGGACATTCAAAAGTAAAACAATTCTGGGACAAAAAAAAGTCAGATCACAATTCTGACATTTTCTTATAATTGCGTTTGCAATTGCAATTGAGTTTTTATCACGCAGTTTTGACTTTGTAACTCGCGAACTTTGTAACTTGTGAAATGTAAACAATTGTGAGAAAAAAAAGACAGAATTTTAAGATAAAAAATTCGCAAATACGTTTTAATTTTTTTTTTATTATTCAGTGGCGGAAATAGGCTTCCAATTATAGTTGCTTTATTGTGTTCTGACTAATATTCACATTTAGTAGATGATTTTATCCAGAGTGATTTACAGATGAGAAAAATACATGCAGACGCAAACGGGAATGTCAACAGTTGACTAGAAGTTCCCCAAACTTCAAATGTGGACAATCTTCTGAAAATGTGACTGGCATGTTTGCTTTGGTGTGAAATAAAAGTACATACAAATCCATAAAAAAAAAAAAAAAATTACAATCTTGACTATTTCTCCAAAACTGCAGTAAGATAAAACAGAGAGCAAATCAAGTCTTTCCTTCAAAAAAAAGATACACCAGTATTCTTCCCTAGTTTCAGAAGATATCTCAACACAAACTGCTTTCATGTGAACCGATCTATGGAAGTTAAACAAAAAAATAAAGTCTAATTGGGACATCATATCTCACAACAGCATTTTTTTCCACAACCACAGCATCATTCTTCATAATTTGTTTTTTCATCTGGGTCATGTCTTCCACAATTACTGTACACGTCGTATGTCAGCAATAGTCTCTTCTGTTTCTGTTTGTATTGCTCCAAAGAAAAAAGGAAAGGAAAAACATACCTAACTTAAAATAAAGCAAACCAGAGAAATCTAGCCTCCTAGAATGCTATGAAAGAGCAATAAACTTGTGTTATAAGGGCTGCACATACAACTAAAGCAAAATAATGAGAGAAAACCAATACCTGCAGTTTGCTTCAGTCTATACAGCAGGTTCAGGTCATAACATCTCTTTATAGAGATTCCCAGAGCTCAGATATTATTACAGTACAGTTGCTTGTGTTTGAGTTATGTTACAGCTAAAATTTTCCACATGCAGTGCCACTAGTGTCATCAACATATGATGAAGTGCATGGAATAAATACACAAACATGCGTTCACACATGAATACACAAGTAGCTGATTGATTTATCTAGAAGATTCATAAGCGTACACACAAAGCACCTTGCAATTTATCATGTTAAAAGAGCTTTCATATGGAAACCTATCATAAAACTATAATCTAATGAGGTATAAAAATATTCAAACTACAAAAGGACTATACTGCAATATGTGAAACGTGCAAGGATAACTGGTTATTGTAACAGCTTTGTGTCTCTACACTACACCCACACATTCTAGGGTTCTGCTACTGCATGGATTGGCTTATTCAGTGTGTGATCATGCAAGAACAAAATGCTGACGCTTTGGGGAAAAAAGCGAGCAAAGCCATTCTTACATTTTCAAAGCTCGTGATTGACAGCTTTTTGGCAAAGCTAAATGTGGTGAGAAGAAGTGTGCGGGAGGACGGTGTGTGTACAGTAATCGATGCCAAGATAGTTCCTGCCTTCAAACTCAAGCAGTAGGAAGGTTTTGCAAGCCATTTGCTGCAGTAAAAATTTGCATGCACACAGCACTTCCAGTATTACACAATGAATGAAAATTATGTCATGTCATTCAAAACCTGTTTAACTGTCTTTTGTATAATTTGCTTGGAGAATATCCTGACTGCTCATTTTCATATAATGAAAGTGGTTTGTAAAGATAAGCGAAAGGCACCATAAGGGTATCATAAACGTGGTCCAGATGACCCATTTGCAAACTTCTGAAGTCATACGAATATTTTATGTGAGGAACATACAGACATACATCATTATTTACTGAAAATCTATTCATAAGCAAAAGCCGCGATGATGAATTTATAAATGAATCATTCTTTTAAAAACAATTTTTCAAATCAGATGAAGGGGCTCAAATCTGGTCATATCACCATATGCTCTTCTGTATCAGCTGCGCCACAAGGATGTGCTGTTTCTACGTGTATTTAGCTTTGATTTGAAAGAAAACAGAGCATCCTTGTGGCGCGGATGATACAGAAGAGCATAAGCAGCATATGGTGATATGGAGAGACACAGAGGAGACTGCTGACAAAGGAATTGTTGAATAAAGTTGTTATTTTTGTTTTCTTCATTTACTAAAAGTGTTCCCGTCGCTTCATATAACCCAGATTGCATGTCTGATGGCAGAAGGAGTATTCTGATAACGACTCTCATACCTTTTATGGACATTGACACGGTTACAGTATTTACTTGGCAGTCTATGGGACAGTCACAGGCCTCCCGGTTTTCATCCAAAATATCTTAAATTGGGTTCTGAAGACGAACGAAGCTTTTACGGGTTTGGAACGACATGGGGGTAAGTGATTAATGATAAAATTTTCATTTTGGGGTGGAGTATCCCTTTAAATCATACAGTTATCTCATTGCCTGAATGTTTTGAATCCTGGCCACTTGTTTTCACATAATTAAAATGGGTTGTGAACTTCCAAATGACAAGAAAGCACCATAAATGCATCATAAAAGCGGCCCATATGACTGTATAATCTTCAAGTCATACAACAATTTTAATTTGGGGAACATACAGTAGTTTACGTCATTAATCAATGAAAATCTTCTTAATGTTTATAAGAGGAACTAGTGATGACAAATTCTTTTTTTTTTTTTTTTTTTTTGAGTCAAATTATTTGAAACAGATAAATCAGTCCACAAATTTGGTCTGAAAGACTGTTCTGGTTCTGGAAGTCTTGAGTTCAACTCAATAGCTATGTTTCCATCACCCTGTTTTTATGCGCATTTTGAAGTATTTCATCAGAAACGTGTGATGTGACAGAAACACTCAATTTCTTGTCACTCTTTAGCTCCATCCACAGTGCACCTCCAGGAGCTCTGCTTTTTTCAGAGAGATTCGTAAAGGCCCCCCACCCCCCACCCACTACAAATTTACACTTGCTCTATATCTCTCAGGCCTTATAATTATCTCAATCATGGGCACAATTTAATCTGCCGACTACACTATTATGCAGAAGATGACTTAAATGTCCCATCAGGCCAAAGCAAGCATATTGTGTCCAGCTGCAAACACACAGCTATTTATACCACTGTTTTAGGACACTGAACGTCAGTAGAGGATCTGAATCCTGGGTGATGACAGCTCTAGTGCAACTGATGAGATCAAGATGTTGTCCAGAGAAATCAAAGCGAGAATAGGCATCCTACAAATGCAACACTGCAAACCTACAACCAGACTGAGAAAAAGCTGGCCTGAATTGATGACTATTCCATATGGGTAGGTTTTCCATTTTAATTGAAGTTAGTAAAAGAGGACATCTATAGTTCATTTGCATTGTAACTTTCAATTTGAGATTGTAAACTTACTCAATTTGAAATTGAAAGTACATTTGTGAGACACCAATTCACCTGACCACCTCATGGTAAACTAGGCCCGTCTGAATAGGGCTTAACTAACACAGATCATATCTTTAACATAAAAAACAAGGGCAGCAGCACCTGTCAAGCCGTTCCATCTGCAGTGCGTCATCAAACCGCTTTGCAATAATGGTCCAATCAAAGAACAATGTTTATAGTCAGCAGCTGATGAAGGCTTATGTGCGTCGTTTTCATTAGCGGATTCGCTGGCAGTAACCTGAGTCCTTCCTCTACAGTCAGGGCGATTTTGCTTATGGTTTATTTATTTGAAATGAATAATAATTATAAAAAATAAATAAAAATAAAAAAACTTTTAATACCACTCCTTAAAACTGATTCTAAATTTGGATGAGCCAGACTTTAAACCTATCAATTGAACTATAGCCTATTACTTGGCAGAAGATTATTATTATTATTATTATTATTATTATTATTATTATTATTATTATTATTATTATTATTATTATTAAAGATTATTATTATTATTATTATTATTATTGAGAATTAATTACAATTAAGAAGAATCACACTAAAAAAAACAAATATCAGATGTTTTGCTGTGATGATAATGCTAAACATTTAATAATGAAATTAATAATAATAATAATAATAATAATAATACAGTATTGATAAGTAATTAATAACATAATAACAACAACAGTAATAATAATTATGCTAAACATTTATCTAAAAATAATGATAATAATATTAATAATAATAATAATATGTTTTTTATTAAAATAATCATGCTAATGAAATTTAAAATTATATATAAAAATACAATTTACAGTTTTTATGGTAATAATAATAATAATTCTGCCAAGTCACACACTTCTACCAACACTTCTGCCCCAAACAATCTGCTAAAAACAGGTGATCCCACTAAACTCATGATATTGGTTGATCAACAGGGTGACACGTCTGTGTGTTCAAACAAACAGAGGAATTCTGTAAGTGCCACAGTGTTTACACTCTTCAGAGGACGTCAACACACAACTTTGCACATTCAAGTGGAATTGCAGTAAGTATTTTCAACCCAGTCAGCTGTGTGTTATTAATTGCAAACAAAACTAAAATTAGTTGTCCCAGAACTGTGGTTCTGTGTTTTAGGTAACAGAAGCCTGATACTAAGAAGGGAGACTGATTCTTTCTCAGGCGTCCAGCGATGAGCTGACACAGGACATGCTACCAACAGCTCCTGCTACAGCATCCATCTTCACCTCTGTCCTGTTCCGAGTGACCTGGTCAGTCATTATCCAACTTGAGATGTCTTTCGCAAGTTCGGGTTTCAGAGCTGAGTGAGTTTCCACCCCACCATTTGTTTCCAGGCTAAAATAAGAATTAGCAGCTCTTGCTAATTGCAGCTGTGATCACAGCCTTAATATTAGTGCAGCGTACCATGTCCATGAGTGGTAATTGGTACTCTTACAAATACATTTTTTTTTTTTTTTTTTTTTTTTGACAAACACCAGGATTGTGATTGTTCAGAAAGCAATTCACGTCTGAACTGACATGAGTTTATGAGGAGGAATTGTGCCAAATTAATTTTAAAAATCTTCCCTGAGAACTGCTAAGGGTTACAGTTCGACACTTTGTGCAGTAATTTGGCTATTTGGCACAATGAAAGCTTGTTTGGAAGAACAGTTTGAAGTAAAATTACCACACTACAGTTACTGGGAGCTTATAAGGAGAACGGAGAAAAAAAGGAAAATCAGTCTAGCTGGCTAATATGAACCATTATAATGAGAGCAACAAGCTTGGCATAACATTCAACACCATGTTGGAATATGGTCTTGTGGTCGACCATGTGTAAAACAAACTGTTGTAATTTGTGAATTAAATCCCATCGGAATAAAGTGGAAGTTTTTAATCGCAGAAGAGACATGTAAATGTTCTTCTACATCACCATAAAAGACTGAAAATACCATCTGAATATTCTACATCACCATAAAAGACTGAAAATACCATCTGAATAAGGCCATTTTGAAACTAATGGGCTAATCCAAAAATTAAGTTGGGTTGCAACCACTTGTGCTTGTAAATTATGTTTGTAAATTCAGTGTGCAACACACACACACACACACACACACACACACACACATATATACACACACACACACACACACACATATATATACATACATACATATACATACATATACACATATACACATATATATATACATATATACACACACACACACACACACACACACATATATATATATATATATATACATACATATACATACATATACACATATACATATATCCATATATATATATACATACACATATATATATATATACACACATATATACACATATACATATATATATATATATATATATATATATATATATATATACTGGATATATACACATATATATATATATATATATATATATATATATATATAAAACCTTGTTTAAACACTAGAGGGCAGTATATGAAACATGACTTAACATGCCACAGTGACAACACATCATGTCAAAATGGAGTTCAGTGTACTGAGTCACGTCAATATTGTTGTTCCACAGATATTTGCAACAGTTTTATAATAAACTATCATGTATCAAGATGAACAAGAAAACTAATATCTAATGAGTGCAGCATTTCTCAGACTTGCCATCAATTCTGACGCAGCCAGAGCAAAAGACTGCACTAATTAGTATGATGGTGCGAAATGTTCTCTATTTACATCTTGCCTCCCCCTCAGCATTACTCGACATTTCCCTCGAGTACGGAGATCTATTTAAAACCTTTTTGACCTTCATGTTTGACTGGGCTAAAGAGTAAGAGGCTTAAGACAAGAAACAAAACACCCCTTCCATTGCCAGCTGCCTCCCACCCCTCCACCAATGTTAATGCTGTTGTTCACTTAGCCTTTTTCATTTTCAGTTGCCATTCATGCACAACTACCCATCATTCAAATAAAGGGACCTGGAACATTTACTGTATATCTTCTCTCTTATATGTATTTATGCATATGTTTACATCATAGTTCGTTTATTTCGAATCGGCCATAACCATACTGACTCATGAGAGAGTCAATTGTTAGCTCATTAACGGCTCTCAATGATCCACTGGCTTCAGTCTAACTGCGCAAATGCATTTGAGGTTGTTTCATGAATCTTTTTGATTGACTCATTAAAATGAACTGATTCAAAAGAGTCAATTGGTCACAAATCGTACCTGATGGCTCATGCTGTATTGGTTATTGTATGTATGGTGCTCACTGTAATGACACTAATTTATCTGCCTGGGAATATCATTATCTAGTTTCATCAGATTTATTGTCACATGTTTTCAAAATTTGTCACATTTGCTATCATACTGAAGCCCTAAATTATATTATACATTAAAAGGTTTTAGCCATACAGTGACTCGCTGTCAGGGTGCGGGCTAGACAGAGGACTCAGATGCAGAGTAGGGAAAAGGAGAATCTTTATTCTCGCCACAAAACACAAAATAACATAAACAATAATCAAATGCTCTGGCGCACACAGAGATCCTCCGAGCTGGCCGGCACACTGCGGACCACTCGCGCTGCCGGATCTCCGAACTACGGATCCTTAGACGGGAAAACAGAAGGTGAGAATGCAGTTTGGACACCACACAAACCACGGGCAAAGACAAAACAATCTACTCACGATGACAGACAGAGAGGCAGAGACATATAAGGGAGCTGGGGAACGAGCGACAGGTGGGGAAGACTCAGCTCGTGATCTGCGCACCCCCACCACGATCAGCGCTGATTGCCCAGACCACGAGCTACCGAACCGACAGGACAACACAGACCGCAGGGGAAGCTGAGAAGGCACCCTGCACCGTGACACTCGCCATCAAAATACTGTAGAATTTGATTGAATGAACACAGACACCAACAGACATCAACTTAGACATCAACAATGAAATATATGGAAACTACAAATCTGCTAAAGATGGTTATCAAGCCGCTTCTTATTTGTTGAAGCTTTTTTTAGGTGGTGGGTAGTGATTTTTGTGAATGTGTGTGTGGAGTGTATGTGGTTTTTTCTCTCAGTAAGTGCTTAGGGAGGCTCTGGATGGCACCCCTGTCATGCAGACAAATCTGAAATGATAGGTTGGTATTATCAGGTCATCTCCTGCTGTAACGAAAAGGGCACGATGAAGTTCACAGGTTCCCTGTATAACTTGTACGGAGCCGCTGGGAGTACAGCGAGTGCCAAAGAACCACGGCCAAACTTCAGCACTGAGTCAAGTTAAAGGACACAGGTTCATCCAGCCACACTGGCATATTCTATATAGACAAATGCATGCATACGCAACTCAAGCACACCCCATACACAAAGCAACCCGGCATGTCAATCATAAATCATAAACCGAGGATTTATGGAAAATCAGCTTTCTCATCGATAACATTAATCAAGTCAAGTGAAATTCCAGGCCCACACTGGCTCAAAGGTAGAAGCCTATATCGCATGTCAGTAACTGCATATGCTTTCTTAAAATAGTCCAGCAATATACTCTGTTACTACACTACAAATCACAACATAAAGAGTTGATATTCCATTCTCAGCACTGAGATCCAAGGAAGAAACCCGGCTATTCACTTCTGACCAGAATGATAAATTAGGAGTCACCGAGCTGTGGCAGACATTAGATGTTATTTGATTTTAATTATCAAATAGCTGACATTAGAATTGAGAATTGCAATATATAAACACAGGGGAAAAAGTCACAATTGTGAGATGAATTCACAAGTTGCGTTATTTTTTATTCTATGGTCAGAACAAAAACAATTGCGAGATGTAAACTCAGAAATGTAAGAAAGAAAATCAGAATTCTGAGATTCTCTCTCACCGTTCTGAGAAAAAAGTCTTCAGTTTGCACATGAACGTGTAAATCTTTTTTTCATGCCTTTTTAAACATCAGCAGGTCATGAATGTTTACAGGCAGCCATGCTTGACCTTTGACCCTGGATGCTGACGTACCTGGGGTCAAAGGCTTGGAAACGCACCTGCTTAAAAGGCCAGCTGCTCATACCAGATATAACTATATTACAGATCATCCAACCCTCACATACACTTTCCAAACTAAACTAAAGACAGAAACACTGCATACCTGGATTGAATTTAACTGTTCCAGGTTTCTTACAAACCAGGATCATAATCAGCTAGATAAAGGGGCCTTCTATTCCCATTACATCTTATATTCAGCAAAAATAATGAAGGAAAACAGTCAGTAGCAGCTTCTGAGTTGATTAGGAGATCTGTGTAATAGTGAACAAGTCAGATATATATTAAAACTATAATTATATAACATTTAAACTAGCCTGTTCATATTAACAGCTGATAGGGCATTAAGTGCCTGCCCTTCACATAAAAATTACACTCATCTCCTCCTATTAAATAGCATATATGCATTATGAAGGCATAATTACACCACTGACTGCTATTAAATGACATTAACGTTGTGATTCAGAGGAAAATTAGGTGACTTCCCTATTTTTACAGTATTTGCTATCTTAAAGGGGAGTGAAAGGTAAGAGCTAGTTAAAGATTTAATGAAATGGTTTGACGTATTTCCTATTCAAACAGGTTGGATCAAGACACATTGTCATTTTTTACAGCCAGTTGCCTTTAGCTTATGTGCCTGTGCAGAAAAATCAAAGAGAACAACACAGTTTTTCAGCAATTTATATGTTGCCTACAAAAAAAAAAAAGTGCTTAAAGCTACTTCTGGATTGCTGCCAATGGAGAAACAAAAGTTTTGCCCCCTGAAAATGATGGTTTCACTACATCAGCAAAGGCTAACTGCTAAAGCTAAACTAAACCGAAAGCCTGACCCATGACGTGCTAGTCGCTATTGCTAATCGGTGGTAAAAGGTTGTAGGAGAATGGGACATTCACATTATAGGGAGCTTTTTACTGGCATTTTAAAATTCCAAACAAGATCAATCATCATTGGTCCATTTTTCCAGAAGAGAAAGACTGTAGATTTTAAATGTGTATATCTGCTAAAGCTGTTAGAAAAACATTAGCATATATATGACCTCAAAGCTAATCGACATTTAGCCTAAACTCCCAATTTGGATTCATGGGGTCTTTACGGCTGTGAAGAAAAATAAATACCCTGCTACTAACAAACTCCTGTTGGACTTACCTTGTAAACAAAATGTTTAAGAGACAAATTTCTGTTGTTACCTAAAACGGTGTTCCCGAGCTAAAATTTTAACTTGAGACATGAATGATCTATTTTCGAATAGCATGTCAATATCTGACGATTCATCCTTCCTCAGTTCAAAGCACAGCAGCATTTCTTACATCAAATCCGGCAATTACGAAATGAAAAAAGATTTTTCAGCATCTCATTCTCCCAAATTGACTGTTCCCTGGGCAACCTTTCATTGCTTAGCAACTGTCACATCTGTTAAACAAGCGTCAGAATAAATAAATAAATATAAAACACTACTTTCTTACGCTGACAGCTTGGATTTTACCTTTGAGCATAAAAGAAAAAAGAAAAGAGCAGTTGTCAAATGAATGTTTCATTCAATAATTATCATTATAAATTAGCAAGACTAGTCACCGATGGAGATCTAGATCAATGACAGACCACCTAAAAAAAACTAGCTACCTAAAAAATAAATAAATAATTAAAATTATTATTATATTTGAATATAAACATGATAAAAAAAAATTATATATAGAATACTTATTAATTTAGACTTGCAGATTATTTACATTTGCAGTCCTTCACTGAACACCAGTAACCCACGTACTAGTTTGAGAACGCCAATGCCATTGTCTGGGCCTTATTTTTGATCAGGTGCCATGTTTTGCCAAGTGGTTTTTAGAAACTTTTAAAGTCTCCGTGCACAGCATAGCTTGTGCCATACCACTGCCATGTCCATTCTATAAAAGTTTCTTTCAGTCCTTAGTAAATGATTCCTAATTCTGTGGGAATACAGCCAGATAGATACCATAAATGCCAACCTGCTAGCTACTAAGTGTCACTTAAAGTTCCGCCTCAAGCTAGACTTCCTGCCCTTCGACCTAAAAAAAAAAAAGGGGGGTTTTGCCGCCATTAGGGCAACAGCTGCTGATTAAAGCAAGCACCATGAAGGGTAGGTGAAAATGGCATGACTTATCCTTGAACTTCAGGAGGAAACTAGAAACCTTCTTTGAAAAAAATAAATAAAACAACCGCGCATCACATTTGTTCTGTCTGAGTCACTTTAATCGTGTCCACTTGAAAAGTGGCATTAGCACAATGCTATTCCACTACATCAAAAACAAACATTCCATCTTAGCAGGTAAATTCAATTAGAGCTGATTATCACATTATTATTATTATTTTTTATTTTTGTACAAAAAGTATTAACCTCTTCGAGAGGCCGAAGTCTGACCATCATTAATAACGTGCTAATAATATAAAACAGTTTGACCCTGAAGTCCCCTAGCAGTGTTCAGCTTTAGTGACACATCAGCAGTGCCTACTGGGTTTTCTGCTTAATCTCCCTAAAGCCTCTAATGGCACGGCAGAATGAAGAAATATTTAAATGCCTCAGTGAATACAGTCATGGTTAAAATTACACAGAGGGGGTCATATCTTTTTTTACCAATATTGTTGAAAAGTGTAAACAACATCTAGAGTGTCACACACATACACAAACACATGCGGAACATTTACAGTAGTTCTATAACCAAGAAATGGTATCAAATGTTGCAGAAATCACATCCCCATAAGTGGCAAGGTGACTTCATCACACACAATACCACTGAATCCCTCTCTAATCCAGACAGGCAGGGTCTATAAATTATAACCTACACCTGTGGGACAGGGTCTTCCTAAAGCCGCAAGAGCTTTAGCGCTTTCATTCTCTCTCAATGGCATTCTCCTGGCACAAATGCATTGTGGGATGTAACTGTCACTCAGCAGTGGTCTTTGTTTAGTTACATAATACCATAAATATCCCAATGTTTGAGAGGCAAACTCATGGATCGTTAACCATACGAAAGGGGCAAGGAGGACAAATATCGAAAACTGCTGAGTTTGATGTTAAGGCTGCAAGATAAAAATAATATCATTTTGACAAGACTGACATGGCACTTTGTGATATGAAGAGAGGAGGTCAAGCTTATTTTAGAAACAAAACCCGATACGGCCGTTGTGCAATGTCTTGAGTTGATGGAAATAACTCATATCATCTTAAGCTCAGTTAAAAGCAAAGAGCAGGTGGGGCTTGAGACATTCCATGTGGTTGGCCAAAAGTGGCAAGATCAAGATGGCAAACACAAGAGCTTCACCCATCCCATTGGCACACCAACCACAAGGTAGTGCCTAAGCACAAATGAAAATCTTTTGCACATCAACAACAGTATGCATACATCAATCGGCTGATTATCGAGCATGCATTTAAAGGCTGACTATGGTAAATCTTTTAAATGTACCCATGCGAACCTCTGCAACAAAACTTTTCACTTATCACTCTACTAAGTCTTTTTTAAATGCTGGATGCATCAAGTTCATGCAATCTAGTCAAAAGCTGTGAAAGGCTGCAAAAGATCCCAGTGTGTAAGTAAAACAAGACATTTGCATGAGCAAGCTCTTTTTATACACAGCACGTTCTTGCTAAGTGCAGGACTTAATGTGCATTCAGAGCATTGCAGAGATTCATCTTCTCGCTTACCCCCATTAGTAAGGCTTTCACACTCCCTCAATGTCGATGTCCAGGTGAAGCGACCTGGTTTACTGTAGCTGTACATCTTGGGATGGTCAATAGGGTCAGAAAAAAAAGTTCAAAAGGATATAGGACCAAGAGTAACACAAAGTGGAACTGAATGTAAGATTCGCACCTGGCCGTTTTTTTAAATGCACTCCCCTCCCTTTGGGTAAACTCCCCAACTGGATTCTGGCCTGACAAAAAAGTAACAGGGCCAAGTGTACCGTAGAAGCCAATGGGATGTAAATCAGTCCAGGGTGCACAAGTCGTCTAGGGTGGTGTGGTGGCTTTCTGTGGGGGGTTGGTGTTGTGATTATATGCAGCTTCTTTAGGAAGCTTATGGCAGGGTTTATAAATGTATGTGTCTGTGGTGTTGCATGTGTGGTAGACTTAGAACCTGTCAATGGAGGATATCCAAACTAGTCTAGGGCTCTTGATGTGTCCATCCACACCACACAATATGAATAGCATGTTATGCCAGGAATGTATAAGTGAAAATAAACCCTATTCATGCAAGCATGCAACAGGATCCCTTTGATCGGCATGACACAAAAGCTAACAAGTATCACCACAGCACAAGTGTGCATCCTTACCCTATCCATGTTGTCCACATTTCAGGTCATTATTCTCCCTTGAGTGCTGCTAAACTGCATCAGAACAAAACAGCTGTAAATCACCATCTAAAGCCCCATTAACGTCAACTTGGTCGCCAAGTTCAGACAGTGATGTTTAGTTGCAACAATCACAGGAATTTCAAACATTATCCTGTCAAGATGGAAAATAAATAAAACCGTTGAACAGCTAGGCATGCACGGGAAGCTTGGAGAAGCATATCTTGTAAAGGCGGCTGCCTTCAACTACAAATTTACAACTGCTTGGCCGTCTCCCAACCTTTTAATTAACACTTTACATTGGGAGAGTGACTTCTGCCTGCTGCAGAACTTGTCAGATGGCCAAATCTCTTTTGGTCTCTAGGTCCTGTTTTCCAAACCACTTACTTGCAGTCCTTAAATTTTGCTCAGGTGAAGTATGGATTTCAATTGAGTTTCAGAGTTTTTGAAAGCCATCTTCAGCTCGGGACCCAGAAAACACCAGCACAGATACTTGCAAGGCAAGAAAGGATACACAAAAGATGCATTTTGAAAAATTTTGGACAATACAGTGGAAGCAATTGTGTTCTAATGTAGTTTAGATGACTTTCAAGGTTTACCAGCAGTGTTTTGGAGTCCCCAATAGGGTTCTTAACTTACAAGACGCTAAATGTTTGAGCCTTGCTACCGAAGTTGTGCACCATTTAGAAATTAATTGAGAATGGCTTTTGAATTGCAATTCAATACTTGAATTTGAATTGAGGTAGCAAACAAGATGCAGAATTTCAATCTAAATGAATGCAAAGAAGAATTGCAATGAGTGGAAACTCAATTAAATTATTTTTAGGCCAGGTGAACGGACGGACAAGAAGATAGTTATATGTAGCATTTATAAGTACAGAATGTTGAAGCTATTGTACAATGAGACCATGCATAATCTAAAGTTATGTTTTTACCACTTCAAGACCTACCAAAGGGAGCAGAAGATGGTCTTGACAGGCATGCAACTTCAATGCTACAAGCGTGGGACCTGAGGCAGTTTTTGTAGCTTTTGTTTGTCTTTGAGTGGGGCAAAATATATATATATAGAGCTCAAGGTGCACAAGCTGGTTCGAGAACATTCGAGAGGATCAAGGGGCTTATGCCAGTAGCCAGCTGATAGCCATGGATAGTTTAATCCCAGCCAAAGCAGGTGGAGTGTAATCATGTTTTCTGGGGATACCTTTCAGGAGACCCTTTCAAGTCCCTCACAGAGAGGTTTAGCTTCATCTCTAAACAACAGAGAGCACTCCTCCTCTTTCTCCTTCACCTTCCCTGTGGCATCGCCCTCTTTACACAGGGAACAACACTTTGCTTGTTCTTCTAGCATTCTGTGCACAAACATGTTAAATAAGTTATCAACCCGAGTGATGCAGGGCACCTGTGACAGACTTCTATGCCAAGCTGCTCAGAGTCCCATAAATAAATAAGAGCAGAGCTGAGAATGCCGGGAAGAGTGTGCAGCACTCTAAGCTGTCAGTTAACAATCCATCTTTAAGTCTTGATGCAAGCCATTCCTAGGTTAAAAACAAAAAAAAAAATGTTTTGCATGATTCAGAGAAAAAGTATTACAAACATTGTTAGAAACTCTGTAGTTCAGAGAGGAAAAGAAATAGCATAAAAGCATACTGTATGTTTCTTGAAATCAATAAGTGAATGAGAAAATCAAGTACACAGCGGGCATCAAGAAATTATTGATAAACTGTGTGGCCTGGATGCAGTCCTTGAAAGTCTCACCAAGGACACGCTCTAAACTATAAAGTCAAAATAAATTATTTCAGTCCACTCTGGATCCAAGCTGTGGATTCAAAAAGGCTTTTAAAAAAGAAATAGATGAAAGATCAAAGAAAGAAATGTACTTCAACTGCCAAAGGACGAGATGATTTCGAATAAAGCAAAAAAAAAAGTAGTAAAATACATTAATTTCAATAAAACACTAGTGATAAAACTTAACATGTATTGTTAACTACACACATAATTTAAACAATCAGCCATTAACAACACTGATTTAACACTGACAGGCCTTAAATTGAACATGTGTTTGAGATACACTAAGATCAACCAACTCATGAGTTATTTGTTCGAAAACCAGACTGGTTGTGCTCTGTTTATAATTCACTAAGAACCTGCTCATTTGGCCGTTCGTCCACACGCCAATGCAGCGCCAGGTCACTGAAACCGAACATTTTTGAATATGCCTGCCAGGGTGAAGATTTTCAAAAACTCCGGTTGCAGTGTTATCGTGTAGACAGTGAAACCGGGGTTTTTGGCTTGTGACGTCATTTTCAGGCTTCTGATTGGCCAACATGGCTTTAACGGTTGAGATTATATCGCCACCTGTTGGCTTGGCATGCTCTTGCATCATTGCATGCGTTTGCGTTTCCATGTGGACAGATATTTTTTTAAAAACAGAAGTAGGAAAAACTGAGTTTATAAAAATACCCATGTACGTGTGGACATGGCCTTAGCATCTGCTGAATGTTAACATTACAGAAAAAAATATTATGCTGTATAAAGACATGCAAAGAATACCTCTAGAGTTAAAACAAGTTGTTTTAATGTTCACAGTTCATGAATTTAACTCTCATGCTTTTGAAGGAGGTCGGTTTGATCAAGTGATGACAACAGTGTTTTTAATTTCACATCTGACGCCAATTTTCATTCCATGCTCAGACCTACAGGGGAATTACGCAAATGTGGATACTGAGACCCTTAAGCAGAAATACTTGTCATCTAGTGTGCTTAGCAAAACATAACCTCAGTATGAAATGCACGTAGACCCACCATCTCGAGTTGCTTTCTCCCACCAGTTATCAGATTCAATTTCTCTCAGGTTTTAAGAGTGGATGATTGTTTATTTTCATGTGATAACCGAGGCAAAATGTGCAAGCAATACAGCAGTAATCACAACAAATCATAAAAAGGGAGATTGGCCCTTTAGCTCTCCTTTTTATCTCAAAGGAAGCAGAGGTCTTTTGGTTATGATTCAGTGAGAAGCCATGGGTTTAAAAGACTTTTTAAACCTCAAAGTAAATAAATTAAAATTTATATAACTAAAATATATGCAACCTGACATTTATATCTCACAATTGCCTCATAAAGTTGCAATTATTCATCATAGTCAAAATTAGAATTTTCAAAAAGTCCCAATAAGCATGTAAAGTCAGCTATTTATGATTATAATTTACAAGATAACTGCAACTTAGCTACATAATTGAAGCTATATATCACAATAGCACTTTTTTTCCCATAACTATGGCTTAATATCTCAAAATTGTGACGGTTTCTCATTATTGTGACTTGAATTTAAACTTTATCTAACAATTACCTATTTATTTTTTTACATACGACAGAAAATGGTTTCCATATATACCCACTAAGAGTGGAGTCCAATTTTAGATCTAACTTTATTGAATTTATCAGAAAAATCTGTCAAAATGTTTACTTGACAGCAGCCAGTAATGCTTAATACACTGCTGATCATGAGTCTAATCGCCATCTGCAAATCTCAACATCAAATTAAAGAGGATGACTCAGTCCCTTGTGGTCCTCTAACTTAAATTACCACGTTAAGCATCTTTTCTTGCTATTAATGGTATTTTTGGAGAGAGATGTGCTTAGAGGGCACACGTTCGCTGCCAGTTCCGTATCTCCCCCTTTCATCAGGTCCACTAGACTCTTTTCCCACCTGTCCTGCACCCTGAATGAGATGTGCAATTTGTATTTTGTTCCCAACGCAACAGGACCTGCACTGTGGAAGTATCCCGCCACAACCAGGCTCAGGATTTTCCACTGGGCTCTTTTGTGTGCCAGAAAGTCTGACTGTCACTCAAACGGCGGCTGTAACATGAGCAATCGACCAAGCACTGGCACTCGCATGCTGGGGATGGCTGAAATAGCACCTTCCATAAAACACGCAGAGAGAGGGCAGTGAAATCTGACCTCAAGATGGACTGCCAGTTCTCCCACCCCACTCCAATATCCTTATCCTGTCCTACCACTCACCCATCTACTCAAATTCTGCACCAACAACCTCACAACAAAAAAAGCAAACGCACAGAGAGCAACAGAAAGAAGGGGAGGGGGGGGAGCAAAGGGCCTTTCTGAAATTTCATCAGTCATTAACTGCAGCTGCAGGAACACAGTGAGTAAATATCTGTTTGGTGGTGGGGAATGGGGGTGGGGCAAATCCCAGAAATAAAAACAAAATTTATTACACAATTTAATTCAAATAAACTCCTTTCAAATCTACTTTCATCTGTATGAGCAGTTACGCACAAAAATTCACATTATTGTGACAATAAGGTGCACTAATAAAGAACACACACATTATATTATAATGTAGTATATGTTATGTACATTAAATGTAACTGAGATCTACTGCGTGTTTATATATATATATATGTATGTATATGTATATGTGTGTGTGTGTGTGTGTGTGTGTGTGTGTGATTTATATATATATATATATATATAAATATATATATATATATATATATACACACACATACATACACACACATAAGAATATAAAAATAAAAACAAACACTTACACATACAGATGTAATTTAATTTATAAATTGTAATTTACACACACACAAACACATTATATATACAGTATTAAAATGAAAGATATTTGTTTTCAATAATAATAGCACATCTAAACACATGTATTTCTACAATACATGGCTGTTTTAAGATGTTTATTTTGTTAATAAAAAATGAATTTTTCATTTTATTTCATTTATCAAATTTTTCATTTGAATTATATATACATAATTATAATATATATATGTAATTATCATTTTGAAATGAAAGATTTTATTAAATAAAAAATAATAAAAAATAAAAAAATATTTAAGTAATGGTTTGTCCTAACCACTGATGACAGAATTAAATCAAATTTAAGGGATTATTCTTTTTATTTTGTTTATTTATTCTGTGTACTTTAAACAATTTTGGTCACTTGATATCTAGCATACAGTCTGGGTCCTGAAGCAAAACCAGCTGAGGGCCACATTGATTTACAACACGTTTGTTTTTTCTACAATACATGGCTTGTTATCTCCCTCTTGTGGTCACATTGTACTTCACCTCCTCATAAACTACAGGAGAAGGGCGTCAGGACAGCTCTTGACAATGACATGCTCATGACAACTAATAGCACACACGCTTGTCTAGTCTGACAGGAAATGGCATTAACATGTAAACACTATCTACTTGCATAATACACAGCTGGATTTAGTGGTCCGTAGTATTTCAACCCCAGAACTCTCTGGCCAGTATAAACAGGGCAATTAACAACAGCAGCAACCAGAAGAAATATATGCAGACAGGACACATTGAGTTACAAGAGACTCGTAGGGTATGGGAAGACCGGGTCTCAAATTTACAGCCACTGAGTTCAAATGGAGTTTCATTTACATTAATCACTTGAACCGGGACTCTGGGGAAATAAGAACAGATACACATGATGCATCACATAAAATACTGTATAAAGAGCTTAGTTATTATTTATATTTTGCAAGAAAGAAACAATGAAGCTTCACAAGCCAGATGCCAAAAGCTCATATCAGAAAAGTTCCAGTTGCAAAATAAACTAATAAAATTATGTCTACATAGAAATTGACTTTCAAAAATTAAACATAAATAATAATAAAAAAAAAAATATTCACTGGAAATAAAAAGTGTGACAACTATCCCTCTCCTACATCTAAATCATTCTCTGTAAATAAATAAATGAATAATTCCGAGGCCAACTGCTGCAAGCACAGTTAAGATTTAAAGGCAGAAAATCCTCATCAGATTACCTCCTCATTAACTCTCATCTCACCCTTACTGGATGATGAAAGATAAAAGGGAACAGAAGTTATGAGAGTGAAAGGAATTTTTGCCTTTAGGTTGCAAAACCATCGACATGCTAGTCTTCTGAAACCATATGATAGTGTACTATAAGTAGAAGAAAAACGTTTGGCCTAACATGGCACTACTTACTTAAATTGTCAGAGGGCACTTCAAGATAATATTTCAACAATTGAACAACATTTGCATGTTCACAGTTCTTTGATGTTAGTTAATTATAATATGACATGTAGGTAAACAGACAAAAATGACATTTTTAGGAAGTGTTTTATTATGATTTTATCAGACCCCATTTGCCCAACATGCGTCCCTGACCTTACTGATGCTCTTGAGTCTAAATGGGAACAAATCCCAGGAGTCATATTCCATCATCCAGTGCAAAACCTTTCCAGAAGAGTGGAAGATAAAGGAAGCCCAACTCCTCAAGCTCATGGTTTTGAAATCAACAAGCACATATGGAGATGCTGTTTGAGCGTCCGCATAGCTGTAACCATAGATTTATGACAAAAACACTTTATAGCTGGCAAGATCCACTGAGCACATTCCTAAATTTATTTATTAAAAAATAAATGTGGTGCCAGATCACAGTGTGTCCTCAGCACATGATTCAGTTACACAGATAGCTTAGAGATGTTTAAATATGGGGCTGCAAAACCACAACGGGCTCATCTGATGCTTGAATTGCTTCATCATCATCAGCTAAGAGAAACAACGCCATTAGCAGCTCGCCTAAATGAACTGTCACGCATATGATGGCAACAAAGACAGTAGACGCTCTGAAGCTTCCTTCACATAGTTAGACTCGGATTAGTACAATGCAAACTAGTCTACTTTCAGTGAATATAGTAGATATCTAAGATGTCAAAAGACCATCTAGTCTACAATGATCGTAAACTGAAGAAAAAATAAGTAAATGCTAAAAAGTAAAAAAAAATAAATAAATAAATAATAATAATAATAATAATAATAATAATAATGCAAAATGATCAATGTAACTACATAAACCTTTTTGCTGTTCTTTTTAGTGTATAAATGCCATGTTTTCTAAATGAATGCATCTTTTTCTATACCATTATAGGCTATATGTAATGCATATAATAAAAAAGGTATGCCTAAATAAATAGAGATACAGTAGATGCATGCATGCAAAAATGCATGAATAAAAATTAAATAAACAAATTAATTAAGTCTCATTCTTATATTGCATGAATGGCTAATAATAATAATAATAATTATAATATACTTACAACTGATTAAGTGCTGTCTCAGCTTTCTAATCAAAGATGATTTGGAAAACGTCCACGGCTGGGTGTCCTGTGCAGGGGCCTCAGGTCCAGATGCTTCTTCCCGTGTGTCTTCCATGTTCAGCTTGTGTTTTTGCAGAGAACCTGGCTAGAATGAACCAAACTGGCCTTCAGTCAGATCAGGGGTTATGACTAAGCACACTTAACCTCTGTTGCATAGAAACCTCTCTACAAACTGTTCCACTGCGAGAACATATCATTCGAAATTCAGAGCGCCAGTGGTACGTCATGCGGGTCAGATTTTATTGTTTGGCAACAAGTGCACCATGCGTAGCGCAATTTACATAAAACTAAACACTGTTGGAAAGTTTACAGTGATCTTCAAATATCAGCAGGATTATAGTCTTGCTATTTTAGGGGGCATTTGTCATGTCGGGATAACCCAAGGGTCTCTGTGACCCTCTTAGTGGCCAGCTGCATATCTGTGGTGCATAAAGTTTAAAATGATGAGGGACATTACCATCTTCTCATCAGGGTCATCCATCAAGTGGAAACCGCATGAAATGTAATACCTACGATGATGAGCCATCTTTTAAAAGACACTTTACCGATATTGAGATTTAGCAGTTCTGAATGCTTTTGAATGCTTTCATATTCATAAGTAAATCAGACTTGACTTGTACAAATATTATTTAATCTATATAATCCTCTCTTTTGGCACCTGCCTATCCCTGTCTGGTTTATATGGCACTTATTCAACATTTAAAATTAGATACATCTCACATTGCATGCCTTTTAAGTCCTAAACCTTTTTTTACCCCAGCAAAAGATGCAGTAAGTCTGTGGCTTTATTATAGTACTACAATTTCATGATCGGACTCCTAATGTCCACAGCATATGCGGTAAAACTCTGCCTGTCTTGCATGTATTATCGCAGTAAAGATCAGCACATTTCTCTACACTTAAAGAGCCTTTGGTTCCGAATTAGATTTAGATAACTAATGGAGTATACTCCCTTGGTGATTTTGCAGATGGAACACAGTTAATTATGGCCACCAATGAAATTCAACCATCTTTTTAGCTAAGCCAAGGACAAGGCAGTGGTCTCGATGCACTGGCCCAGAAAATGCATTCAGACTCAAATCGAAGTGAACTTGATCACGTTACACATGGGTCAGCAGCACAGGAACAGACTTGAAAATAAGTGATGAACCCAGAACACCAAGAGATGAAATGCCAGAGAGTTATCATTTGCAGAGACACTATTAAAACTAAGACTAACTGTGGAATAAAAAAAAAAATAAATAAATAAAAAAAATTAGATAGCAACTAAAGACTCACAATTGAAAATAAAACAATATTTCTAAAAGAAAATAAATGTATATTATAAATATAAAACAGATAACCTACACACAGTTTAACCACTTAAAATATTGATGTTAATGAATTTACTTAATATTGCACAAAAAAGAAAGAAACTGATGTATATTACCAATGAGAAATGAAAGTATAATATGCAATTTTCTTGACATGATCTATCTTGCTCAGTGGCTTTCAAACACAGAGACCCTCAGACCACAAGAGGCACAATTTAAGAATTTTACAATGACGACAGATTTCCATTAATGAAAATTTACTGTTTAGAAAGCACAAAAGATCCCCTCACAAGGATAATTTTATTTCAAAAAGTTTAAAAACACCTGCTCTGGCTAACACATTAACCAAGACCTTAAAGTATGGGCTGAAGAAGCGATTTGTTGTGAAGATTAATATTAAATGCAATCAATATATATGCGTTCACTTCTGCAGGGTCCATCAAACAATGAACTGGATGCATACATATGCATTAGAACATGCAACTACATCTATGATCCGAGAGGTATGTTGTGCTTTATCATAGCTATGAATATAACAATCCCACACTAGATGGCGCTAAAGCACTGCATTTAAAAACATCCTCAATTTACAATCGTTACATTCACTGTTACATTCACACAGATAGAAAAAAAAATACATGGAAAAGGATACAACTTTAGATGTCACTAACCCATGAACAAACAACAATGTGCTAGTTCATTAACAATAAAATACGGCATTTTGAAATTATGTTTAAAAATAAGGTCTATTATTCAAATGCAATTACATATTTGCCAAAAAAAAAAAACTGCTAATCTAGGTGAACATTCGTCATTGTAGCAATTTTAGAAAGCGTATATGCGCACAAAAAGTCATAATACTTCCCTGCTAATTGTTGTGATGCGCTGTCGTCGCCTTCCGCGACGCTCCTCCCGCTGTTCCGCCATTGGCTGCTTTGTACAGAAAACAGCGCAGACTTTCAGGTCGGAACGTTCCTATTGGCTACAATTTATATTTGCATAAATTCCCAGTGCGTGATTGGTCAACGGCACGTCAATCAACCCATTCCCCTGCTTTTGGATATTACCCTTAAGAGACTCCACAGTTTTTCATCAGTGAAGACTGGAATGTGAACAAAGTAACACAGCCAACCAGACAAGAGGTGAAGAAAACTATGATTCCTTCCCTAATTCCAAAACTGCACAAGGTCAAGATTTGTCACTAGCGCCCAGAACACTGTAAGTATGCCATGTCTTTATAAAAATAGTCTTGTATTAGAGCAAGAAGCTTCAGATGAATGAAACTCTTAACCAACATCTGCAATGTTCTTCCTGTTTTGGGCAGAACTGGAAAAGCCAATACACTTAGTCAGGATTAGATGTGAGCTGGATAGGGATTGGTGTCTACCTCTCGCTTCTTCCAGGAGTAATGGGTGTAAATCGGAAGATAATGATCTTTACGTGTCTCTAATCGCCAGGAGTTTGTCAGGCTTTCTTCTGCATGTCAATACACGGAGTTACGACTCAGCGCTAACAGCATTAGCTCCTCTCATTCATAGTATCGTTACTGAGCGCTCGCCATAAACATACGCGCAGCAAGATCTGTCATTTTTGAGATGTTACTGTGGTTACTTTTTATCGTACTATTACATTTACCTCAGTGTAAGTTATCAATTTAATAAGGTGGTTCTTTACGGTGTTTAGCGCACTAGCGAGCTGGCTAACTGTAGCTTTAGTTTGGTGCGCATTTCTGAAGTCTCGTGGCGTAGAGAAAACAGCCGCCTACGAAATTGCCTTATTTATTGCCTTATCTATTTTAATTATTTAATGGCTAAACTTTTTCACGTAAAACCACTTTTCATAGCATAATGCGGAAAGGGGTAAACTGAGGGACCGACGGACAGAAAATAGTGCATTTTTAACCCAAGCACGAGCCACAGAACACCTGCTCCTACATTATCATTTTTACTATTAAAATATTTATGATATAAAAGTCAGGAAATTGCGTCTGAATGTATCATCTATGGCCTCCGGGTTCATGTAACGTACAACGGCAGTATTTGAAGTTCATTCTAGTTGTTTCTGCATTGATCATAGTTCAAGTAAACAAGCGCCTGTCTAACCGCATTGGCTGCTGTTCACTTTTGTAAAGATTTCATGACCTTAACATGCATACCAATGGTTCTCTGCTTTGGTCTTTTCAAATATTCGATGTTTCTCTAATCTAACACCTGATTCAGCTCATCAGGTCATTTTTAGTGGCTCCATATCCTGAAATAGGTGTCAAATAAGGGTGTAGGATGTTCAGATGTGCAGTTCTGGGGGTCCTTGCAGGGTTGAGAAACACAGCTTTCACAGTTTTATGTTGTTAAGAAATAAGATACCAAACGTAAGATTGTTCAGCATGCTTTCACTAAAGTTTTTCCATTTGAGCCAAAATTACCAGTATGGCCACACTATTATAACTTTCTATAACAGTGGCAGTGAGTACTGTCTGTAGCAACTATTAAGTGTCCATGAGAATATTTTAAGTGAATATAACATGTAAAAGAAAAAAAGTGGAAAAATTGTACCTTTAGGAGTACTTGTCACTGGGGCAGTACCTTATTTACCCCTTAAAGGTTCACAGTATTGTCTAAAAGGTACCTATTAGTACCTTAGAGTAGTATTGTAGACCATTAAGGGGTCAGTACAAAGCGGTCAAGTGCAAAAACTGTACCTTTAGGGGGTACTACAATTTGTCAATGGGGCAGTACCTCCTAAAGGTATAGTTTTTGCACATTTTTTTTAAGCCAAAAGACTTCCGCTATACTGTAGCACCCCATGTGGCAACCCGCTGAGATTGGACTGTGTATTACTCCGATTCGGGAAGCAGTTGTGCATGAAATCGAGCTTGCACAGTGAGAAATGTCTGCATCCACATATTTGTGTAAAATATGTTTTAGCCTGAGTGCTAATAGAAGTACTTAGTCCTGATGACGGTTTGCTTGCAGGCCAGTGGTTCATTGAGCTTTTTCAAATCGGCGAGGTTGCCAGCATTTGACTTTCTGTAAACACGCAAAAAGCACCTCCCTCCCTTTGCTGTAGCCTAACTGAAATACAGCTCTGGAATACCAACACCCTCAGTGAAAAGAACCTGGAAAGGCTATTTAGTCAGAGGAGTCTAGATGTATACACAGGAAGAGCATTGAAAGGACCTTTGTTCTTCATCCTCTCAGTGGCGTTGCAAGTAAAAGGTGTCATTCATGTTGATAAGAATATCCGCATGGATAGGTAGTTAGTTTGTTCTTATTGAATGATTCAGCAACTTTGGCATGGCTCATGCTGTTGTTGAGTGATGGTTACCATGGGTGATGGGGATGAACCATGCAGGAACCCCAAGGCAGTTTCATCAAGCGGTGAAATAATAGTTGGGCTTTTTTTCAGCTCTCTCATTTTCATTCAGCCACAAACCTGACTATAAGTCCACTGTTGTGGAATAATGCAACATTTAAGAAACTGTCTCAAAACTGTATCTTGCAAGAAATGACTGGGGACCCTCTTAAATTTTCTTATTATATGTCGAAAAAAAAACCCTCTCTTTTGCATTTTCTGTTCCCTGGCCCCATAGAGGACAACTCTGTCGGCCTGGCCTGTTGAGGGGACACATTTTGGGACCAATGCAGACCCCTCCTCAGTTCCTCACTGTCAGTGCCTGTACGTGGGTCAGCAGTTTTTGTCGCTGTAAGTGGTTTTAGACACCTGCTTGCTTCCTATTCTCTTGTTCACCCATCAACAGCCCTGCATCCAACCCCTCCAGTACCAGCCTCTCTTATCCCCCTGCATAGCTTTCTGCATGGATAGCTGTGACCTTGCATTTTTTTGTGGTCAACCTCTGGCATTGTGATTCATGTCAACCCGAGAGTGTGATCCATAAAGACCCTGCCGATGTTTGTGCATGCTTGCACCCCTCTCTCTTCACAATAATCTCACATTGTATCTTTTAAAGAATCCAGTTTACATGCAAGCACATTTACTCACACAAAGAGCCACTGGTAACATTGAACCTTTGCTGCTGAAACCTCAGTTTTCAAATGTCAGATAGAAAGGGCAGAACTGTCTGGATTTCACCAAATCATGTGCTGCAAGCCTGACCAATCAGGAAAATCCCGACGGTTCATTAATATCAAGCCATATAACATGTGTTTTGTACATTTGTACCTTTAATTACCTGCCACAGCCTTTAACCCTAACAAGTTAAATGTTGAAATATTAGTGTGTTTTTTTTCTTTGTTGTAGGGCTGCATGGAAGAAAAAGTCAAGTAAATGTCAGTTATTTCCCTTAATTATTTGTAATCTTAAATCATTTCGATTAATATAATTTACATTAAAAGTATTTTTACAGGGTAATTGCATGCTACTTTTTTTTTTTTTTTTTTTTTTTTTTGCATTTCTAATTGTGTTTTTGTACTGGAAATCAAGTGCTTAAACTGCCATGTTCTCACTGGCCCTCTTAGCAGCATGATAAAAAAAATGCTTTTCATATTTTGCTTTCATTATAACTCAAGAATGTTAAATCAACAAACCTGTGTATTTTACACAATCTACACTTTGTTGATTATAAAAGGAGCTTTCTAGTTTTGCTGCATTGCACATAGTGTATATTGGGCATTACAAATTGTACTTGTCATCACCCCAGTTATGCATTGAATAAACATGTCAGTGATTGGTAACAATGCTTAAATACTGTTAAAAACGTATGGAAATATACTGATACAAATAAGAGAAAAAGACAAAAAAA
The DNA here is from genome assembly GCF_018340385.1 of Cyprinus carpio. NCBI lineage: Eukaryota > Metazoa > Chordata > Actinopteri > Cypriniformes > Cyprinidae > Cyprinus > Cyprinus carpio. Next base: position 6,298,290 of record NC_056596.1, on the reverse strand, counting down.
AATCATGGTTAAGTGTCAAGAAAATCTTATTCTTGATATATTACTTGAAAAACTGTGCTTTATCTACAGTATATGCAAGATCGATGGGACCCTTAACAGAATATGAATAATTAGGTTTCTCAGTTTATTGTAGATGTTTTTTTTTTAAATGAATCAGAAATGAATTCATCAATCTCAAATTTAATCTATTAAAACCACTTTGATTTGTTTAGATGGGGTGCTCTTATGTTTGTTGTTTTTTCTTTAGGTGTTCATTTTAATGATCTCATTGGATTTCTTGCATAGTTCTCAAGGTTTGCCAAAATCAAAGTATTACAGACTTATTTATTGAATCTAAAATTTATCACAATCTGTCAGCATAAATTTGAGAATTAGAGACTGAGTTGATTAATTTTGAACTTTGTGTTGGCTTAACTGTGTAAAGAAGGATTACAGTTCCAAGATCCTCTGAACAAAGTACAGTGAACTCAACTGTTTAAGATTACTGAAGGAGCTGTGAATATCTAGTAAATGTCAAGCAAAGTTTTTGTTATGCAGAATGTAAAATTATCATTTAGGCTATTAATTTTCAATCTCTGGACATTATACACAAGAGAGAAGCTTAAAGATTTCTCTGCCAATTCAATACAAACACTATCGCCACATTTAAGCAAATGCTAATCATCCAAGAGTCCAGGACCAATAGTTATGTTGTCTGCAGCTGAAAAAAACAAATGTTGCACTAGTTGGCTCTAAATTTTGTTGATACTGCACCATACATAACCACTTTCTCAGTGGTGATTTTACTGCCAAGCATAAAGATGTACAGCACTGAGTCATCCCAATACTGAAAATACCTTTATAGAGCCCTTGCTAATCTCCTGTGTTGTGCTTTTGTATTTTCTTAGTTCGGGGTATTGGAACCAGTGAAAATTTGGACGTGCTGGAAAAGATGTCAGTCAGTGTCCATGAAAACCGCAAATCCAGGACGAGCACGGGCTCCATGAACATTTCGCTCTTCCACAAGCCCTCACATCCTGACAGTGTGCTCACCCACCTCAATACCCTGCGCAAACAGTGCATGTTCACAGATGTGACACTATGGGCAGGCGACCGCTCCTTTCCCTGTCACAGAGCTGTGCTTGCCGCTTGCAGTCGCTACTTTGAAGCCATGTTTAGCGGTGGCCTCCGTGAGAGCCTTGACAATGAGGTTAACTTTCGAGACAGTGTTCACCCAGAAGTTCTGGAGCTGCTTTTGGACTTTGCTTACTCCTCGCGTGTCATCATCAATGAGGAGAATGCAGAGTCACTTCTCGAGGCTGGAGATATGCTACAGTTTCATGACATCCGTGATGCAGCAGCAGAATTTTTGGAGAAGAATTTGCATGTATCAAACTGCTTAGGAATGATGCTGCTCTCCGACGCCCATCAGTGCAAGCGGCTTTATGAGCTGTCGTGGAGGATGTGCCTCATCCACTTTGAGACTCTTCGAGACACTGAAGACTTCTGCAGCCTCTCGAAAGACAAGCTATTGGATCTCATCCTTAGCGATGAGCTGGAGGTTGAAGACGAACAGGTTGTGTTCAATGCAGTCATGCGCTGGATTAGGTATGACCTAGACAGCCGCAGAGACTATCTTCCTGAACTGCTGCGAGGACTACGCCTTGCACTGTTACCCTCAGAATGCCTCATTGAGGCAGTGGCATGTGAGGAACTTGTGATTTCAGATAAAAGGAGCCGACAGATTGTCGATGAGGCCATGCAGTGCAAGAAAAAGATTCTGCAGAATGACGGCATTGTCACCAGCCCCTGTGCTAGGCCTCGCAAAGCTGGCCACACTCTGCTCATTCTTGGGGGTCAGACATTTATGTGTGATAAGATCTACCAAGTGGATCACAAAGCAAAAGAGATCATCCCTAAATCAGATCTTCCCAGTCCGAGGAAGGAGTTCAGTGCATGTGCCATTGGCTGCAAAGTCTACGTGACAGGAGGAAGGGGGTCAGAAAATGGAGTGTCGAAGGATGTTTGGATATATGACACAGTACATGAAGAATGGTCGAAAGGTGCCCCTATGCTAATTGCACGTTTTGGACATGGCTCGGCTGAACTTGAAAACTGCCTTTATGTTGTTGGGGGTCACACTGCTATAGCAGGTGTTTTCCCAGCATCCCCATCAGTATCTCTTAAACAGGTTGAGCGGTATGACCCCCTGACCAACAAATGGACAATGATGGCACCACTTAGGGATGGTGTCAGCAATGCAGCAGTGGTCAGCGCCAAGCTAAAACTCTTTGTGTTTGGTGGAACAACCATACACAGGGACAAGGCCTCAAAGGTCCAGTGCTATGACCCTGTTGAGAACCGCTGGACAATAGCTGCTGAATGCCCTCAACCCTGGAGATACACCGCCGCTGCTGTCCTTGGCAGTCAGATATTCATAATGGGTGGTGATACAGAGTTTACCGCAGCGTCTGCCTACCGATTTGATTGCGAGACCAATCAATGGACGCGTGTAGGTGACATGACTTCTAAAAGAATGAGCTGCCATGCTGTGGCCTCTGGTAATAAACTCTATGTGGTCGGTGGGTACTTCGGTGCACAGCGGTGTAAAACCCTGGATTGCTATGATCCAACATCAGATAGCTGGAACAGTATCACTACCGTGCCTTATTCACTGATTCCAACTGCATTTGTTAGCACCTGGAAACATCTTCCTGCCTAGATGCCTCCGACTGAAGTGTGTGGATCTCTTCTGGGTAAGTTTTTGGCATTTCTCTAATTTTTGACGTGCTCCAGTGAGTTTGAAGACTGTATACTGAATTTATTATTCTTTCTGAAGGTGTTAGTATCTGTATTAAGTGGGATTTATGCTTTCGCCTGGCTCCGCGAGCTTCCGCTGACTGCGCGCACACCTTTCTAAATGGACGAGGCTTTTATACTTGTCGTGTTTGCCGTTGTACTATTCTTTGAAACGACAGGGGGCGACGAGGAGTAATTGTCCTTTAAAACTATCGGGAATCACAGGTGAGAAGAAGTAATTTGTACAAATCTTCTCACGTGATGAATGAGTTGATGAATTAATAATTTCTTTATGTACAAACTTAAAACAATCTTAAACTATTGGCTTTATTTCACATCAAACACAAGACAACTTTAAGCAAATAGTGTACAATTAGTATCTAAATGAATTCTAATTCTATTTTTGTACAATAAAAAATAAAACGTACTTCAAATAAAAAGCCTTGGACAAACTATGCAAAAAAACTAACAACCTATGCATTGTTTTCCGTCAAAGCGTCAAAAAGCAACTGATGGAGTTTGAACTTCACATTAAACTGCCGGCACAGACGTGCATGTCCGGCTAGAATCGCCCTGAACTCGTGCCTCTTCGGATGCGGAGCTGCGCGAAAAAAAAAAAAAAAAAATGCCGTGCACACCGCCACGCGAATTTAGTTTGCACGCACTTAAAGCGAACTTCCGGCAGCATCGCAATGACGTCATATTTGCCGCGCTCACCCAAGCAAACTTGCAGACACATCACGTATAAATCACCTTATCTGATCTATACACATACAAAATACTTTTTTTATTGAAGGTGCTTCCTTTGAAAACTGCTTATATCATAATTCTAAGCAGAGAAGCAACTGATGTCAGTAGGCTGTCGACACTGACACATAAACAGTGATTTCTGTCAAGATAACTGCATGCCAAAATGTTAAACTCGGCTTGGCATCCTTCTTTGATAACAGCTGAGTGCCCCCATCTTATTGAGGGTTTTGAGAGTGGTTGAGCAAAGAGAAAATTGGTGTGTTAAACCATCTGGATGTCTAGCGGTATTATAGAGCAGCTGTCATTGAAAGACAAAATCTTCAAGAGGGTTGAAGTTTGAGGTTTAAACATCTCATGAGTTTTTACTTAGGATCAGAGTGATGCATCAGCACTAGTGAGCCATTGCAATATTGATTTGTGATCAACATTTCAAAGCTTTTTCTGTCAATTAGCTATTAGGAAGAGTGAAAGCACAAAGTGGCTTAATCTCTGTAATTACAGACTGCAATGAGGGACTCAATGTGGAGAGATTCAGGGAGAGGGTACTTATTGATGCTGGAACAGATGCCACAGTGTTTTGTTTCCCATCAAATGTACCATCTAAAGCTCTTTTTCTGTCACTAAAGTTTCAACCGCTGAAATTTTTTAGCCAAAAATTGTTTTATGGTATGTTTTGCTAAATATTTTCACTGACCAGAGGACAATGTGAACAGAAACTGTTTCACAATTGGAATGCAATTGTAAATTTGTAGAATTTGCATTTCCCACTTGTGCATTGAAGTCCCCATGCCCAGAGGCAATCAATCTCTTTGGCTGTTGGTGCATTAATAAAGACCTATTTATATACTTCATTAGAGGATTTTTTTTTTTGTGATGTGACATACAGCCAAGTATGGTGACCCATACTCAGAATTAAAGGGCACCTCAGTCATGGTATTGTCGGCCCGAGACTCGAAACCACAACCTTAGGGTTATGAGTCAAACTCTCTAACCATTAGGCCACGACTTCCCTAAATGTGTAAAGGCAGGAAAGTTGGTTTCTTAAAGAGCCTGCCACCTTTGTTTTAGAAATGGAAAATACATTGCCATCTGTTGTGTATTCTTTACAAGGTAAAGATGGGTTATTAGCTAAATTTAATATTTTAAAGTTACAGAGTTAACGTACAAAAAATGTAATGGTGCATCTCTAAAAAATATACAAAACTGAATTTTAGTTATTCCAAAAAAAGACTGGCATGTTGTCTATTTTACTATCAAACAAAAGCATGAGCACATAAATGAAAACCTATCATTTGCATTGAACTGTAAAAAATAAATGCTAATTGACTATATGAAATGCACTAAGCTTTATGATAAATTTACTTCTATAGGCATCCTAGACTCATCATCATTTCTGCGATCATAATATCTTGTCTGTCAGCACTTATGAAGACTAGGGCTAATAGGCCATTACAGACTAACAACATTTGCATGAAGTCATTACATTCTCTGCATGAAGTCAGAGCTGAATGATGATGTGTGTGCATATTGGTTTGTGTATGTATACAGCAAAGGTAGTTGCTGCTTAAACCTAATGCTGAGGAACTACAATTGTGTCGATGACCTCTATGAATGCGTCATAACAGTCAGCTGAACATCTCTCACTTGTGTCATTTAAATTAGACTGCCTGGGGAGGGACCAGAGCCATCTCATTGCATCCCCTGGTGATTAGAAAATGATTACTTCTGTGTGTAATCATTAACACTCTTCATCAGCCAGCGACTTCGTTCACACCACAAGCGCTTCGTTTCACAGTGAAGCAGGTGGCCCAGCAAAAGCTGGGTTTTATAATTAGCCCCAGGGGGCAGAAAATCGGAATGTCTGGAGGACGCCCTGGCAGGCCTGCTGAAGGATGTTGGCAGCAGCGGCGTACTCCAGAAACGCCCCCAGGAAGCGCATGAACATGGCTAAACGTGTTTACAAAGGGTTAAAGCTTAGCTGGATAGCATGGCCCCGCTAGACTCTGCTGGTAGACATCGTAACTACACCATCTGGCTGCAAAAAGTTGATGTCAATTGATGAGCATTCAAAAATATCTTTGTATTTCGGCTAAATAGCAACATTTAAATATTTCATATTACAGTAGATGTTTATTGGAAAGTGCTTAAATTTATATTTAAGCTGACATTTTTCTATTTGCTGCCTTTGACGTCACAGCTTGGGGCTCAAGACCCATTTTTCGTGTTGACATCTGATTTGAGATGTCATTATGCAACTCAAGTGATTTACAGCTTACATGATTGGCTCAAAAATCTTACAATAGAACTGAGCATCCAAGAGCAAAGATAGATATCATTTTTTTTTTTTTTTTTTTTTTTTTTTTTTTCAGTATTATATAGGCCTCCTAGACTCTCCTATTTGTCTCTTCACCCTGTTCAGCCTTGCAGCCTTCTTCGCACTGATAAAGTAACTTAAGAAGTGGGCGAAGCAAAGGCTGCTGTTTTGATCTCTTATTAAGTGAAGGTATGAAGAATTAATAGTGGTGAGCAGCTCTGGCCTCACATTTAAAATGCCTGTTGGTCTCCATGGTGGAATGGCTCTGTGTGTCATTATGAGAAACAAAACATAGAGAAGAATGAGCTTCATGAATGATTTAAAGGACTGTGCAGGGTTGGGATTCCACTTTCAGATTGTAAATCATTTTAAATCTGCAGCCAGCCAGGGAGAAGGAGAGGAGTACCTGAATGCAATTCATTTCAGAAAGCTGTGTATCATTTAAGACAACAGGCTAATTGAATCCCACAGTCTAAATTTGACAACCTTGCTGAAAACACTCAAGCGCATTTCACAGTAGTTATACATTTTTAGAGACTTTGATTAATGACCCTAAAAAGGTAAAAAAAAAAAAAAAAAAAAACCTTTAAAAGAATGATGGTTGGTTTGAAACAACATTAGGGTTTTGTTAACTATTCCTTTAAGTCAAGGACCACCCCTCCTCTGATCTGATAATAGGCCAGTTAGAGCTTATAGAAAGGTAACATTAGCCTTATACCTTACCAGAATTGTCCTTTCATTGCAATTTGTGGTGGTCTTTAGTTACATAGTATATGTTAAAAAGTACAGTAGAGTACAAAATAAACTTTGTGATAGCATTGCTTTTATTTGTAGCTTGAATAGTTTAAATTAGAAACCTCATCTTAATTGTATACATAGTTACACCTGAAAAGTTTTTCAGTGGGGTTGCCGTTTAGAAATTGTTTGAAACTAGTTTGCATGCGCTTTGATTTCAGCTTAAAGCAATAATTTCGAAATATGCAATTGCCTTAGTCTGACTTCTCATAAATTGGACTGATACGATTTCAGTTGAATTAAAGCATCTACTTTTTGTGTGCGTTGTGTGACATACTAGGACAGACAAAATCCAATGTAACTGTGTAGTGAACGTAATTAGTAAGATTTCAGGCCATTTGCTTCGAGTTACTATCCTGCCCCCAAAGGCTGTTCTTTGCACTACACCTTGACATTGGACTTTTTAAACCACTTCTGTTCTGGAATCTCCCTAAGCCTTGTTTGATGGAATCAGCTAGTATTTGCGGGTGTAATTTCAGAAGGAAAATGCTGGTGCCGTTTTTGTGTGACCACTGGATAAAGAGTCAGAAATTGGCCAAACAATACCATAATTGTTTCCAAAGTATGAGCTGGTAATGCTTTTTAAAAGTAGCATCAAACTTGTTGATGACTTTGCAGGACTATAATTACAACCAGAAGCTTCAGGTAGACAATGGGGAATATCCAGTCATTGACCTATAATGACATCCCCTTTGACTTTGCTTTAGCACATGCCATATGTCCTCAATAAGACTTAGTTACTGCTTTTTCTGCCAGCAGTGCAGTTTCAATGGGCAGTATTGTGTTCAACTAATCCAGGTAATTTGCCAGTTGGAACAGTCCTGACCCTTTGCCAAACACCACAACCTCCCGTCCCAACCCCTAAAGGAGGGGCCTTTCGAAAAACTAAACCAGCTAATTGTTTTGCTGTTGCAGAGCCCATAAATCGGATTGGGCTGTTTTAATCTGATCTCTCTCTTTGTGGCATGCATGTTACTAAAGCAGGAAACATGATGTTTTGGCAGTGTCCACAGTTCTCCCAACTGGTGGAAACAGGCTGATACAGGTAGCAAAAGCCTGGATTTCCCATGCGCCTTATCCTCTCTGACCTGCCAAGCATTGACAGACTTGAGTAAAGGCAGTATAAGCTTTACCTGGTCGATGTGCCCTGTTTAAACTAGCTGTGGATTTACACATTCAAGTGCACAGTTGATGGCAGCGGCGCTCCGCTTCCTGGAATGGCAGTGGCAACGCTCTTATAAATCCTTGAATTTATCCTTTAGCATCGCTGTATTAGGGAGTAACGCTGTGTCTACTTTAACCCCACCATTAAGTCTAGGTTTGATAAGCATAAGCCCATAGTGTTAGCAACATGTTTAACAGATCTACACAGAATTGTGTTATTGGCATTGACTATATGCCAGTTCTGAGGTAAACTGTAAAGGTCTTGTCCAGACTTTAGCATTTCCCATCTGGAGGGCCACCATTACTTAGCAAACAAGTACATTTGCATTTCAGTTGGACTGAAGTAATAATATGTCTTTTTTTAAAAATCCAAAAGAAATCGTCTGGACTAACAAACCTAGATAATGTGATTGTTACTTGGCTTCACCCAGCATGTATACACACATTAATCAGACTAAAATTGGCTCGGGTCTTGATGCTTGTTCTATTGACTTAAGTAAAAAAAGCAACACATTCATTGAACATTGTCACAGTAACTTAATTTAATTTCAATCAATCCTCTTAAATTTGTTGAATGGAAGTTGACTCAATCCTTTTGTGTTGGGCCTACATGAATTATTTTATTTATCATTTATGAGTAAAGGGAAAGGCTTGTTATGTTTAGTTATGGGTGTGGGTTTGTGGTTGCCCTTGTGCTGAAGACTGGAGCTTTGTGTGTGTGTGTGTGTGTGTGTGTGTGGTAGGTGTAGGTTTGATCAACAAACAAACTTTGATGTTTTATTATTACTATTATTATTATTATTATTATTATTATTTTCTTTTGGAAACTTGTACTAGTTTTGCATTTTTTTTTTTTTTTTTTTTTTTTTAGAATTGTACTAGTCTTTTTTTTTTTTTTTTTTTTGAGAGAGAGAATAAAGAGTAAACTGTATTCCAACCAGATTCTCAATCAGATTTTTTTCATCAAGAATTTATAGACTTTTAATGTATCTTAATGTAAGTACAGCATTTCTCAATACAGAATTATTCACTCCATTCACCTGCCCCCAGGGGTTTGCCTTGAGATTTTAACCTAAACCAGCGCATCATAAGCACATAATTTCTATGAAATTCAGCAGACAGTTTTATCCTCTACATCTGAAAAGTATTTTAAAACTAATGTCATCTCAGCATTCAAGTGCATGTGACAGCTATTCTGCCAGATCAGAATCTCACACTTAATGAATCATAAAGCAGATGAACGTATTTAAGGTGGAATCCACGGCTGGGATCGGCTAAATATTTACTTTTACGTTTTTGGTATATTAAAAGCGGCAGTCAGTTTTGATGGATACGTTATAGGCCTTTTCCATGCAGACACTGAAATCATTTCATTGTTGTGGCTTAACACACTTATTCCCTTGAAGGGGGCAGGCATTAGCATTAAATTACAATGTGGTGGAGGTGATGAGAATTAGATGAGAGGCAGGCTTCACTGGTGGGATGTGAAGCTGATGTAAGCGATTGAGTTTAAATCTTCTGTAAGCATCGGAATGTTGAGAGGGCGTTAGGGGGAAGGCTTTTTTAAAGTGCTTCGAGATTACAAATCCCATCTGCTCTCAACGGACACAACAACAGACGAGGTTCAAAGATGCTCGCAATTGATTCTACTACTTTGTCCAAGTCCGTTCGGATTTTATAATCAGTCTCATTCTCTGTCTGTTTGATTTCCATAGTTTTTTGGTGCATTTACAATCTTTTTTTTTTTCAGAGATTTGTTTCTGTTGCAACACAGCAGCTAATACAAGCTATGCGTTTCCCGTATGGCTGGGTATTGATACAGATTCGATTCTGATTTACAAGATCTTGATTTCATTCCAGTCTGATTCAATTAAATACATTTCAGTTAGAATATCCATTTTTCTTACTTATTAAAGAAAAGACTGTGTTTTAGACAGATTCAAACTGGTAACTATTCATTAAAAGACTAAGCTCATAGGAGTCGTCTCAAGAATCTGTTTACACTGGTTATGATGTATGTTTTTGATTCACTATAAAGAACCACTCAGTCATTTGTGAATAAGACTACATTCTTTACATTGTATGTAAAGAACCGGTTCAATTCGTCATGCATCAAACTACACTTAAGGTTTACACTTTATTTTCCATTCCTCCTTTTGCATAGATTGACGAAGCTCAGTATGATGATAGTAGACATTTGACATTTCTCCCAGTCAATTTAAATGGCCTCCTACATTTGCATCAAGTTGGCAAGCACTGGCAGGGTTCAAATTACAGCGTTTGGCTTTGAGCTCTGAGAAAACCTGGTTTTAAACTGTGCCATCTCTCATTACAGGTGCCATGGTCTTCTAGCCACACTGAATGGACGACAGCAGAGCTGGATTGTCATTGGCTGGCCTGAAGCACCTCTGCTGGGTGGGTGTGGTGTGGCTGCGGTTGGTCACGGCCACTCTCAAAAACAAACCATTTATCCACTGTTGAGAGGAGCCACAGAGAAGAGCTGAAAAATCTCCAAAAGAGAGGCCACAAAGGCCTTCTCCCTACAGCACAACGCTAACTCATGTCATGCTTGTTCATTGTCAAATCAGAGGCACAAGGACACAATACATCCTTACACCAATATCTACTCTTTGGAAACTATTTTGCAATCCACTGAGGTCAAGAACATTCCAGTGAACTATGATAAATGACAACTAAAGCATGATTTTCCTTCATGAAACTTTCTTCTTCACTTTGATTGGCAGTACAGCAAGTTCATGTTGCTTCCAAAACGCCTTACAGACACTGCGTTAAACGGAACATCTACAGAAATGCAGAACATCCCCATGGGAAAGTGCAAGTTTACTCGAGCAGGATGTGAAATGCCTGTGGTACTTCTATTTAAGTATCTGTGAAATGGATTTTAACCTGGAACTTGTATAGATTATACAGCACAATGTATTAATCGAGGACTTCCTCACATTTTAGAATTTCTTGAAGGTTTAAACATTTGATAAATGCTTTTAAATTATGTGTTTGTGACAAAACAAAACAGTTAAGAGAGAAATTGCACATGTGAGTACATGATGGATGATGAGGGTATGATGTTTGTAACCATTTTCCTTTGGATTTGAATGCTGGATTATCTTTAAAGGAATATTCTGGGTTTAATACAAGTTATGCTCTGTCCTTTGACATGTAATGTTGATGAATTTCAACTAGTTCCTCGTTTTCTTTTAAAATCTGGGTTTCAGTGAGGTACTTGCAGTGTAGTCAATTTGTAATCATTAAAATCCTCAGTTTCAGTGGTATAGTCACAAGATGTAAATATGCATGTTAACGTGATTATAATGTAAATAAATGATTAATGAATTGTTGCCATGATGATCAAAAACCTTAAAAACAAATGTAAACAAATTTAACCGCTTTAGCTCATTTTCATAAAAAAAAATTATTAAATGTGCCCAGTCTTCATTTTAAATCCCTCACTGTAAACCTCCATTTTTTAAGAAAAGAAGGGACGACAAGGGTATATATATATATATATATATATATATATATATATATATATATATATATGGATAAAATTTATTTTTATTTATTTTGGATTGATTGGGTTTAGTTTGCATTGAACCCGGAAAATTCCTTTAAGAACAACCATGATTCTGAAGTTGAAGGTTGGTTTTCTGCTCACTTACAGTCTTAAAACTCTTGAAAAGGGATATGATTTTGATTTGTGTTTTGGGGGGAGTTTATCTTCTGTAGTAAATAACTCGCTGCTAAATATTTCCATTTGAAGGGGACTTTCTGGGATTATGCAGCAGATCCCACTGGCATCCTTGTGAACTGAATTCCTGGTGCCTAATACTGGTAGATGTGTTTGTTGCTCATTCAGTCATTTGAAGGGTTTGAATAAATGATATTTTTGATGCTTGCAGACTGGTTTCATAAGCACCCTGGAGGTTTTTTAAAAAAGTGCCTGGATTCCTCTCTGAAAACGCCTCCACGAAACATCCAAGGTTTTTTTAAATGTAACAGGAAAAAACTTTACGTTAGTAGTCAAATCTTATATTGCTCAAGCTAAATCCACATGATTTTTTTTTTTTTAAATGCCTCTTAACTTAGACATTATCCATTGCATGAGGTTTCCTGCTCCTACAGATAGAATTTAGAATGTTAGCTTTGTTGAACAAAGGAATTTTTGACATTTGTTTGGGTGCAATAAGTCAAAACATACAGTTCTTCTGATCGAAATAAAGCTGTGTGTACAAAAAAAAAAAAATATATATATATATATATGATTATTGGAGCCTCTTTTATAGGACGGTTATGCCAATGGGAGTGCCAGAGGCGCAGATTTATTGTGGCTGTATTTTAAACATCCGCTTTATTCCCTAAAATAGGAGAGGGCACAGAGTGCAGGAAATTGTGCAGTCGTCTGGAAACGGAGGCTGGCATTTCATAATAATTCCTTGAGGCACCTCTTTGCAAAGTTTTTATCGAGTTCATGTTTACTCTTAAGCCTGCGAGAAGCTATTAGCACATCTGACACTGACGGATACATTGGTGCACTGCAGCAAGAATGTTAACTAGTCGTTTTGGAATGAGACAGAGCCGTGTGAATATTTCAAATTGGATTTATCGAGAACTGACCACTTCCTGTGCTGTAAGGGCAGTGGAATATTCATGAAATATCCAACATCTAAATAATTTTGTCCTTTTAGATAGGAGATGAAGACGAGACTCTCTGCGGTTTCCTTTCAAGCTTCTGTGGCTGACAGCCCAGTGGACTGTGGGAGGGGGTGAGGAGTCTCCCAAAGACAGACAGACAAGGGCACAAGCGCTAGGAGACAGAGCACCCTGGGTGAAAGGAAGGTAAATCCTCTGCCAGACAAGAATGTTGAGCACAGTCCCTCCTGCCACTCATTTTGCCTTTCAGGCCACCTGCTAGCCCTGAGGACTGGGCTCAAATAACAGCCACTGGCCTGCTACTTACACACCAAAGAAAAACATCTTCACAAGGCTCAAGAGTATGTGAAAATATGAACATTTTAAGCAGCCAGTCCGGGGGTGTCCAGGTTATATTTCAAAATGAAGACAATTTTACAAATCATTTTATATTATAAAAAGTGATTTGGGCAATTTTTTTTTTTTTCTTTTCTTTTTTTTCTTTTTTTTTTTTTATTGTTTAGTGTTATTTTTGTTTTATTTTTAGTATTTAAAATTACATTTTAATTTTTTTTAAATTTAAATTTATGATAAAAAATACAGTAAATGTAAAATTTATCTATAATGTAATTGGGATCTAAGAGTCTCTTTTGCTCACCAAGATTATTCATTTGATCAAAAATGCTGTTAAATATTATTACAAATCTAATAGAATTATCTATTTTAATGTATTTTCAGATGTTATTCCTGTGATGGCAAAACCAAATTTTCAGCAGCCATTACTTCAGTGCTTAGTTACACATGATTCCGAAAATTACATTTAAAAAAAAAAACATTTAAATACAAAACAGTTGTTTTAGATTGTAATATATTACAATATTATTGTTTCACTGTATTTTTAATCAAATGCAGCCTTGGTGAGCAAAAGAGGGTTTTTTTTTTTTTTTTTTTTTTTTTTTTTTTTTATTAAATTAAAAAAGTTCAAAACCTTTGAATGGTATATTGTTCAAACATTTGGGGTCTTTAATGTTTCCTTGTGTTTGGTCTTTGAATGCAGTTGCTTGGCAGATCAGCATTGGCAACCTCATGCAGAGACAGTTTGCTATCAGAAATGCAGAAATGTTTTGCCTCAGTTCTCTGTGAACTGGTGCATAATTAAGGCTGTAAAGCATTTCGCTCATGTATATTTGATGTAAGTCTTTCCAACCCATTTGAAATCTTCAGCGCAACTCTCACTAACTTCAAGAAGCCAGAGTTTTTATTATTATTATTATTATTATTATTTGCAGATTTAATGAGGCATTTGCTGTGCAAGGATGGAACAGTAGATTTTATCATTACTTTTATTTACATTGTTTCATCCTTCATTTTTTCATCTGTGGAGACAAGAATAAAAAATAATTCTTTTTATATATAAAAAAAAATTATTTAAAAAAAAATTCTCTGTAGGCATATCTTATCATGGCCAGGTTGCATGACATTGCCTTATCCACATAAACCTTCAATAAAACTATTGCTGTCAGGGTTATTTTCTGTTTTGGTTTAGTTCTATGTCCCTTGTTTAAAGGGGTCATGTGATGCGATTTCAAGTTTTCCTTTCTCTTTGGAGTGTTACAAGCTGTTTGTGCATAGATAAGATCCCTAAAGTTGCAAAGACTAAAGTCTCAAACACAAAGAGATATTCTTTATCAAAGTTAAGACTCGACCACGCCCTCCTAAACTGCCTCGTTTAAACATGCCCCCACATGTCTAGGTCACTGTGTGGAAAGATTTGCATAACACCCCCCAAATGTTTACACAAAGAAAGAAGGCTTAACTTTTATTCTCACTGTTGTATTGTTGCTGTCGGAGCCATGATGTGGAAACGCTGTGAAAGCGAAACTGCTTTGTTTGGTCTTCCAAGAGAGAAAACAACTAGAAATCAGTGGTTAAGTTGTATTTACAGCACTGTAACAGAACAGTTCAACCCAAGTGTTCAGATGTGTGCAGCGCATTTTACGGAGGACTGTTTCTTGAACCTGGGAGAGTAGCCTACAATGTTTTAAGATGTTTTTAGGGTGAAAGTGGGGCAGTTCCAACTTTGCGAGGGTAGTCTGGCGCTTCTGACTCACAGCCTGTAAGTACATTTTCATATTAAAAGAATTTGCCAATGATGATTCAAACAGGAGTTCTGAGCAGTGTAGAGTAGCGCTTATTGTTTGTCGTTTCTACAATCTCAACATGGTTTTATGTTTACACAGGGCGATATGCAACAACGCATAAAAAGAGTAAAAGTCATAATAATCAGAAATTATGTCCCCACTGGATGGGTTTTATTGTTTTTTGTCTCGTCGCAGCGGGACATGGCATCACCTTATGGTAAGAGGCGTAACATTTCCGTCACACACTTGAGGCTTTCGGCCAATCACAATGCACTGGATAGCTGGCCAGTCAGCGTACACCTCGCTTTCAGAACGATGAGTTTTGTAAAAATCGACACGTTTCATAAAGGCGGGGGCATAGAGGAGCAACAATGTACAGTATGTGGAAAATTATAGTTTTTAAACCTTAAACCGCAAAAACACATTTCATTACACCAAATACCCCAAATAATGTTCTTTTTAGCATGTCATATGACCCCTTTAATTTGACCTAGTGTCCTTTGATTCCATTATCCCTAAACTCATTTGTTTTCATATTTTTTCTTTTTTTTTCTCCTTTTATTATTTTGTTTATATTTTCTATTTATGCCCTCAGTTTTAGTCAGTTCCTTGTCTGCTATTGTTTGTATGTTTCAGTGGTTGTGTCATGGTTTCTCCTGAGTATTCCCATTAGCTTTATTATTAAAGACTATTAGTTTGTTGACTTCTCCTGCATTGTGTGCTTGATCCTGCACAACAGGTTACAATGGCAGGTAAAATAAAATAAGACCCAGACTATGTAAGGATAAACCTGGTTTGTGCCGACAAAAGTTTGTTTTGAGTTGACTGTCAAGAACACAAAACCATCAGATTATTACGGATACATTCAGCAAACATTTAGGGAACATAAAGGTACATTCCCAGTTTGTGCATGTTAATGCTTTTGAATATTATTGGGTCAAAGCAATTTGTGCTAATATGATCATTTGTTTAAATGAACGATTCTGGTAAATCTTAATTTTTGGACATCTCTTGGGTGATCAGTGTGAATGAGATCTTGTTCTCACTTTCATATCAAAGTAATCAGCTGCCATCACACTTCCTTTATCATGCTTTCACAGCTGATGTCCGGGGTGGGTTGTTATTTTGAATTTGTTTAGGTTTTTACTAAATACTCTGCTCTCATTTATATTGGAAAAACTGGTCAATATCGCTAAAATTAATCAAATATTTTTGCCAATACACATATGAATAGACATTATCATAAATATCAAGTCAATACTTAACTATACAAATGCACCTAATAATAATAATAATAATAATAATAATAATACATAAAATAATAATAATAATTACTATTATTAAACTACAATTAATTCAATTCATCACTGAATTCAGTTATCACTGCCCGTTATTTCCTGTGACAGAATGTCTTGCCCAGTATTTTTAATCTCTTGGACTTTATAAAATGAGAGAGAAAGCGACTGCAGCATGTTGCAAGACTTTCCCTTCCATAAGACAACTTTAATTATATAATATCAATTATAATTACAGCCACCCACACATATCCTAGAAGCGCTGGCAGCAGCCCAGCTCATTTACACGTACAGTATGAGAGCTCAGAGATAAAACAGGAACAAAGCAGCATTCATAGACTTTTCATTGGATTCTCCCTCTCTGTGATCCGAGTTGTCATGGATGCCGCAAGCTCATCACCCATTTACATTCAATTAAAGTGGACATGCCAGATCAATATGTTCCATTAGCTACAATATGTCTGTGACAGAATAAGCCAAAGACATCAGCCGCTAATTTCCCCAGCGATGCCATCGACGGCAGCCTGTTTTCCTGCCTTTAAAGGCCTGTATATGGCGTGAAGCTCCATGGTTTGAGGATTTCACACACACACACACACACACTCTGAAAGAATTGCTGGGGCAAACAAAGGTCATGAATTAGTCTTTGGACTGGCTTCATGAAAGATGTTTAGAAGTGTATGTGTCTCTCGTTTCATCGTTTATGACTAGACAGGGCTGTTCAGTTACTTCTTAGGGCAAAAATCCAACTGTATTCAAAGGTTTTTAACAATTAGTTGGCACATGCATGTTATAAGCACATTGACTCAGTTTGTGAGAATGTAAATGCCAATTAAAAAAAAGGCATTTTTATGTGGGTTTTTTTTTTTTTTTTTTTTTTTTTTTTTTTTTTCACCAAATGGGGTGAAGTAAAGACTCAAAATGGTTTCAGGTCAAGGTGGACAGCGAAAAATGCTTTAAACAGGATACTCTGCGGGTCAATGTTCTGTCAACAAATGTGGACTTTGGAGTCAAATGAGAAAACCAAACAACATAAATCATGTGCTTATGCTTGTACGAAAATGGAGCTATGAGTAAACACTGTCAGGAGCATTCCTCTGGATGTCGTCAATCTAAATCCCTGTCTTTGGGAAGACTAGGTGTTCATTTCAAATCTCGTGTTTTTGGAGGTTTTCGAAATTGGACCCCAAACAAGTATGTGATGGTAAATTTACCAAGTTTGCTACTATTTAGAGATTTTTATTTTATTTTTTTCTCTCTCTGTTGCTCATTGTAAAAAAACACAAGTGCATTCTGGGAGCTCACAAATCAACAATATTGTCCAAAATTATTTGTTCAGACAGCTATTTCACTAAAAATATGATATTTCCCAATATAATATTTGGAAATATGTGTTTTCTAACTTGATTAATATCTGAGGTTAAAAAACCCTTTATGCTTTACAATGCTTTATTTATTTTACATTAAAATAAAACAAATAAAATAGCTGTAATAAGTACACAAGTACAGCAAGAAAGTATGTTTCAAATATTTTTTACTTAAAACAAATAAAAAATAGCAGTCAGTGCAATACATTAGGGCAATTAAACAATTCTGAAATGTATTTTTCGTTTTTATTTCAAAGTATCTGTCAATACTGTAGGTAATGTATTTTGTGGTTAAAAAACAATCAAAATGCATTGCCCTTTTTGACATTTTTATTCTAAAATAAATTAAATTATTATTAATAATTATTATTATTAATTCAGATATTATTAAGTCTTGACTCGCATCAGCTGGATAGCAGGTTTTGAGGATTTTGAACCGTTTTGATGTTTGAAAGGATTAGGCAAAACAGCTATATATATATATAATCATATTATACAGTGTGATTGCTTATGCTCTAAAACATTTTAAAATGCAACAAAAAAATAAAATACAACAACAACAAAAAAAAATGTCAATATGCAATGCATAAGTCTGATTGTATTTCAAATATGTATTTTATTTGTATTCTAAAGTATTTCAACTGGATTTATTACTTTAAAATTCATTCAACATCCCCTCAACTGAGATGCGCTAATTCTAATCTAGCATATTATTTAGGATGAATATGCAAATTGGGCTGCAGGGACAGTGAGACGAGGGGATGAGAGGGAGCCGCGTTCACACTGCCGCGCTGCTCTCTTAAAGTAGGACAGGCGTTTGTTTACTTGCATTGTTTGCGACATCTTTCCCAATGACTTGGGAGCATGGGAGAGTTATGTAAGCCAGGTCGCCAGCAGATGAGGGTTTCAAACCCTCACACCATATGAAAGAAAGCAATTTTGGTGGCTCGTGAAGCACACTTAGACTCAGCGTGAGAAGACGACATGGCGAGGGGCAGGTGGGCCTGCAGTGACACAGAAAAAGAAACCAGAGGGAACAAAAAAGGGACA
Source organism: Cyprinus carpio (assembly GCF_018340385.1). NCBI lineage: Eukaryota > Metazoa > Chordata > Actinopteri > Cypriniformes > Cyprinidae > Cyprinus > Cyprinus carpio. The sequence goes on along the minus strand of NC_056596.1, from coordinate 6,279,989 downwards.
AAGCCTTATTGTCTTTAATTATGGATGACATTTCTTTTGTGAAGTCATTCAGCAAATACTTTTCTCCAAAGCTGCTTCACAAAAAGTGGCTTTAGAAGTCAATGTTTAGTTTATTTCCAGATCATTCAACTAGTCTGTCACTGGTCTATATTCCCATTAAAATGCATTATGAACATGTCAAAGCTGATATTGCTATAAAGCTGCTATATAATAATAACAATAGTAATAATAATAATAATAATGCACAAAATTTTTTTGTCAACAAACAGTAATAAAATACATATAATAATAATAATAATAATAATAATAATTCCTAAATATATATAAATTAATTAATTTAAATGAACAAAATAAAATGGCATAATATTAAAAGTCATGAATACATTGGTATCATAATAATAATACATGCTCATACAAACACACACACATAACCATCACACAAACATACTGTATGTACAGTAATGTACAGTATGTTTTGTGTGGACTTTGCATCTCTTGCATTTGTTTGTGCTTCCGGCCCCCATTTCAGCTTCCTCTATCTACAGTTTACATATTTTTATTTTTTAATTTCTTGCACTCACACTGAAATCCATCTTTTACATTACACCACTCTAAAACCCACATATGCGATGCAGACATTTCTATCCTGGTGTATTGTGTTGTAATTATAGGGCAGAGTCATAATAGTGTTGAGGAGCCAGCGGGTACTTTGAGCCTGTCACACGTGTGCAGGTGCTGTAATTGTGATGCGTTTGGTTTGAGGGGCCAGAGGGGCCGCTGTGGTCTTCACACCTCTCTGCTGTTGAACTGAAATAAAGTCATCAGGGAGACATGCAGGAAATGAGCATTCGCCTGACAGAATGACTCTCCAAGGGCTTTCACCACAAATCCGGCAGGTAGATTTGCCAATATCTGCTCTCATTCATGCATTTTTAAAGACGCAGTTTAAAAACAAAACAATGAGACGCATGCTTCTGAGCACTGGATTCAAAACCAATACTGGGAGACAGATAATGATGCTCAAGAAATTTTACCAATAGAAAAATACACACCCAGGCAAAAGTTTGGAAAAATAACTTTTCTCTCTCTCTCTCAGAGCATAGGGGACTTTCAAACCTCCACGGCAACTGCAGTGGTGGTCACCTGGGAAGCCCTGTTGATCGAGATCGGAATCTGTAGTCCATTACCAATCATGGTGTCATTTATAAATTAAGGCTACCCGACTGAATGAGTGGGACAGATCTGAAACCAAATCCCACTGAGTCAGCAATCCCTAATGCAATTCAAACGGACTTAAGGAGATTTGAGTGATTTTTGCCTTGAATGAGCCAAGAGGGAGAATCAGAGATCCATGCTGCTGTTTGCTGCATTATGACTCATCTGCGGAGCCCCGAGCCAACTTGATGCAGCTATCAGGACAGCCTCCCTTGAGGACCTGGATCCGTATCACACATTAATCTCATTGCAGGGGTACTGATCCAGGATCAGGCTCTCCTAACCTGCCCAGACTGATTTGCATCATTTTAATTTAGGAGGTGAAATGGACCCTGAAACAGCTTATGTTCTGCAGCTTCATGTAGCAGACGGCTGGAGTTCAGCCTGACCTCACAGCATCCAGTCTGCTGGAGACCAGTCACTTCATGACAGTAAGGTGATATCAAGAGCAAAACCGCGCCTGGTAACAGACTGCATACACAATTATAGCTCATAATAATAATAATAGTTAATAATAATAATTTTAATAAATAATTTTTGTTAACATTTTATAAAATTTTTAAAGTTTTATTTTTTATTATTTATATTTTAAATATTAAATTTTATATTATTTAGATTTTCATTTGTTAATAATAACAGCATTTGTAATTAAATAGCATGTAATTACATTAAGTATAATATCAATAATATAATGATATTAATAAAATTCATAAACATAGTTAAAAGTTATTTTATTAGTTAATAATAATAATAATAATAATAATAATAATAATAATAATAGTTGTTAGGTTAAATATAAAAAAGTATGATTATAGAGGCAATAATTATCAATTAGACGATAGATGGCAAAACATTTTAACAGTAATAATTATAAACAATTATAATAATGTCATTTAATAATAATAATATATTTGTAATTATATTTATAAATAATAAAGAAAACGTTATAACATTAAGTAATATTATTTTAAGTATAATAGCAATAATATGATGAAAATTATTAGTGTTATAATTATTATTCTTTATTAGTATAATTATTTCAAAATTGTATTATAATACATTTATTATTAATAATATAATAATAGTATAATAATAATAATAATAAATAGTATGATATGTATGATAGCAATAATATGATAATGATGGTGATAGATAGTAATAAAAAAAAACCTTCATAAATATAAATGTTATTATTATTATTAATATTATTATTATTATAAAAGGTTTCCAAATAGTAATAATCATTGTGATCATCATCTCTTACTTGCCTCCTTTTTTGTATTTCTTGGCACATTAAAAAAAAAAAAAAAAAAAAAAGACATACAGGTTTGAAAGAGTGTGCGTAAATGCATGACAGTTTTCATTTTGAGGTGAACTTTTCCTTTCAAGACAGACAAAGAAACTCAGAGAGATCTGAAATTGACTGTCACGGTACATTCACTACTTCAAAGAAGTCATTTCTTTATAGTTGAAGCGTATTATTCAGCTCTGCCTCTGTGCACATCTGAATTATTAAAGAGACTTGCCCGGCCCGCACTGTTTGATGTCGGGATGCGTGTACACTACTCCTGATTTTATTTTCCTGATCAGTGAATGGCTGAGATTGCATTCTTTCAAACATTCTGCATTCTTTTTTAAATAAAAAAAAAAGAAATCAAGAATATCAAAAAAAAAAAAAAGATATGCACTAAAACAAGTACAAATTCACTACTGTATGTACTAGCCAACCTCATGCTAGCTCTGTTAGCAGTGCGACTGACTGCTTCTGCATGACATAACATGGCTAATGAGGTGTATCATGTGAATGGCTGGAAGGCGATCTCATCCGCCATTGACCCTCTTATTGGTTTTCAAAGGCTGCAGGCACAAACAGATCACTGGTGTATTGGTAAATGAGAGGAGAGCTTTGAGTCTGTGTTATGTGGCTGATCAATGAAGCAATGATCCCTGCGCTCACAGAAACATTCCTGCTGATTAGTATCTGCTCCCATCATTAAGCACTAGCAGACGGCCTGTGGCACGCGGCTAATAAAAGGACGCATCACATTTGTTCTTTTGTCTGGGATGCGCTTCTGCATGACTCAACTGCAGTAAAGGACATTCCAGTGCTGAATCTGTTTGAACACACAGCTCAGTTTCCCTCTCCCTTTGATGCCTGGATTTTCAGACGATATCTGATCCCTGACTGATCATTAGCTACAGAATTAATGACACAGTCTACAATGCTCAAAACATTCAAAAATGTCTTACAAATATCTAAAGTTTAAACAATACTAGTTACTTTTGTTGGTTTCTTTTAGAGAGAGAAAAAAAGAGTTTACCTAATAGCAAGACTGTTCTGTCTCTGCACAGCAAATTGTTTTATTTTCCATTAATTAAAAAAAAATTTACTGTTATGTAATTTTAAAATCAACTAATTTAATTTGGAAAGAAGCGAAGCCAAAGAATTTTAACTAACTCAAAAGTACACACCATAGAGGTCTTAGTGACCATCCAAAACACAAAACCAAACTCAACTAACTTACTGTTTTAACAAAACAGACTGACTGAGAGAATTACCCACAAGGCCTTCTGGTAATGTATTAATGTAGTTTTCAAGCACATTCACTGATAACTGACTAAAAAAAATAATAAATCGAAAATAAAATATATATAAAAATAAATAATTAATATCAGTAAGAATAAATAAGTAAATTGTATATAAATAGAAAAAATAAACAAAATTTGGCCAAAATGAAAAATGAAAAAAAAAAAATAAAACTTAGTAAATTAAGTAAATAATAATTAGTACTGAATAATTACAAATAAGAATAAAATAAAATAAATTCTAAATATAATGGATAAAATTAGTGAATAAATAATCCACATTAATAAGTAACTAATAAATACAATAAGAACTAAATAAGTGTAAAATAATTAGATAAATATGAATAAGTGAATAAAAAAATGAAACACAAACTTAGCCAAATAAGAATAAATAAAACTAGAATTATAAGTAAACAAATGAATTTAAGACATGACTAGATGGTTTAAAAAAGGGTAGGCAACAACCTTCTGTGCACTTGGCATTAATTGAACCTGATGACCTCACTTCTTATTGTTACAACTTTTTTTTCACCAAAGAGCTGAAATTTCAGCAAGCAATCAAAAAGCATAAGTAAGAAAAAAAATCAACTAATTAATTTGGAAGCCAAAGAATTTTAACTAACTCAAAATGATTCCAAATGTATAATTAAGTTGACTTCCTACATATGAAGGTCAGTGCGACTGAGGCAGCTTCTTTCATTTTTGAAGCTGTCAGCATGAGAGCCACAGAAACACGGCATGACATAATGGCCTCTTGTGGCAGCCTCTGAAAGTCCTCGCCACACTTCAGCGGTTAGCAGAATAACTCTTCCCGCTTCAATTACCTCCCCGTCACCTCCTCTCTAGATGGGATGATGGGGAACGAGAGAGGGAAGACTGCAGCCAGCCTCGTGTGAAGGTACATTAACATTTGTCAGTCAGTTGGCAGGGACATGACAAACAAAAATGTAAACCGCTCAAAACAAAGTGTAATATATAATCCACGTCGAAAATGTGAACGCTAGTAGTGTTTTCCCTGCCAACGGGCTCTCAAAAACCAGCGGACCACATCTTGGGTTGAGTGTCTTTACAAGAGTGAGGATGTTCTGTACTGGAAGCTGTTGAAGAGACAGCAACAAATCCACTGCAAAGACAAAAGCAGACCTGACATGAAAAGACGAGCTCGTCGCAGACACTGTGCCATTGTTTGTTTTGTGAAAAGAGGTTGCAAGAATGAACTATCATCCTAATTAGTCACACACTATTAGCTAGCTTAATTACCCAGAGCCCTGAAGCCACAAGCCTCTCTGGAATGATCAGACGCTCTGCATTGTAGAGAAAATGGGCGTCTCTTATCTGACTTTGATGAGGTCGACAAGGAAGATGCAGCTGGCATGCTTGATTTTTAAATGTGATCTCCTCCAGTTTTGTCAGTTTGAACCTAATTAACAAAACAGCCAATGGCAGCAATTTGTTAAGCGTCTCGTTCACAATCAGAGTAACATGCTGTGCAAGACTGTGATCAGGAGACGGAGAGATTGTGTAACTCCGGGTCTCTCCGGGCAAACGTTTCCGCGGCATCAGATGAACATTATCTGGGTTTTTAATCTCATCATGTCAGTGCCTATCCAAGCCAAACATTGAAAATGTGCAGTGCTGGGGGTCCTGCAGGAGCTGAATTGAAAAACACGATGCATGCAGTATACTCTCAGGAAACAAGGCACGAAACTGTCACTGGGGCGGCACACTTTCCAAATGAACTTATGTATTTGTAATGTATTAATATGCATCACTTTCTGGCAAATCTGAAATGTCCTTCGCGCAGTATACCACACAAAAATACAAATAAAATGGCCATCAACATGTAGTGTTGACAAAAATATTTAAAAAAAAATTATCTTTCCTTTTTTATTATTCTTTTTCTTTTTTGAGCAATCTAATGATTGTGAAGTGAAGAAAAGAGGTTTGTTGCCCTGAGGCAACATTGTCCAATATTGGAGGAATAGAAGCAATAACAACTGGCCTCACCACCTGCATATAAATTAAACAGTCAATAACCCAGTGGTAGGATGTGAAAATCTATAAACAAAGTCAAAACGGAGCTTGCTTTTTGCAAAGAATCTATAAATGCATGGCTTCAGAAGCACTTAAAATGTTGTAAAAGCCTTTCTTTAGCTAGAGCCAGGCAGAAGAGGTCCAGTCAAGTGGAAGGGATTAAAAACACAAAGTGCTATTTTCAGACTGCACTGTACAAAACAGCAGCCATCCCGGAGCTAAGCTGCCTCTCAGCCGCCCTGTGCCATGGACGTGAACCCTCTGGCCTCATGTCAAAACACTCGATATCCTCTAAAAGTTCAACACAATTAACATTTAACACGCTGCTTATGGTGCATGAATAATCTTCTGAAGAATTCATGCTCAAGTTTAAGAAATCCTTTACCATTAATGAGCACTTTCCACACTGCATTACAGACCGTGCAGCCCGTCTTGGCCCGGTTCCCGTGGGGAACAGCACCTGTCACAAGACAAGCTGTACTCTTCAGGGTCTACAGGGGCAGTCAGGCAGAGCCAAGCCGAGACGCGAGCGTGTGCTTGTAGTCATCAGCTATAACTTTCTCACCTTTCCTTTCTCCTGTGTATCTGAAGGTTACAGTTCTATGCAGATCATTTCCTGTCAAGCCCAGGAAAGAGCTCTCTGGCCTTCTGGCATCGCTGTCTAGGCCCCAAAAAGGGCCTCTGAAAGAAAGGATCTACAACGAGAGTTTGGGCTTGGACGTTAGCCCCCTCATTCCTGTCCTCTATATAAATTAGCATTTGAAAGGACTTGTAGTAGGGCTGCCCCCTAATAGTCGACTAATCGTTAGTCGACCAGAAGAGGCTTGGTCAACCAAAATTTTATTAGGCGCAGAGGAAGAAATTTTTGTCATCTATATGAGGCTTGGTCAACCAAAATTTTATTAGTCGCAGAAGAAGAAAAGAATCCACAGGCGAAGTTGTTAATTTAGTACATTGGGCAGGACATCCAAACGCTCACCTATCATTCATCCACCATAAATATGGCTTATCATAATGGCCACTCAATGTAATGTTAACCTAAAGAAATGTGCACTGTTCAAGTGTCTGTGTTGAGTGTGGAAGCTGAACAGCGCTCACAGCAGGACAAGATGGAGGCGCAGGTGCGCCCATTTGCTCCTAAAATATTTTGTCATTTTTGGTCATACAGGTAATACATCTTTCAAATCTGTAAAGGTTCTGTTTATTTGTGTGCACTCACAATAAAAAAAAACAAACATGATGCACTTTCTGCCATCTCGGTCTCTCTGAACTTGAGCATGAAACTCCATGTATATTTGGAGTTTTTTGTCTTTTTTTCTCTTTGCCTTACAGACATTAAATATATATCTATAGAGAGTGAAATGTCTTCTTGGAAATGAGCTAATTCAAAATTTGTTTTTTTTTTTTTTTTTTATATTTGTTTTATATATATTTATTGTGTGTGAAATGCCCAGTGCGGAGATGACGAGTCGGTGTTGCAGAGTTCATCTCTTCAACAAAAACTAAATCGAAAACAAAGAAAGCATGGGTTTATCAAATTATTAAAATGTTAATGCAGCCTCCTTACTGTTTTTCCCTGATTCATTCATAATCATTACTTCTGCCCGTGTGCTGTGGCAAGTTTTATGTGTGTGCGTGAGCTCTTATTAGGCTATGTAGGCAATTAAAGGCTCATTATAATGATTTAAATGGTTTATCAATAAACGTGCGATAAGTCGACTAATGCTTAAAAATGAACGACTACTAGTCGACCAGAAAAATTCTTAGTCGAGGGCAGCCCTAACTTGTGGAGGCATAGACTGTTGAAGGGAAGGGAAAGACAGAGAATAACAATAGTAAAGCGCAGCGGTTCCCCTCACAGTCAAACCCTTATTCTTCTGCTAGCTTTGAGGGTCTTGTAAAAAAAAAAAACCCTTTGTCAAGTGTGCATGTGTCGGTATTTCGTTTTCCTAATGGATCCTCATTATTACATTCTCCTCCTTGAGGAACTGGTCATCAAATCTTCAGACACTGAGCTCTTCATATTCAAAGTCTTAAAGAAATGGCTTGCCTCAAATATTCATTTGTTGATGAATCATTTATTCATCCTGACATTGTTCCAAACCAGTTTTTTTTTTTTCATGGAAACACGTGGAAAAGGTAAATTTTTAGAAAAATATCCTTGCAATATTTAATACACTGTATTAAAAGTGGAGGACTAGGGCTGTCAAACTCCAAAATAACAAAACAGCATAATAAAAGTCGTGAAGAATCACTGAAAAGCTTGAAATCCACCATAGATCTAGTAGAGAACTAGTGAAGTCTGATTCATGAACAAATTATTTTAAGTTTAGAGGTTTGGATAAATCAGTTAATATCAGTGTGAATGATTTGTTCACAAGTCAGAATGATTTGATTCGGTTTCAACTTGATGGGCTCAATTATCCAGTTAACAACTAACTGGAGGAAGATTATCAGTAAATATATCTTAAAATATCTTTTAAAAAATGTAAGTCTTTTGAAGCACTTTTATTGAGCTTTTGTATCCTTTTTAATGTTTGAAAGTTTCAGCCCTCATTTTATAAAGAGTGGCTGGGATATTCTTCAAAAATTCACCTTTTGTGATCCGAGGAAAAGCAAGCAAGTCATGCAGGTGATGGTGAATAAATGTCCAATTGTAAATCTCAATCGCAAAAAGTGTTGTACATAAGGCTACACACTTTGTCCAAGCCTCGTACCTAAAGTGCCTCAGTTTACTGATCCTAGTTTCAAAAACTACATTTTCTCAGCACCTTTTATGCCACTCTTCCTGTCCCATTTCTCACTATGTAGTGGAATTTGCCAAGCAGCTGTCAGCGAGAAGATTCCCGACTCACAGACATGGAGCCTCTCCTAACAGGAAGCACTTAAATCACGCCTAGCAAAACATTTCATATTCTCCATTCTCAAAAGTTTGTTTGCCTACAGGTGCTTCACCAAGTGGGCAAGACAAATTCAGATCTGACCCAGATAAATACACTCACTGGCCACTTTATTAGGTACACCTTGCTAGTACCGGGTTGGACCCCCTTTTGCCTTCAGAACTGCCTTAATTCTTCGTGGCATAGATTCAACAAGGTGTTGGAAACATTCCTCAGAAATTCACTCACTAGCCACTTTTTTATTGACACATCATGCAGTTGCTGCAGATTTGTCGGCTGCACATCCATGATCGAATCTCCCGTTCCACCACATCCCAAAGCTGCTCTATTGGATTGAAATCTGGTGACTGTGGAGGCTTTGATTAAAGTGAACTCATTGTCATGTTCAAGAAACCAGTCTGAGATGATTTGAGCTTTGTGACATGGTGCATTATCCTGCTGGAAGTAGCCATCAGAAGATGGGTACACTGTAGTCATAAAGGGATGGACATGGTTAGCAACAATACTTAGGTAGGCTGTGGCATTTAAACAATGCTCAAATGGTACTAAGGGGCCCAAAGTGTGACAAGAAAATATCCCCCACACCATTATACCACCAGCCTCAACCGTTGAGACAAGCAGGATGGATCCATGCTTTCATGTTCTTTACGCCAAATTCTGACCCTACCATCTGAATGTCGCAGCAGAAATCAAGACTCATCAGACCAAGCAACGTTTTTCCAATCTTCTATTGTCTGATTTTGGTGAGCCTGTGCAAATTGTAGCCTCCGTTTCCTGTTCTTAGCTGACAGGAGCGGCACCTGGTGTGGTCTTCTGCTGCTGTAGCCCATCTGCTTCATGGTTCGACATGTTGTGCATTCAGAGATGGTATTCTGCATACCTTGGTTGTAACAAGCGGTTATTTGAGTTACTGTTGCCTTTCTATCATCTCTAACCAGTCTGCCCCTCCTCTGACCTCTGACATCAACAAGGCATTTTCATCCACACAACTGCTTCTCATTGGATTTTTTCTCTTTTTCAGACCACTCTCTGTAAACCCTAGAGATGGTTGTGCATGAAAATCCCAGTAGATCAGCAGTTTCTGAAATACTCAGACCAGCCCATCTAGCACCAACAACCATGCCACGTTCAAAGTCACTTAAATCCCCTGTTATTCCCCATTCTGTTGCTCGGTTTGAACTTCAGCAAATCATCTTTACCACATCTAGATGCCTAAATGCATTGAGTTGCTGCCATGTGACTGGCTGATTAGCAATTTGTGTTACCAAGCAATTGAACAGGTGTACCTAATAAAGTGGCCGGTGAGTATACATTTATCACTGAAAATAATGACATTAACATTAAATGGTCACAATGTTCACACTATATTTATTAATGGATTGCCATAAAATACAGGGTTCACTGAAATGTCTATCAAAATTCATTTGGGAGTGTAATTTGTTTTCTTGTAAACAAAATGGGCAACTAGCGGCTATGATAAGCTATAAAACATGTATTTTGGAGGTCTACATAAAAATATAGGTGTAAACGGTATCATTTTGCCATACAGACAGAGCAACTAGTACAGTTTGAGTTCCAAAACAAATGACCTGTATAGGTTAAACTTCCTAAACAATTTTAACTCAAAAGTGTACTCCGATTCACAAACGGTTCTTTTAATGCAGCTGTTCCCAGCCTTTTTTCCTGAGGACCTCTATTTTAATATTATTTTTTTTTATTATTTAATGACACCCATTTAAAAAGAAAAAAAAAGTTTTTAATAAATGCAACAACAGCAGAAACACTCAAATAATGACATTAACAATGATGGGCAGATTTTAAATGGGAATAAAAAAAAAAATAATCACATTAGCTTATTTACCATCAACCGGTTAAAATTTACAACAGTGCATAAAAATTCGGTCTGATTTTTGCATTGGTTTGAACTAAAATTGCAGACAGACTGAATGAAAAAGTAAATCCACTGTCTGACAGCAGGTGGCACTTATGGAACAGAAGAAATAAAGCCGTTTTCCCAATAACCTCTGTAAACAAAGCAGCCTTAGCCTTTTTCCTGAGTAATCGATGAGGACCACCATGATGGATTCAAATGCAATAAGTGACGTTCTACTTGGAGCTGTTCACACGCTTGGACTCGAACTCTATCAATGCCTAATGACTCTGAGGTGGTCAGGTGGTACAAGTTGTAGCCCTCAGAAAAACTCTCAGTTCACAAGTTGTAATTACGAGTTCTATGAGGAAATGAACGCTTTTGTTGTAATCTCGTAATCACGGTATTACGATATGGTGTGAACGCACCTTCACTTCTCATGTTCCAGTTTCCAGAAACAAATGTTAAAATTAGGTTAAAAAAAAGTGACAGTTAATTAAGCTGAAACTTTTTCAATCTAACTAAATCTAATAATGTGCACAGGGTAAAGCTGTGCTGTTGTTGGCTGCCAGTGTAACAGCAATAAGCTTAAGGAATTCCTGTAAAGTAAATCTGTTCGTGTCCGGCGCTGTATGCCTTGCAGAAACGATGACAAAAGAAAACCAGCATGGCTTTCAGCGGTTAAGTTAAAATACTGTGTGCTCATTTTGTGGACAAAATCCCATGAACTTTGCCCTGATTGCCAGCTGTAAATATGCCCTCATCTGTTTTCAATGCAGCTAACCTCATGTCACTTCATGTCATCTTTCTACTCATTAAACTTAACAGGTGAGTTACTGCTAAAAGACAGTCACTGCAACAATGTGGTGTTTTGAAAGTTTGTTGTTGTTTGCTTTTTAGTGACATTTTCATAGGTTTAACATTATATTATCGGCTCAGAAAATATGTTAATTTAACAAGAAACACCAGAGACTATAAAACATCGTTCCAGTCGGACAAGACTTCATCCCTATTTATAACCCACAAACTAAAGTGAGCTATGCAACCTTTATTAAATTGACCCCCAGGTTGGGAACCACTGTGAATAGTTACCTGTTTGAATCATTCTGAAACACTACCCTCTACAGAGATATAATTGTTTCATTTATTCCCCATTATAGACTGGAAGAATGCAGTGAAGTCCTCCACTCTAGCCTCGAGATGAGCACAGACTGGGCCAATGCATTCTTCCCCTGCATTAATGCCAGAGCGGACTCGCCATTTGATCCTTTGTGACGGGGCCGCCGGTCCAATTGAAATTTCCTGCTTGCTGACTAGAGAAGCCGACCTCTGTGTGACTGTTCCAGCGAGGACTCAGTCATCCAGACACTAATGGAATAGCCCAGCGCTCACAATCACCTTACAGAAGCTCCTCAAAGAACCCAGAACAACTGGCCAAACGGCCCCATTACCCAGCTCTAATCTCCCTCAAAACAGGCACGTTAAAAGAGAGTGGTTGACAGCCATAATAGAGAGAGGGGGCCAGGGAACAATACTGCCCCATCCACCGCACGTCTTAGTGTTGGGTCTTATTGTGGCCCTGGCTGGGAGAAGATTTTTGTATAATAGCTTCCTTTCCTGTTAGAGAAGAGAGAGATTTCTCGTCACTCATCACTCCACCTCTTTATTCTCGCTAGTTTTTGGCTCGGTTTTGGGAACGCCAGTCAGGATGGGTCAGGGAGTTGGAGGCAGTCGCTCGGACTCTTCAAGTTATGTGGGTGTTGCGATATTCAAGGTTTTCTTTAAATGGAAAAGAATAATACATCTTGTTATATAGAGCACAAGATAATAAGTTATCAAGAGATTTTCCAAAGCTGTGGAAAGCATTTATAGGGCAGCCATTTGATTTTTAACAGTTCCACTCTACGGAAGGTAGACTAATAATTAAGTACTGTGAATCTACTAAAGATCATTTAATATACTGTATTGCTATTTTAAAAGATAACAAAATTAATCAAGAGAGAATTGCAAAGTTACTCCCACGATTGTTTTATTTGTTAGTATACACGTGCAGACTGACGTCTTTAGTCACTGTCACATTTTTGCCAGTTATCATCATCTCATCAACCTGATCTCTAAGGAAATGTAGCTATTTTACAAGGTGTACAATCAGTGTTGCCAAGTCTGTTGTTTTCCCGCGGAATTGGGCTACTTTAACACTGTTGCCGTAGGTTGTTTTTCATGTCCGCGGGTTGAAGCGACCCCAATAATGTGATACTTAGCCCCTGGAATACAAATTTTATTGGAGGATCCCCACCGAAAAATGCGTATTTTACCTACAGAATGCGATTTTTACCGGGGAACCCCCCTCAAAATGCATTGGGCTAGGTTTGGACTAGTTTTGAGTAGCAATTGGGCTGGTTGTGTTGTGAAAACCTGGCATCTCTGTGTATGATGCGAATCATACAAAAAGCCCGTTCACACCGCCAGCGACTTTTTCGCTGCTTATCGCTTGTGGCTGGCAATTGGTCGCACTAGTTATCCCACTACTGGTTGCATAGTTAGCCTGTAACACTTCACTACAGCAGATGAATCACGTGCTCTCCACTGACTTCACTCCCATTGGTTGTCACTCCCGAAATTCCCTGCTAATTTGCATAAAGTTGAAGAATTCTGAACTTTTGTCGCTTGACACGCCCACATTCCTTCGCCAACTGTCACTGTCGCTCATGTCACCGGAAGTCATCAGATCTCCATTGAAAATAAATGGGATTATGTCGCTCTGTCGCTGTGTGTTGTTGGCGGGGTGAACGGGGTTTAAGATTTTTAGAAAAAGGCCCACCCTACCCCGTCACTGGGGTGTGAGCAGATCATACAAAAACGCAGGCTACATGCAGTATGAGATTGTGCAAATCAATACGAATTATCCAGCAATTTGCCAAAATGTTACCGTGCTGTAAATGTGTTAATGTGCTGTGTGACAAGTTAAAAAAAAGTTTCAGTGCATCCGAGAATTATAAATTTGATAAATGTGTAAAGTAAAAGATGGATTTCTTTGTTCTTGTCTGTCCTGCTCCAAGAACAATGACCACAAATAGAGTGAAGAGCTGCAACAAAACCCAACAGGAGAGGCTTCCTGATTTAAAGTAGCAGGTGAAATACGATTACAGCTGATGAGAGCCAAGAGGCGGCAGGAAACCGAATGATGAAGAGCAAACACCACAGTCTCTCTCCTCAGGACCGCTGGCCGGGGGAGGGGAGACAGATGAATGAGACGCATCCTCCCTCACTGCAGCACCGCAGACAGTGATGGAGTGCCACGATATCACAACTACAGATGGAGAGATAGATGGGCACGTGTGGGGTTCCATAAGAAAGATAAACAGAACCGAGAGCGAAGGATCGCGCTGATTTATGGGCTGGCATGAGATGGTGGTTTTACAAGGCCTGTCTGGCTAGTTAAACGACTCTCATCGTAAAACAAACTCTAAATCAAACACGATAGCTTGGGTTGATTCTTAGAAGACAATTAAGTAAATAAAAATGTTAAAATTATTAATATATTTAATTAACATTGTATATTACACTGAATTTACTATTTACTAAAGAAAATGCAAGTAACACATTGAAACTCTGAGCAAGACTGAAATATTTTTTTTTCTTTTTTACACTGTAGAACTATTATTAAAATTAAAATTATGGCCAATATTGAGAAGCCAGTAATCATTTTCATTTTTATAGATAATTGATAAATCGCCAGTATTAAAATAATTTACGAATTTGTATCAATTAAAACTAAATAAATACTACTACCAGTGAATGTATCATAATATTATAATGTACAGTAGAATTTTTAGATTCGCTAAAGATAACATTTAACATTGTTCGTTAATTTAAGCTAAATTTATTAAATATAATTAAATGTAAAATAATTATAATAGTATATTGTATTAATATTAAATTTGTTAAAACTCTAAAAGCTGATATTAATAATTGCTACATGTGAATTTAGGCATAACAATAGAGTAAATTAACGTTAAAATTACATTTCACATAACGTTATACATTACATTTAACATTGTTCATTCATTGTAGTTATTAGATGCATTGAGTTAATACATTACGGTTCATATAAGAAAACATTTCATTTTTAAAATTACCTGAGGGCTAGATGATAAATAAACAATTAACTAATCCATCCATCCATCTATCTATTGGTTGGTAACCAATATATCATGCATCCATGCATACATAAGAACAGGGTTGCCAGGTTCATACAACAAAACCTGCCCAGTCGCTACTCAAAACTAGCCCAATCACATTTCGAAAGGGGTCCCCCGTTAAAAGTTGTGTTCTGGGGATAAAATACACATTATTGGGGTTGCTTCAACCTGTGGCAATGGTGTTAAAGTAGCCATATTCCACGGGAATACCGCAGACTTGGCAACACTGCTTAAGAGTATCCTTGATCTAATTTTTGAGCATTACATTAAATTACACTGGACATGTTTCTGTGGACTTTAGCAATAATAAATACATGCCACGATGAGTCAGACCATTAAACCTCTACATGACCTCAAGAACAACCATCTCAAGTGCTTTAATAGCATCACTAAGCAGATTTACAGAAATACTACTCAACACTTTCTTGCTCATTGAATTGCAGTCTCGAGTGGACCTAATGAAATGTCCCGTTGCTTTCTCTAACAGCTTTATTAAACTCTTTCTAGAGATTCTAGCATCCACCCAAATACAAAGTGAGATGTCACATGTGAATGGAAATCTTCAGATAGAAGCACAACCTTATCCCAAGGAAAACCAACAACAATTTCATGAGCGCAGTTCTTCTAGGCACATAAAAGGCCACAGTCCCTCATGTATCAGAAAACACCAGCAGCACAGAGCTATTGTTCTCCCTGACATACAACTGATATTTATACACGGACTGTCAGCGCGTAACAAAGACTCAGGTTTCTCTAGGTTGCATGTGGATCCTTTGTTCTCTTTGGAAAGCGAGAGAAAGAGAGATGGTACAGCAAAACCCAATCAACAGATAGACAAAACGGGACAACAATGACAGATACTGAGGGATCATTCACAAATAAGAAAAAAAAACATTACAGGGAGTTGACGGATGGTAAGTCCTGGGAAAGGTCACAATGCAGGAGACAAAAGTGGAAAAACCAATGAGATGCACTTTAAGCTAGATATCTGAGCTTCTTTACTGTTTTAATAGCAACTCCCAAAAGAAAAAAAATGCTTAATTCTTCAGGAACAAGGACAAACACGAGTGTATCACTAGTTAAAGCCACCAGGACTTGGATTTAAGTTATTTGGATAAAGATGAGAACATTCCTCCAGGGCTGGATAAAAACACCTTGTAAACAAGCAGAAAAATGAACATCCAGTCTTTAATCTGACAAGGAACTAGTTCTTTTCAGCTTAGCATTACCTTCAAGCACTGTTTCCTACCTTTGTGCTTGCCAAAAGAGCAGGGTAGCTTGGCAACAGGAACAAAGACAAAGTCAAAGGAGTCTAAAGGGGAAAGATACCATGGCCCCCCTTTAAACACATCCAACCAACCTCGTGAGACAAAAAAACACATTTAAAGAGGCTCTCGCTTCACTCAAAGCAGGACAAATGGAGTCATGTTGGTGTCTGCCGCTGGGAAACCTTGAGCTAGACCAGACAGGAGGAAGAGAAAGTAGCAACAGGTGCTTAAATCAAGCATGGCTTCTGAACAGCAGCTGGCTTCAGTCTGACAATTAACTCTTAATCTTACTGTGAAAAATAATTCAGATTTTAATGGTAAAAAGACTGTAAAATGGTGTTTAGTATTTGTGTGAATGACACAGCACACCTTCCATATAAGTATATTTGTTCTCATCTTGTGGAAAAGCTGCTTGTGTTGAGTTCTTGTTCATCATCAACAAATTGTACTATGTGAAATATACCAGTATGTGATTTAAATATAAATTATTTGTATCCATCTATTGTATCTCTCACACTCTCTATATATAACCTGAGGAAAAAAACGTGAACACGTGCTGATGTACAATAGTTATTTATTAAGATTTGTTTAATGTACACTTATCATGTCTCCAACACAGAGAATGCTGATAAATAAAGCTAGTTATAAAAAGCTTTAAATCAAAGCACACACACACACAAAAAAAATCTTTTTTTTTTTACATTACAGATATTTACAGTATTTGTGGTATTTTGCTCATTTTTTTACACAAAGTTTGACAAGAGTTTGCTAACCACGGACCTCAACGATGGTAGACGCCATGTTTAATTTTTCGTGAATGAAAACGAGGCTGTAAGGGATAAAAGCCCAGTGTAATTTTCACAAAACATTTTGACACCAGGATATTTTTTTTTTTAAATATGTATTTTAAATGTTGTGTCAGCAGAACAATCAATATAACTTGTGATTTTTTTTTTAATTATTATTATTAAATATAGTGTCTACATAAGGTCCATTGCATGAAGCAGACGTTTGCATTAACGGGATGATTTGGATTCTTCTTTAGTGCATTTCTTATGCTAGCCAGTATGAGTTAAATGAGCAAAAATACTTCCGACTAGCTTTAATTGTGCTAGAAATAATTAATCTTGAATCATATGTTTCCCTAAAGGAAGATTTGGCGATAAAAAGGAACTGAAAAACACTGCAGGATTTGGGAAATATTTAAGGCTAGTTAAAGAACGTAAGCATCAGATTTCTGTGCTCACAATGTGTTTGGGGAGTCTGAAGTGTTTTGTGGAGCTTCAGGAGGGACAAAGGACATGAGAGCGGACCGCCCTCTATTGGTCAAGGCATTTCAATTCTCAGTTTAGTGGCATAACAGAACTGCATGCAGAATGCCGGCGTCAGCAGCTGTGGGAATATGCTGATGGATAATAAAAATCTCTCGGACGTATGAATTAGATCCCAAGAGGTCAGAGGGAAATGATCAATAAATGAATCGTGAGGCATTCATCACTCTAATGTATAAGAGAGGGGTGTTAGGTAGAAGTTTAATGGCAAGAAAATAAAAACAGAGCAGTAAGCTTAAATTAACACTTTTTATCTGCACAATTTCCCCTTTCTTAAAATATTTCCTTGTGTTCAACAGAACGGTTAGCCTGGCCAGCAGGCAAGGGCTTTTGTCTGGTTAAAAATCTAGTGATTAGAGGGTACAAACCAGGCGTTTAATACACAAACACAATGTATATTCATACTTTTACCACATTGGCCTGTCAAATCAATATTTCTGGCTTGAGCGTAGAACTGCTTTGTGACTAATACAACTTGAATTTGTTAGCCTACATAAAGCCGAATCCCTCATCTCGCTCAATTTGTGTTTAATAACCTTCAAAAACACTGCAGTTAAAACACCCGCTCTTTTGGTAGCTTAACAAGAAAGCTAGCTTTGTGTTTGGCTGAACAAATTTACATAACATTCATATTGTACAGTAAAAGATTATCAAATAAAACCTCGCACATACAAAGGAGGCCGTTTACCAGTTAAGTGGAGCTGATCGATTGTCTCGTTTTAAAGCCAGCTGGTTTTTCCCACTCAACGTGTGCTTATAAAGTGCTAAGGATTCAAATTGCATTGAGGTTTAGAAAAAAAAAAAAAAAAAAAAAACTTCTGTGGGGTGAATCATTAATTTTCATTCTCCCTTTCAGTCATTTAGGGATGGAAAAGTGATTAACAAACAATTAATTAGACTCTTTTGCACTTCCATTTCTGTGGTTCTCACTAAAATGTTTTCAAAAAGCATCCCTTCTATTCATAAAAAGTATTTTGTGACCTTTTTAAAAGAAATAAAACCTTGGGACTGTATATAAACCAAGTCTGGTCCAAAAGACTGCAAAAGACATTGTAACGTGGCAGGGATGAAAGAAAAAGGATGGAAATATATAGAAACTTAATCACTGCATTGCCCACTGCACTTTGAGTTCACTCACTTTGATTATTAGTATCTTCATTAGTCAAATGTCCTTCAGAAAGTGACTTTTCTGGTCACTGGAAAGCCAGCTGTCTCTCAGCGTGATGCCGCTTGCTGTTATAAATCTCTTTTTGATCTTCACAGGAAGTCTGTGTGTGAAAAAGTGCCCGCGGTAGGTTTATCTGATGTACTGTTCCCCAAACTTGTGCTCCAGGCCCCTGCTCGCGTTCATAAGTGTACGTGAGGGACGGAAGGCACCGCTGAAAATCAGGTCACAGGAAACAATCAGTTTAAACTTCCTGTCCAGGCCTGACACCCTTCGAGACCACAGGTATGTGCTTCTAACTCCGGTTTACAAGTCCACAACCAGAGACCAGCAGCCCTGCTTGGAGGCATTGTGTGAGAGTGGATGATGAAGAGGGGGCCGAATCAGCAGAAAAAGATCTCTCCGTCCGGGGTAGAGCCTGGAACCACAGCGCTCTGAGAATCTGCAAAGAGAGAAAAACTTATTTGACATTTGAGCTTTCATAAGTAACTGCAATAACAACATGAAATGGCATTTACAACACACTGAACTTACATGATGAGTCATATTTCTAAGTGAAAACAATATTCAGTGGTATAATTACAGTGTGAGAGTTTGTTTCATCTGTCAGTATCTGAACGGACTGTAAAAAGCTGATACTTATGGGAAAATGTATAGTCAGCCAGTCATTACCACGAAACGACTGACTGTACTTAATTTATGACTGTTTCAAATATATAACTGGAGTAATTGACTAATGGCATATTAGCACTGAAGACTACTTTCATTGCTACAGTCTCTAAAAAAATAAATAAAAATGATTAACTATCAAATTAAATCTATCATTTAAAATAAATTAAAATATAATATATATATATAAAATATATATATATATATATATATATATATAGAAAGATAAACCAAACAAACAACCTTCATCCAAAAAATAACAAAAAACAACAACATTGTAAAACATTACATCAAATAATTTCTATACAAAAAATAATTCTATATAGAATAAAGGATATAACAATAATATAATATATAATAATCATACAAAAACATTAAACTCCATGTAAAATTAAATAAGCAAATATATAAAAAAAAAAAAAAAATCAAACAACCAAACAACTAGTCTCCATGTAAAAAATGTAAACATAAATAAGAAAAAATCTTCATAATAATAAAAAAAAAAGATATAAAATGAAATAAAGGTAAAAAACGAATCATATAATCTTCATGCAAAAAAATAAAAAATCTATATAAATCTACATATAAATAAAATAATTAACTTTTATACAAGAAAACGAAAAACTATGTAAAGTTAAATAAGAAAATGTTAAAAGGAGAAATTAAACAAATTATCTCCATTAAAAAAAAACTGATTAAATCTATAAATACAAAAAGAAAGAAAAATAATACAATAAATAAAATAAAATCTATTAAAACAAAGTATTCCAAATGATAAACCAATCTTCATACAAAAACTAAATAAATTCATAAATATTAATTTAATTAACCAATGAATTTGGTTTTAGTGGTAATTTATATGAAAATACTGGTCCACATAATTATGCAGTTGACCAATTAGAATCAAGTACTACAGAGAACGGAGTAATAATTCTATTATTTCTTGCCACCCATGTGGCATTAAATCATCAGAAAAGTAGTTTCAGAACCGGTCACTGAAATCAAACATGTAATCGAATAACATGCACAGATGACTTGTGCACAATAAGAGCAGAGAGTAACTGAGAAAGTAAAAGGTGTCTGTTTGAATTTCACGTTGAATACTCAAGCAGATGTACTGTGATGATGATCTACACTCTACCTGCAGTCTGGCTCTGCTGCCCTTTTCCCTTCTTCTTCTTCTTGTCCTTCTTCTCCTTGGGTTTGGCCAGCTGTAGCAGGCGGCTGGGCATCTGGCTCTGCGCCTCGCTGTTCTGGCCCTTCTGGCTTGAATTGGAGGAGAACAGACTGAGGTTCTTCCCTTTGCGTTTGGAGTCCATGCGGGACAGGACGTCTCTGGCAGACGGAGACGAGGAGAGCTCCACCTCTGAGGGGTCGCGGTCCAATGAACCAGTGCTCTGGAACTTTGAGGAGTCCTCAGACGTTGTGGAAGGGGTCCGGTTCTTCTTTAATTCCTGCAGATGATGGTGCGGAAATTCAAATAAATGTGCAAACATTCTCTTAAAAATGGTGTTTGTTTAGACATGACATCAAAACGCAAAATGAAAAACACAAGCTCTTTTTTAGCCAAAGTAGTTGTTACTGCGAGTGCTATTAAGTTTCAAATCATTCTGAGGGTTCAGGAAGAAGGAACTATATTAAGGATGCAGATCATGTGTCAAAAACAAGATGAATATAATTACATAATCGAATGTGCAGGCCTTTTGTTTTCACATTGTTACAGGACAGTTATGTAATTTTGGGGGGAGGAATGGAAAAGATCAGTGATTTTCTCAAATAATCAACATCACATAGTGCGAGAGTACTGTACCATCACAGAATAATGACATGTAAACGCATCTTCAACATATTTTCCTTTGAGATTATATAGAAAACTGAAACTCTGATGAAACATTGGGCAAAAGATTAGTTTTCAGTCCTCGCTCTCATGTCATTCCAGATCCTTGTGACTTTCTTTCGTGGAATGCAAAAGGACAAATTAAGATGGTGTGAGCCACTCTTTTCCATATAATGAATAAAGACCAAAGCTTTAAAGCTTCAAACTCTTCTGAATCAAAGGAAAGGATTCAGTTATGCATCAAATATCACTTTCTTTCATGAACATGCTAAAGCAACATTAGGGCGGATCTCCAGTGAATAATGATTATAAATTTAATTTGTTCCTCATAAGCTATTCAGAAGACTTGGAATATATATTTTTTGATGCATTATCCTCACCTCTGTTTGTCTGATCAGCTCTGTCTCTCTCTGAACTTGCTCTCGTTCTCTCTCCAGTCTCTTCTGGCTGTCTCTGAGCCGCGCCAGGTCTCTCTGATACTCTTCTTTTTTACTCTGCAGGTCTTGCTTCTCCTCTTCCAGCTCTTTCCATCTTCTCTGCACCTCTTCCTCTTGGGTCTGCAGCTGCAACTCCCTCTGGGCCAGTTCCCGCTCCCGCGCTTCCCACTCTTTTTCCCTGCGCCTCCTCTCCTCGGCGTGGGCAGCCTGCTGTTTTTGGAGGCTGGCAACTTCTTGCCGCTGCTTCTCCAGGCTCCGCTGTTTCTCCTGCTCGATTAGTGAGCTGGGCCGTGATGAGGAGGAGGAAGAGGAGGAGTTGAGGGACGAGATGGATGGGTAGCGTGAAGAGGGCTGGGGGCGTTCGTTGAGGGCATGCCGCTGGTCCTCGATGAAGGTGTCTTGCTGGATAACAACAGCCTATGTTGAGGGTGAGCAAAGAAAGCGGTTTTAATTGGCATGCAAACGGGAAAGAGGTAAAGCTGCTAAACCGCAAAGGCCTTGAAATGAGAATATTAATGTGCGAAACTACATTTCAGGTGAAACAGGCCCATCTGGTGGCCATAAAGCACCTATCCTGGGAAAGACAGACAATAACCCACTAATAGTGGTACAAATTTATCAGAGTGCATCTTAATACACCACCGTGCACTCTGCTTGATTACAAGCCTGCAAAATAAACCCCTGCATCTGGAAATGTGCTGCAGATGAGAGCTGCTGGCCCGAAGAAATAACGAGACAAAAAGAGAATGACTCACCTGTAATGTGTTCAGCAGGTCATGGAGCTGAGCGACGCTCTGAAGAACCTGCTGTGGGAGGATAAAAAAGAAAAAATGAAATCGGCCACATCTCTATAAGCTGAGATTACTTTTTTGTCACTTTATATTTTAACCTTTTATAAATAATATAATCTGTAAATAATTACATCTCTAAAATATTTATTACAGTATTATACAAACACATTTGTGTTATATGCATATGCATTTACATAATTATAGAAAAAAAAAAAAATTTTTATTTTCATTAATACAATATAAAATACATAGAATAATTATATAATTTAACACATTAAACCATTTATATTTAAATATTTTATATTTTAATATACTAATATTTTATAAATTAATTAAAATAATTACATGGAAAATATAACATGCAGAACCATTTTAGTACACACTGAAAATCCAAAATTAAATCAATAAAGAATTTTATTGATTTTACAATTGTTTTAATAAATGCAGTTAAGTGTGTGTGTGTGTGTGTGTGTGTGTGTGTGTGTTTGTGTTACTGATATAGATAGATTCAGAAAATAATACAACCCTAACTCAGTCTCATGTTGCACATGTGTTAACCACTAAACCACAGCTTGGAAAGGAAATCTTCCCAATTATAAAGTGTAAATATGGTTAGGGTGTCTGTTCATGCTACTGAAACCAATTCCCCTTTGACCTGATCCTGAAATCTGTTCTGAGCTGTGTCTAAACAGAACAACTTACCTCGTTGTTCCTCTTGAGTAGGAGCAGGGGGTTGGCGTTGCTTGCCTGTGGGAGAGAGAGGCAGTCACATGGTCAGTGCACTGGGTAAGAGGCTACCATACATAAATCAATAATTAGCAATCCATGTGCTCTTCGACAGGGTACTGCAGGACCTGCCGGAAATAAGAAGCTGTGATGACAGGTCGCATTACTCTGCTGCTTAATGTGTCCTCATTATCAAGTTACTATACAGTTATGTTCTGTGATGAGAGTGTGTGTAAACTTCCAGTTCACTTCAGGTAATGATTGCTACAGCAGACATATATCCTGATGCTCAGCACTTAATGGTTTGAGCATATGGTGATACATTGATGACTAATGAATTAGATGGTAATGGGAACACATCTTAGAACAGCACTTGTAATAAGAGTGAACAAAAGCTTTTTAATAATGTACTTATAAAATATGCATATACAACAAATGTATTAGATAAAATATTAAACAGATTCCAAAAATCCAAAAATGTATTTTTATTAATTTTACCAGTTACGCCATCTGCACTGTTAAATTTAGAGATTAAAATTAGACTGCTTCAATAATAGTAACAAACTTTATCTTTATATAGCATATCAAATAATTTTTTTTAACATATACACAAAATAAAAATAAATAATTGAAAATTAAAAATACTATGAGTTTAACATGATGATTTTTATATAAAAAATATGAATTTATTTAATTTATATATATATATATATATATATATATATAGATATATATATAATATATATATATATATATATATTATATATATATAATTTATTTTTATTTTTTTTTCCACTTAAAAAGTAATTAAAATTCATTATTTGTTTTTCATTTGTTCAGCTCATGGTGAAACCATGTTATTTTCACTTCAAATGCTTCCTTTTTTCATGCAGCAATTTTCTCTGCCAAAAAAAATATTTTTTCCCTTCATGATCTTTCTGATAAACACAATAATTTGACCCGTTTGTACCTTCTTTAGAACGCTGTCTGACTCAGTCCTGCGGAGCTCTGCAGAGTCTTCCGTCTCCTCTCTGTCTCCATCTGCAGGAGATCAAACACAATCAGACTCACCTGGAACAATCACCCACGCACACGTGTGGCATCACAAAAACCCTCTCACACACACTCCCACGTTCACACTCATGTGGAAAACACGCCCACCTTTACTCTTTGAGATGTTCATCTGGTGACTATCAAAGCCTCCGAAGGTTTCCGCCCGTCGTGGCAAAGTCACGGGCCCCATCGCACATACACCATCCTGCACTGCTCCTCCAAGACTGTGGTTAACCAGAACCTGTAATGTCTCAACTACACACAATCACACAGAAATTAAACATGGGATATGGTAATTAATGCAAGTAAACACTAAATGGTAGATCACATGTCTGGGCCATATTTCACTCCAAAACCAAGAAACAGAAACAATCATATTTTTAATAAAATAAAATTATTTTAAAAAAAATATTTAAAAAACCCTTTTGATTTAAAAATAGCTTTTCTATTGAGTTTTTGTGAGATTTCGCCCAATAAGGAACAACTGATGGTTACAGAAACATCAAACACAATCCAACAGCTCACAGGAGGCTAAAAGGGGACAGTAATCAATACTCTTTCCTGTTCTTGACCTGCAACGTTAAAGCAATCCATTATCTGTTCCTGCCTTGCGCATTCAGATCAGCTTTACCTATCGATTCTGCCCATGTAGTGTACTGCATGAACTGTGACAAGCACTATCTATCACTCCCACATTCAAAGTCAAAGTGTCTTCTCAGCACTTTCAAGATCTTTCTCACCAAGTACACTAAAATGCCATTCTGGAATATCATTTACCCAATTTTCATTGGTGTTCTGTCACTTTCAGTGGAAGTAAGTTTTTAGAGTAGTTTTAAAGCAGAAATGTGAAGTTTGTATTTTTTGTTAAAGCACGTACATGAATTCTTTCTTATGGGTGAAGCTTGTAATTTCTGTCACTAACAGCAATTTTGTTTTCAAACAGGTTTCCACATACACTTCCCCAGCTGCTATTGGTCAGTAAACACATAGCCCCACCCTCAAACTCATGCCATTGGCTGTGCCACTGTCGCTATGCTAGGATGGTCAGATGTGCAAAACAAACAGTTTTGATAGCTAAATTGTTTACAATATTTGGGGACATAAACTTAGAATGGCTTACTTATAGGTGCCTCTGCACATTGATTTAAAATTAAATAAAGATAAAAAATAACAAAAATAAATTATTTGCTACTCTTTTATAGTGATTTTTCCCATACTCAGTCTCAGCCACTACCAGTATGCAGCATCCATCTGTATTTTAATGTCAAAAATAATTTTAATGTTAACAAGTTGCTACAAATAATAAATAATAATTTTTGCAATCATTTATTGCATTTTATTATTTTTATATTAAAACGTCTAAGTGCATACTGAAAATGCTTCTATTTTTATTTCTATTAATTTGACCAATTGGCATTATTAAATTGCATTATTAAATATTTGAGCTTAAAATAATAAATCATATTATTTGCAAACACTTGTTGCGTTTTATTATTTTCATTATTCATTTAACTAGTACCAGCTACAAGCACAGCCAGTACTGAGGCCTTTCTGAGACTGTGTGAGTCACATATTTAATGCGTTTCCGATTAAGGAAGTCTAACTGGCCAGGGACCATACGATCCAATGCAACAAGTTGCTAACGCCCTCCACTTCACAGATTCATTTTAAAACCAAATTATGTTCTACATTTCAGCCCTCTAAGACTGCAATATTCATAAAAACATATTTCCCATGTATCAAGTTTACTAGCTGCCATGTGTTTGCAAGACGACCACAGTGTTTTTCCAACTTATATAATAAGCATTATATAACCGTACTAGTCATCTCACCTTCCTTTAGAGCCTCTTTCATGATTGGCTGCCCTTTGGTGATGTCATCGGGCGTGGCCCTGAAGAGCATTTTGTTGCGAAGGCTGGTCTCGTCTGGTAGGCCACAGTCACACATGTCCCTGAACAACTTCACTTTCTCCTCCAGTAAAGTCAAGATCTGCTCATCCCTCTTCTGCAGCTGATCTGTGAAGACAGAAGTTCATTTCATAACAGGCAACCTAAGATTCACTTCATTCATTTTAGCAGTATTTATACACCCTTTGACCACTAATTTTCATGGGTTTTTCAGTCATTCTAGCCACTAGAGTTTTTAAAAATCTTTTTAAACAGACTGTACTCATTAATTTCTAGTCAGTGAAACACTACTCACTAATCACTAAACATTCATGAACTTTTAAGACTTTAAATTCTGTGTTTACTTTTTCTCTAAACCCAATCAAACCATATCAACACAAAAAATTAACGTCATTTTAAGCCAGAAAATGAAAGCTGGAATTCTGCACCTCTTAACTCCTTGACTTTGATTTCTTGAAGTCTTCTGTCCTCTTCGTTTTCACTAGGCACACCTTCATCATCATCTCCCTCCCTGGAGGAAATCGAGAGTCTGTAAAGAAAGACTACCAGCTCTCACAAATTGTGACGATTAAAGTACTTTTGATTTTCAATAATGTTAAGCTGACAATTATTTTTACTTATTATTTATACTATTTTTATAAATTAAAAATAAAAACACTGAAAAACAGTGGAATGTATATTATTAAAATACATACTGTGTATTTGTTTAAACATTTGCTAAAGATTAAAATTTTTTAACAATTTAATTTAAGTGAGTGAAAGATGACGGAAAGGTAATCTAAATGTTAAAATAGGAAAAAATAGATATTCAAATTTAAATATTCAATTTTGGCCGATAAAAAAACATAGTTATCGGTTCTTGACTGATATATTGTGCATCCCTCCTCCTTGTATATAAAATGAGAACCAGATTCAGAGACTCACATTGACTGCATGGCCTCCTGAATGAGCTGCATCCATGTGTTTCTCTCTTCCTTAGAGCTGGTGTACACTTCTACCATCTCAGGCTTCTCAATGCCGGCCGTGATCAGGAACAGTCCTTTCTCCTCATTGGCTACTTCCCTCACAATGAGTTTCTGCAGAGAGATGACGGTGGAGCGCTGGTCCTGAGAGTGGAGAACAAGAAGATGAGATGGGACTAGGAAATGATTGGGTGAGGTCACACGATTAGAAAGGTTCAAAGACTGATAGAGTGCCAGAGACATGACACAATACTAGATTCCAGAATCCAAACAAGATGGTGTAAACATGTATTATTGAGGAACACTGTTCTGGGAATCATAGTTAGAGCTGTAATGATAAACATACCAAGGATGCGAATATGTACTTCTGATCTTTCTCCTGTAGGAACACAATCACATCCCTCAGCAGCAGAGCCTGGACATCTGGAGAAGAACACATCAGACAGATTAAAATACAGGCCCTGTTTGTGTTAGTATGGGTGTATACTTCGTTCTGTCAGCGAAATGTTAACGCTGTTCATCCATGTCAGAGGCAAACCTCGCACCACAATTTTAAGGTGTTGTGGGTGGCTTCCATGGCGTTGTTCTGCAGATGCTAATCTGTTTAGCATCTTGTTTTTGTTTAACTGTTGCTAAAGTGGTGTGGGTGGTTGCTAGGGTGGCTTCTTGTGGGTAAGGATGTTCTGAATAATGTTTAGCATGTTGTTGCTGTTAAGTGATTGCTCTGATGTGGCTAGTGAGGGCTTGGATGTTGCTGTGTGGTTGGTAAGGTGTTCATGGTGTTCTTTATAGTGTTTCTGTGGCTCAGTGGTAGAGCATCGCGTTAGTCGCTTTGGATAAAAGCGTCTGTTAAATGCATACATTTATTGGGGAAGTCGTGGCCTAATGGTTAGAGAGTTTGACTCCTAACCCTAAGGTTGTGGGTTCGAGTCTCAGGCCGGCAATACCACGACTGAGGTGCCCTTGAGCAAGGCACCAAACCCCCAACTGCTCCCCAGGCACCGCAGCATAAATGGCTGCCCACTGCTCCGGGTGTGTGTTCACGGTGTGTGTGTGTTCACTGCTGTGTGTGTGCACTTTGGATTGGTTAAATGCAGAGCACGAATTCTGAGTATGGGTCACCATACTTGGCTGTATGTCATGTCACTCACTTCAGTAGTTTTTTAGGCGTGTTGCCTTTGATATGCGAGTGCCAAGGTGTTGTGAGTGGTTTGTTGTTACGTGGTCACCAGGGTGTTGCTATGCAGTTGCTATAAGGTTATTAAGGTGTGCTGAGTGTTTTTTACACATTGTTTTTAAGTGGTTGGTAGGGTGTTGCTATGCGGTAGTGAATGTATTCTGAGAGTCTTTTTTGCATGTTGTTGTTACATGGTTGCTAGGGTGTTGCTATGCAGTTGCTATAAGGTTATTAAGGTGTTCTGAGTGTTTTTTACACATTGTTTTCATGTGGTTGGTAGGGTGTTGCTATGCAGTTGGGAATGTGTTCTGAATGTCTTTTTTACATGTTGTTATGTAGTTGCTAGGGTGTTGCAGGTGGTTGCTATGCATTTCCTATTAGGTTAAGGTATTCTGAGTGACTTTTACACATAATTTTTGTTATGTGGTTGTCAGTGTGTTACTATGCGGTTGCTATAAGGTTGTTAAGGTATTCTGTGAGTTCTGAGAGTTTTTTTCCCCATGTTGTCACATGGTTACTAGGGTGTTGCAGATGATTGCCAGACTGGTGCTATGCTGTTGCTAAGGTGTTCTGAGTGGGTTTTATTATGTTGTTGCTGTTATGCGATTGATTAGGGGTTCTTAGATTTTTTTATCTGTTGATATATTCATTCACCAATGAACCCATTGCACTTGTTCTCACCCTTGAGTCTGCCCGCTGAGTTCTTGAGCTGTAGCGGTCCATCGTGAATTAACTTCTGCCCACGTAACAGATCCTCTCTGGCAAACATCTGCCCGCTTTTCATCCTCATGATGGACTTGCTGTCTGTCCGGCTGTACACTTCCTTTAGCCTCTTTTTCTTCTCATGCTCATTTACTTTATTGTCCACGGCGGCAATCACCTCCTTCACCAACTTCAGACCTTGGGTTACATCTGCATAGTCTTCCTCATTTTCTGTCATGAAATACTTCAGAATATTACCTGGAGCACCACAGATAAATTCAAGGCATAACCTGACTAGAATAGTAACTAGTTGTACCTTTCGTGTGCTGCAGTATTCTCTGTAGTAAAACGGGATACTTTGTTATTCGTTGTGTGACTAACAATATACACTCAGGAATGCTTAGCCGTCGGACAACAGAGCTGCTCATCTTTTTCTGGAAAACAGAAACAGATGTGAAACATGGGACTGGTTCCATTTTAGAGTCTTGAGCAGGAAACAAAACGAGGAAAAAAATAAACCCTCTAGGTTTCTTTTACAAACTAACATTTTTTACTGTGTGAAATTTGTGAAGGCAAAATAATTTGAGATGGCTACCTTGACGAAAGCTTGAAAACGTTTGTCTTTGGTTTGAAACTCCTTGTAGAAGTTCACAGCTTCATTGTGTCTGCTGCAGAACTTCCCATAGACCTTCTTCATTCTCTCGGCACTGGAACCTGAGAACTAGGAAGGAATAAATAGTGGAAACATTTTATTTTACTCATAATAAATGCTCCAGACATTACAAAGCAATGCATTTCTACAGGTCCAGAGGCATTCTGTCGATGTTCCATTACAAGTTTAACCTGAACTTACCTGAGAGACCAGCACGTCCCCAATCTTTCGGATGACAAAACCTTCTTCCTGGCTCCCCGACTCTTTCTTCCTTTCGAGCAGCTGTGAGAAGAACTGTGTGTGCAAGTCCAGAACGTCATCTAACATGGGGAACATCTTCTCCACAGTCTGAACCTCCAGTTGAACCTCTCTCAGTAGCCCTTTACTGTAAACATCAGCCATAATCTTCAAGGTCCTCACGTGGTGCATTTCGGTCTGGATGAGTTCTAATAATGAAAGAAGGCAGGAGCTTTATCACATGACCCTACAAGTGTGTCAATGACCTCACTAAACAGTTTCAATACTTTTTTCACAAAGTCTAAAAATGAAAGCAGAAGCTTCTTTGGAATGTCTGGTGTGACTCTTACCGTAAATGACATCTTGCCTCTTGATAACATCCTTTTTAAGCTGTTTCAGGAATTTCTTGTCCACCGTAAAGATCCAAGAATCTGCTTCCAGCTCTTTGGCATCAGCTTCAAATTCTCCCATCAGCTGACTATCCATCATCTCTGTACCTGCCGTCCACATAAACCAATTAAAATGATGCTGTTTTCTAGACTATGTACACTTATTTCTGTTTATATACAGTGAATGCCAATTGATCGTAAAAATCATCTACATTACCTGTGGTAAAATTTTTGTAATGTTTTGGAAGAAGACTATTATGCTTAACATGGCTGCATTTATTTGATAAAAATACAGTAAAAACAGTTAAACTGTAAAATACTATTGCAATTTAAAATAGCCTTTTCATTGAAACTACTTCATTCCTGTGATGGCAAAGTTGCAATGTTGAAAACAGTAATAATAATATATTTACAATTGCAAACGATTTCATAATTTCATTATAATGAATAGCCACACTGTAAATAATTAATAAAATCTTTATAACATGTTTGGACTTGTATTTTGTTGGTAATGCTTCAATTACGAGATGAAGAGACGTACCCTCATCGGTAAGAGATTCTGTGGACTCGCTGACTTTACTGGTCTTGTGAAGAGAGTCGGTCGACTGGGACAGAAACTTCAGATTCTTTAGAGGAGGGTCTTCCATTTGTCTGAATGTGCAAAGAGCAGAAGATCTGTTATATACTCTGTGGTTTAATACCTTAATGATTTTATAAAACAGTGACTTCAAAATCAAAATATCAAGAGCACAATTCTCATCTGTTTGAATTAAATGCAACAGTAAATAATAAACTAAAAGACATGCAATGGTGCAAAACTGTGATTTTAAGAGCAATTACAATATTAAATCTGTATGTTCTCAGCTAGCATTGGCACTGACCCTGCGATGTTATTAATGGACATGCTCTTGGACAGCGGGTTGCTGTTGAAAGACATGATACTGCTGGGGCTTTTCCGAGGAGGGGCGAGAGGAGCGGGTTGATCATCGGTAACAGAGATGGTGGACCACGGACGATCCCGTGCTGGGAGGGCTAAACATATTAACAAGTTTACATGGTCAGATTTTTGAAATAAAGCAAAAATACATAAAACATGAAGAAATACATGATTCTATGAGGACTTTACTTTTACTTCTAAGCGTGACACCAGGCATCGAGGCAGAATCTGGAACAGTCTGCTGCTGAAAGAAATATTTGAATGGAGTCTTTAATCTTTATAGATCCATATTATGATATTAAAAGAGGAGTTCAATTGCAGCAAACAGGTTTGAAAAAATGTAAATACTAACAGAATCTTCAATTTGGGGTAAACTTTCCTTTTACTCAAATTATTACTACAGTTCTGGTCATAAAACTGACAATAATTAGCAAGAAACATGAAATGCGCTAAAGTACCGTTTATGACAGTCATATGAGAACCAGTATAAAAGACAGTGGATTACCTTCATTTTGACCTTGGCACAAACAGGAAGACTCTCTCTGCAGCCTTTGTGGACTTGTGCATTGCAATCTAAAAAAAACAATCAAACCGTAGGGTCAGTAAAAAATGCACAGGCCTTTATCCATCAGTTTAGCGTGATATTCCACTTGTTCTCATCCAAAAGCAGATAGAATAAACCTGAAGCTGGAAAAAACAGCAGCAAACAAAATAGAAATCTAGAAGAAAAGCAGCACTGAACAAACACTGTGCCGTTTCCTGCTTCTCCGTTTGTGTAGGAGAGAGTGAGATTAGCCTTTTCCTGCCTGACTCCACCTCTGCTACACAGCTGATGTTTACCACAAACTTAAATACAAACACTTTGGTTGAATCATTACTAGTCTTGAACATTTTAAGATTTCATGTATATGTGCCAACTCAGTGTTTCTATTTGTTTTCTCAATGAAAACAAGCTAAAATTGTGAATTTCAGAAGTTACACTGAAAAAATAGATGGGTTGAAATTAAAATTCAGACATTTTATTTATAAACGTATGTCATAAGCGATATTTCAAATGTACATCCAATTTGATGTTATGCAGATTTGCTGTCAATATAATAACCAAAACCGCTAACTTTAATGCTAATTCTCAGTGAAAACATACCTGCTCAGATGGTGCTTTTGCCTTTCTCTGTCGGCGTACTTTGCACCTCATGACCACAAAATTACAGCATAGTTAGACACACCCAAAAGAAAGCTTTACAAAAACAAAACCACGCACAACAATCTCAGATCGTGTGCATGATGGTATCAAGGGCTGCTAGACCTTAAACAACCTTCATGTTTGAAGGTGAAAATTTCCCTGCAAGTTCACAACTTCCCAGCAAACCCCATTTTACAAGGAACTCAACATACACTACTCAACATATAGAAGACCAAACCTGCAAAAAAATTAATAAATAAATGTAACAACAGGAAAATAAATAAAGGAATAAATGATTTGATAAAACAAACAATTCATTTGCAATAAAATTTAAAGAGCTCATATTTTCCCTGATTCATATTATGATGTCAAATTATTTTATAGCGACTGAATTCTGCTACTTATCCTCAGTTTTTTCATTAATCCGGAAACCATCAACATCTCCGATGAGTTTCTAGGTTGATGATGCATCTAGATACACCCAGTGAAGGTTTCTAAGGCTTGTTTATTTTGTAATCACAAAGAAAATACTGACTTCCAAAAGCATTGCAAGCCTAAGTTTATCATAAACCAATTGCACCAAAGGTCTCTACGGTCTACTCAACTGGACTGTTTTGTTCTTCATAGAAGCCGTTGGTTGGTTGGGAAACAACCCCGATCATTTCACCTGTTGCAGAGTCAAGATTTTCTTTGTGATTGCAAAATAAACTGCCATTAGTGTGGAAACCTTCCATCCACTGGGTGTCTTCAACCTAGAATCTGACAACGTAATGATTCTGGGCTTGATGACAATGCTGTGTGAGGAAGGATCACACAAGTAGCTGGATTCAGCTTTGTGCCTCTATTTCTGGAAAATTGTGGTCGCTATAAAATAATTTAACATCATAATGAGAATCGATAAAAATAACTCTCCAGTTGATCTGCCTCATCTCGTATAAACTCTTATATAAATTTCTCTCGTTTAGTTAGAGCTGACTATTGAAGCTTATATAAGTGAGCTTTTAACCAATGATGCGCTAGAGTTATTGGAAGGACCGCCTCCCTCATTTCCATGTTCCACATGGAAAAGTAAAAAGAAATAAATTAATAAATAAATAAGAAAAGGACTAAATAAATATAAAAATGAATAAATGCATAAATATAACAATAAATGAAAGAATAAGTAAATAAAAATAAATAAAAAAAATAAATACACAAAATAAAGAAAAAAGATAATAGAAATTAAGGAATAATACAAATTAATTGTATTTGTTTTATCAAATCATTTATTTGTTTATTTCCTATTATTACTATTAAATTATTTATTTATTTGTTTGTTTGTAATTTTTTTTTATGTATTTATTTATTTTTTTTCTGCAGGTTTGGTCCTTCATAACTACCATTCAAATCTTTGGGGTCAATAAGATGTTTATTTTAATTCATTTAATTTAAAAAAAAATGTTTTTATTCACATTTTTATTCTGCAAAAAAAAAAAAAAAAAAAAAAAAAGTGATAAAATAAGTGCTGTTTTTCTGGTTTCAGCATTCTTTGATGAATAGTTCAAATCAGCATATTAGAATGATTTCTGAAAGTTCCTGTGACACTGAAGACTGGAGTAATGATGATGAAAACTTAGCTTTGACGGCACAGGTAAAAAGTAAATTTTAAAATCATATTAATATTTCACGATATTGCTGTTTTATTGTATTTCTGATCAAATGAATGCAGCAAAAACAGTAGTGTATTTATTAGTTTTACAGAGCATTACATTTTTAAATAATAACAACAACAACAACGTTATCACACAAGACGTGTGTGTGTCTGGAGCATCAGTCACTTTTGGGAAACGAATGGAAACGGTGATGAGTCTACCAGCACATCCTCTGAGAACAATAAGCAGAGACAGCAATAGCAGTATCGGTGCGCTGACAGGATGTTCCTCAGTACAGCACTGAGCCCTGCCAGCTGTGTGCGGGTGGAGCCACAGAGTGATGAAACACTGTGTAAGTCCTGACTGGGCAGATAGCCATGATTACTCCTTGATTTTTTTTCTTGCTTTCCTTAAGACTCTGCATACTCTGAGATGCATATTAACCCAATTCTCCACACTAATTGTGCAAAACGGTGTCTCTCCAGAAACCTGCTCATACGCAGCTTTAAATCACAAATACTATCCTAGAGGCTGTCGCTGACTAGCTAATTAAAATAGCTTCTTTATTTCCAGAAACAATCTGTAGGCATTTTCTCTATGGAATAAAATTGATTTAATCAACTTCCTGTGTGAATCTCTTGCGAAGCAAGCTTCTGCAAAAAACACTTTCGCAGCAGTAAATTAAACTCTGTGCATGACTGCACTGCAGATGACAGTAAAGGAGGAAGTGCCAAAAAAAGACACCAGCCTATGGCAAAACAAAAGAAGCAAGCGGAATGACTGCACAGAATAGAATAGAGCAGTATTTTACAAACTTGTGTTTAATTGAATAAATACACAACTGATACCAATCCAAAAATATTTGAATCAAACAGAAGTAGCGTATATATTTTGCTATTAATATCATAACAAATTGCACACAGAGAGGAGAAGAGTAAAGAATAAAGTTTAGAAAAAAGTTAGAATACAAAGTATAGAACAGTAAAGAGTAGAAGAGAGCAGAATATAAAAAGAATAGAAAAAGAAAAGTAAAGACAATTAAAAAAACAGATGAGCAGAATGTGGAGAACAGATCTGAAAAGAGTTTAAAATAATTAAGAGTAAAGCACAATAGAGTAGAGAATATAGTACAGAATAGTAAAGAAGATTATAGAGAGTAGAATAGAGTTCTGTACTCTATAATAAGTAATGTGCTCTTACTGGTGCAGAGGAAAGCTTCTCTAGTGTTGATGGGTTTGTTGCACTGATGGCAGGGGATTGTGGGTACTGTCATGATTGCAGTGAAGAGATGCCCATTTGAGGTTCTCCTCTCCTTGTCTTTGGCATCTCGCTCGCGCTCCTTATTCTTGTCTTTCTCCTTCTCCTGCAAAATACAAGCCAAAATGTGAATGAATAAATCAGAGGATAGATGTGTGATGTACAGTGCTTTCAGACAGTGCGAGCTGTGCATTAGACTCAGTTACAGCGAGGTCCTGGCCCAGATGAGAGATTAAATGGGAGCGGAGCACATCCATCATAAAACTCACAGTGTCAGCAGAGCATTGCTGCATCCATCACAGGAGAAGCCTCATCAGCTGCACAATCAATACTTCCATTCATATTCATCATTCATTTTCAGCTGCAGAGATGAAACACTTTCATACATTCTCAACATCTATCTATCCTCAATATCACATTTTCAACATCTGCATGTTCTCAACATCATCTCTCCCTAATCATCCACATCCATCCATCCATCCTGTATATCATATCACATCTATCCAGCCATATACCTATCTGTAAATTTAGGCCTATCTACCAACTTTCACCTACGTACCCATCCATCCATCCTTCCATAATCTACCCATCTACCTATCCATCCATCTACCCATCTTCCATCAATCTACCCATCTACCAATCCCCTAACCCTCCATTTACCGATCTATAAAAATATCTACCCATCAATCCAACCATCCATCTATCCACCCAACTACCTATCATCCAACAATCTACCCATCCATGAAGCCTTCCATCCATCAAATACATTCCAAATCCCTTTTCCTTGTTTCTTTAACACCTTACGTGAAGTGTTAAAATCACAGTATGCTCACTCCATTACAATGTGTTTGAGAAAAGATAGCTCTAGTGGAGCCATGCAGAAACTGCAGATTATGGCCATTTTCACAGACCACCCTGATTACAAAACCATGTCTGATCTGCTCCAACTGTCACATACCAAGATTGCGACCACGTGCAAACCACAATATGAAAACCACAACAAAAAATCATTGGCAGAATTCAACTAAAAGGATTGTCTGATTAATTCTTAATATCCAATACCTGCTAATAATAATTAAAATGTTGCTGCACATTTAATGAACTAGTATTCCAGTGATTATGGATGGGTGGCTTAATATAATAGCACCAGGAGAAAATTATTTGGCTACTAATGGTTTAAGAAGGAAGAGGGCCAAAGTGCATTCTCAAAGAGTTTAAACATGCCTTAAATGTATAGAAAAATCAAGAATAAAGAAAAACTATTTGAACAACACAAGTGATTCAACTAATTTACGCAATTCTCAACTGAAGTGAAACAATGCTCTCTGGAAGCACAAAAAAAGTTTAAATAAGTTGCCAAGGCAATAAATTAACACATTGCACAACAAACCTCTAAAAATCATAATCACTAACACATCAGAACATCAAAAAAAAAAAAAAAAATCTTTTAACTATACATGACGAAAAAACCCCGAACATCTTCTCTTTGGTATCACAATCCTACCTCAACCAGACCACCAGTATTCTTGATCTTCAGTGAGCGACCCTGCGGTAAAAACCTACGACAGAGAGTAGACATCTCAGATGCAAGGTAGCCAGTGAGCGCACTGGCCTGAAGGTACGGCAGATGAGGTTGAGAGTCTGTCTAAACAAACACACAAGTTCCCATGACGGAAAGCAGACGAGCCAGCCAGAGGAAGTGACTGCAGTTTCTTTCTGTCGTCTTTCACTTTGGGGCTCAGCTTAAAGATACAGTGCACTTCCTTTTACCATGGACCCTCCCTTAGTAAAAAAGGCAGCTTTTTGTTTGCATTCTGTCATTTAGCCAATTCAATATAAATCAAATTCTAATTGACACTGCAGTTAATTCAAACCCGGAGTGACCTTGTTACATTAAACAATTAAGATCTGTCTTCATCACTGGCCTAGTTAATGTCAATATGACAGTCAATATGACACTATTCCATGCACAATATTTAAAAAAAAAAGGATGTGGAAAATTAAGGTATGTGGGTTTCTGAGGTAAAATAATGTGTATGAATTCCTAAATAACCACATTTGAGGATATAAACCATATATGGTGGCCCAGCTGATTCATGTGAACATTAAAAAGGTTCTCTGAAATTGTGAAGTCATAGATTTTAACATGCATTTGTTTTCACAGAACTGCATATGCTCTAAAGCTTTAGTGTGAGCGGGTGTTAAACAGAGCCATAGAGAGACCACAGCTTGATTCAACATCCTGTTGAACTTCCCTACTGCGAGCCCTTGTACGACAGACAGTACACAGAGAGTTGCCTGCGCAACAGATAGTGCAGAGGAGCGGAGAGCTTTCACACCATCAGCGACCTCATCATCTACAGGAACCACAGCGAGAAAACCTCTGCATGCTGCTGCAT
Source organism: Cyprinus carpio (assembly GCF_018340385.1). Lineage (NCBI taxonomy): Eukaryota > Metazoa > Chordata > Actinopteri > Cypriniformes > Cyprinidae > Cyprinus > Cyprinus carpio. The sequence continues at coordinate 6,242,472 of NC_056596.1, read as the reverse complement.
CAAAGAACACCACTAGCTCAGCATGATATGGGACAAACAAAAACGATTACATTTGCTTCCACTAATAAGGTTTGAGATGCTTCAGATAGGCCCACGTGAAGGAAATGTATTGGTTTTTGATCGGAAGAATCTTAGTTCGACTACAGCTGAAACACAAACACACATATACATACATATATAATATATATATATATATATACATATTAATTCCTTCATACATTAAGTACTTAATTAAATACATACATACATACATACATATATATATATATATATATCTAGATATATATATATATATATATATCTATATATTTAAAGATTAAATTAGAAATATGAAATCCTAATCTAAATTGTTTCATTATTTACCAACCTTGTTCTTCTTGCTCATTTTGCTCTTGAGGTAACTGAATGTCCTGCTCACTTTCGTTCCTCCAACTTTGCCTTCACTGTCACTCCGCAATGGCCCGGGGTCCTCCTCTGATATACTGAATGAGTCAAAAGAAGATAAATGGGAAAATGTAAAACTGGTGCTGCATCCCAATTTGCATAATACTATCCATCCTAAACAGTATTCAAAATTAGAATTAGTATCTCCCAATTTGTTGGAATGAGCGTCCCAAAGGTACCCGGGTGGTTTACTATTTCCGGAGAAAATTCAAAGTGCAATTAATTGCACACTCTAATGGCTAATATAGCCCATGACCCATTATGCATTGGATGAGGTTTTGATTAGAATTACAAACACAAATAAAAAGTGTAAAAAAAAAACCTACTACAAATGGAATATATGCTAGACCAACAGTTAAGTAGAGAAAGGGGTTTGAGTGATTAATATTCAATATATAACCTGATGTAAAAAAAATAATAATTTAATATTATCCACATTCTATTTCATCTGCAATAACATTTTGAACTTTTATAAAGATATGTTTGGTCATTAACTTTTAAATGCATTATAATGGAAACACATGAGGTCAGTTCTCGGCACAAAAGACCCGCAAATGGCAGATCACCGTGCTACTTCATTTCTCTCCAGGAAATTAACTGAAAATAAATATGGATGATGTTAACTGTGACAAGATGATTGACAGGCCAGTTTAAACAGTCACAGGATGCATATCACACTAAGCAACAGCGGGCCTTTAAAGATGTAATTATGATGAAGTAGTATGTCCCAAAGCACACTAGACACTTTTCACACACACTGCTGTGTTCACATAATCACACAAAGACTCAAATATGTTTACATGCTTGTGCACTACTAATCATCTTGCACTGTTCCCCAGCCAGCTGCTTGACTTACGATATTTCTCTTTGCACATGTACAGTATTATGTGAAGCATTCGTACAGTCTATATATAATTTTTTTCCCCGTTCAGTCTATGTATAGGTAAACATTTATATATAGTATATTCATATTAAAAATCTGTCAGTAGGTTAGTTGTGTATAGGTACAGTGTTTATGTGTAGCATTTGTATAGTTTGTATTTAGTTTCTTTTAGTTTATTTATAGGTAAACATTTATATATAGTATTTAAAGTCAAAATCTGTCAGTAGGTTAGTTGTGTATAGGTATAGTATCATGTGAAGCATTTATATATTCTGTATTTTTTAGCTTATGTATAGGTAAACATTTATGTATAGTATATTAATAGTCAAAATCTGACAGTAGGTTAGTTGTGTAAAGGTTTTACTTCATTGTTGTATGTCTGTATTTATGTAACACCGTGGTACTGTGAGGCATGGCATTTCGTTCCACTGTATGTTCACACATGTAGCGGAATGACAATAAACAACAACAACAAGAACAGCTTGCTTATTATTCTGCTACACACTCAAAAGTACGTAACATTTCTTCACAAATAGAGTACCTACTTTTAGGGCACAGTAAAAGTAGGTGAGGTGAATTGGGATGAAGCATAAAATCTGGAAATTAACATGTTAGTATGTAGCCAGTTCAAACATGTGATGCAGGGGTCGTACCAGTTCTCTAAAGATCCTGATGTGGCTGTGAATGAGCCCAGTCCTGAAACGAGAGAAAAACCATTGATTAAGTACTGTGGAGACAGGACTATGACAAACTAAACAACATAAACGAGACCACAGAACAACAAATGGCATTATTATACACTTTTCCATGAGCCTTCTGACACAAGAAGTTTTATGGCATGAACAGACTCTAAGGCACAGCCCTGCAGAGAACAAAAGCAAAATGCCACATTTGTACAAAACTCAAAAAAAGCTTAAAAAAAAAGCTTTAAAAAAAAAACAAAAAAAAACTTAGGCATTGTACTGCAACCACAAAAGCTTAACTGTGAAAGATGAAACGATTGATAATGTTTTGCAAGGACTGGAGAAACAGGCTTATTATTAATTAATTAATTAATGACTATGCTGTGTTTGTACAACATTTTTATGATACCTGTGACAGATGAGTTTGGCTTAGATATGTATTCAGTTAAAGAAAAAAAAAAGTGTGAACAATTATATTAAATCAATAAAATTCAACAAATTGTAAAACATTTTTCTAAGTTCCATTGTTGGGATAGTTACTGTATTTAGCCTCTAGGGGCAGTATAATTTAATAAGCTTGAATAGGAGAAAGTATATTAACATTGCATACAAATATACAAATATATACACACACACACACACACACACACACACACACACACACACACATATATATATACACACACACACTTTTTTTTTTACACTATCTAGGCATTTCTTTTCACAAGGAACTCTAAGCAGCTGTGAAATCTATAATCTATAAGCAGTGATATGAAAAGTGTTTATGTGGATCTGAATGACTCTGAAAGACATGGAAAGAGATGGAGCCAGTGGAAGGAAACTATACAGCTGTGGCAATGTCTCATTTGGGAGACCAGCTATCCATTCGTCCAATAACCCACAGGAATGACTTGAACAAAGCTATGTGTAAAATACAATTTTTCTGTCAGATGAAGAGCTGAGAATAATTTTAATCAAAACATTACAAACACACACTTCTGCTGTACATACTTAAGTGCTATTGTGTTACTGCAGCTATAACAAACCTCAGCACTCAAGGGTGCAATGTACTTTGAAATATCTGTGCCATTAAACCAAATGTATTATGATTTAGGAAGCTATTATAAACTTATTAATTCAACTAGTCTTAACTTTCTCAGAAAGATTACATGCATACAAGTCCATTGAGTTATTGCATAGAGAATTTTAAAAAACTGTTGCATTATTTTGGTACTTCAGTCATTTAGTATTAATTTTCTATAATTTTGTATTAACCCATAAATTAGATAAATCCAACTAGATAAAATAATAGGATGCAGATCAATCATTCTTAACTTTGTCATAAAACTCTATAAAATATATTAAATAAAAAAAATAATAAGTACAATTATTGAATAGGTACTTTAGAAATTATTTCAATGAGCCGGTCTGATCAATAATTTAGTAACACAAGGGAGGTAGGGGGACACACTTCAAGTAGGGGTCGGACAGGGGCCACGCCAGGCATTGTGGGATATTCTTCTACTTACTGACTGCCTCCTCCTCATCACTGGATGAAGAGCCAATAGAAAAGAGATTTTTAGATTTGGGGAGCATGGGCGAGATGCTGAAGGAGAAGGAGATTCGTCGCTTGGGTCGCGGCCGTCCGATCGCTGGAGGATTCCATGATCACATGAGCAAAAAAGATCAAAGCAGGCATTATAATAAAACTGGGTGCTAATAAACTGACAGTAAATGTCCACTCCCTTAAAGTGACACCACAGTGAAAGGGAACCACAGGAGGTCCACATCTGACGAGTTGAAGAATACCAACAACCCCAGTCGATACAGGACATTTTTGTAGTATACAGATCCCAGGACGAGAAATCGGGTGTTAGATATGACTGACAGGAAGTGAGTGGTCAGTGTGTGGTTATATATGACCGAATATTTCCACTACTTATCTTACCACAAGAGCACTGAAAAGAGACCAGCAGAGGAAAACAAAAATAAATCCTCTGAACTCTGCAACATCTGATCTAAAAGCACTTTTGAAACTTCTCAAATATTGTTTGCATTTGCACAGGACATAGAGCAGTGCTGCAGAGCTCAGAGTGGCACAATGAGACAAAGGAGTGAAAATTAAAGAGGTGTTTAAACTCACCATCTAGGTCTTTGTGACTGATGGCCAACATGGAGACAGACTTGGTGAGAAAGGATTGTGAATGTGGGACACATCTTTGTCCAGAGTGGATGGACTTCTGAAAGCAGCAAACATGACAAACCAGTTTAGGTAATTAAATGCAATGAAATTAAAACTACTACTGCAGATGCAACTCTTATATCTGATTCAGCCTATTACAACACATTGAAGTGTTTTTAGCCTTCTTTCTTTGGCAGAAAGAAAGACTGTCAATAAATAATATAATCTTTCCAGCTGTCATTATCACATGACTAACATACATGTCATACAGTCATTTATGGTGTTTTTGTGCTCCTTGGATGCAAAAGAGATTCAAAAGTATTAAAAATTGTTGTCTTTTTGGGTGAATTAAATATTTAAACAGTGTTGTTATAAAACAATGTTAAACAAAAAATATTTTTAATAGTCATAAAAATAACCACAATAAATACATACAAATAAAAAAATTATATGATAAAATACTGAAAAAATTAAAAATAAAATAATATAGAATATATTGTTAATTTAAATGGTTTGAATAATATACTTACAAAACAATTAAAAGGTAAAATTATATTTTTCTGGAAAAAAAACATAATAAGGGTTTGTTTAATTTTTATTTGTGGTGTTAGCATTAAGTTCGTGAATAGATAAGATCCCTAAAGTTGCTAGAAATGCATTACGGCACCCAAATGTTCACGCAAAGAAAGAAGGCATAACTTTGATTCATGCTGTTGCCACCGTCAACATGACGTGGAGATGCTGTTTCGTTGTGAAAGTGAAAATACTTTGATTGGCCTTCCAAAAGAGGACACAACTAGAAATCAGTGGTTAAGTTGTATTTACAACACTGTAACAGAACAGTTCAACCCAAATATTCAGATGTGTGCAGCACATTTTATGGAGGACTGTTTCCTGATCCTGGGAGAGAAGACTACAATGCCGGCTGTTCTGACTCACAGTCTGTAAGTACGTTTACATATGTAAAGGATTTGAGCAGTGTAGAGCAGTGGTTCTCAATTCCAGTCCTCGCTCCCGTCTGCTCTGCACATTTTGTATGTTTCTCTTATGGCTTCAGACGTTGGTTCTATTCAAATGTAAGTGCCATGATTCCGCCATGATTCCAATTCCGAGGGGAAGTTTTTTTTTCATTTTAGTGTTGTGGGTGTTGTTTTTTTTTGTTTTTTTTTTTTACAGAGGTATATGATGTAATTGTTGTTGTTTTAAGATGTTGCGCAGCGCAAATCCATGAATGAATGTTTCGAAGTGAGGTAAACTTCAACAGATTTCCCCTGCTCAGGGAGTAGGGAGCAATCAACACTGTTTAGGGACCATGTCAATGGGAACACAGTTCATACACGGAGCTCACTTCTAACGGGCTGATTATCTAAATCAGGTGTGTTCATAGGTGCGGAAAGTGGGGGTGCTGGGGGTGCTGCTGAGGTGCAGATAATTGTCACTATTTGCAACAAGTAATTAGCAGAACATCCTGCTATTCTAGTATAAATAGAATCTAGCTAATAGCATCACCCCGCATATCACCAAAAAAAATACTTAGTGTAAATAGCATCTACCGCTAAGCAAATATGCTATTTTCACTTAGTGAAAATAGTCTCTATCGCTTTAATATCAATGAAATTATAACATTAAAATATATTTTTTTTAAATCTACAAATTTAGTTTAAATGGTTTAAAATAAACCTACTAAAACTATAAATTAAAATAATATATAAATTTTAATGACATTGTGATATACAAATAATACAATTTTAAAATAAAAAAATTCAATATAGTTTAAATGGTTCAAGTTATATAGTTAGCTTTAATAGATTTTGTTACTTTGTTGATATACACTTCAGCTGATGTGTGGTGACAGGTGCATACAGTATAGGCTTTTTGCAATGTCTGTGAACTGTTGGGAATAAATAAAAATAGTGTTTATTTACACTAAGCGCAAATAAAAAGTGAAAGTGACGTGACATACAGCCAAGTATGGTGACCCATACTCAGAATTTGTGCTCTGCATTTAACCCATCCAAAGTGCACACACACAGCAGTGAACACACACACACCGTGAACGAAAAAAACTGGAGCAGTGGGCAGCCATTTATGCTGCGGTGCCTGGGGAGCAGTTGGGGGTTCGGTGCCTTGCTCAAGGGCAACCTCAGTCGTGGTATTGCCGGCCCGAGACTCGAACCCACAACCTTAGGGTTAGGAGTCAAAATCTCTAACCACTAGGCCACGACTTCCCCATGGGTCGCCTTGTTGGCAGAGACACCAGCTTCACCCACCAACGTGTGATTGGGCTAGTCAACATTACAAAAGACGGTCATCAGATGTCAGATTCAGTAGCCTAGATGATAAAGCATGTGTCATTCCTTTTGACGCGACCGACCCGGGTTCGAATCTGCCTTACGTCAAACTTTTTTCTCCCTTTTCAAATTTCAAATCACATCAGAAAAGCATTTTTTTTTTTAAATAAAAATTAAGGAGATAATCAAAAAGTTGAAAATAAAGTATCGGGTAGTGTTCGGGTAGGTCTAGTGCTTTTGTCCCAATAAGGTGGCATCCATTTACTCTTTTGAATTAAATCAATATATTTATTTGAAATAAATCAATAAGTTATTATTGCATACTGTTTTATAATGTATTACAATGCTGAGGTGCAGATAATTGTCACTATTTGCAACAAGTAATTAGCAGAACATCCTGCTATTCTAGTATAAATAGAATCTAGCTAATAGCATATCACCAAAAAAAATACTTAGTGTAAATAGCATCTACCGCTAAGCAAATATGCTATTTTCACTTAGTGAAAATAGTCTCTATCGCTTTAATATCAATGAAATTATAACATTAAAATATTTTTTTTGAATCTACAAATTTAGTTTAAATAGTTTAAAATAAACCTTCTAAAACTATAAATTAAAATAATATATTAATTTTAATGACATCATGATATACAAATAATGCAATTTTAAAATAAAAAAATCAATATAGTTTAAATGGTTCAAGGTTCAACTATAATATAGTTTTGTTATGAGCTTTTGTGTTATGATTTCAGTGATGTGTGGTGACAGGTGCATTTACGTATAGGCGTTTGCAACGTCTTCCAGTGCAATATAGTTTAAATGGTTCAAGGTTCAACAGATTTCAGTGCTGGATCTATCCATTTATAAATAATACTTCACCTGACTGTCCGAGATGCAGGTGTGCCTCTCTCTTCTCTGTCCAGCTTTGACGAACAGTTTGGTTCCTGGCTGGCCTCCCTCATGCACTGGTTAAGGCTTTTCCGTCCTTCCTTCTCTGCTGCAAGTCCTTCCAGGCTGTAACTGTGAAAATAAGCATATTTGATTATGTTTGAATTCTACTGTGGTTCAGAGTTTCACACACAGTTGCACACAGAATTGCAAAAGATCATTCAAACACATGCAAGATAAAGCTATACACAAATTAAATTCAGATTTACATGCACAAAGAATCAAATGACAATGAGCACAAGTCTACTAGCAAATAATAATCAATACGGGCTTGACCACAGTCTGTGAAAAGTTACCGATGATGAATCAAACCATTGACTCATGCTATACAACCAGCCCTTGACATTTCCTCAAAGCAAAATCAGTCAAGATCTGCCACTGAAATGGTTAGCCATTTTCCATGTGGTGAAAACGACAGCAAAACCTCGTACAGCAGCCTAAACAAGTATTTGAACACTAAAAAAAGTCTGAATGTTAAGTATCAAAACAAATCGCATATATTTGAGAGAATATAGCAAAAGCCAATCAATTTAATAAAGGTTATTTGTTGGGTTTTAAATGATCAAATCAACAGATATACAGTTAAAATTCACACTACATATATTAGGACACTTCCTGGTTTTCCAACATTATTATTGTCAATCACATTATGAACTTAAAGGCAAGTGATTCAAGAGATCACTTGGTTAAAATTAATTACAAAAATACTCAGAAAAAGTGAGTCGGTTCTGAAAAAAGCATAATTTGTTTGCAGATGCCATCACTCTCATTGAATGTAATTTAAATTGCAAGTATTCAAATAACATTTTGGGATGAAGTATGTACAAATTTCTATGCTATATATAAAATACAAGTATACTAATATCTATATTACTATACTATATAATATATCATATATATATATATATATGACTACTACATGCTATATACATGCTATATATATATGATTTGATAAACTACATGCTATATATGTAAGATTTTAACTTGAACCTAATTGTTGAGAGCAGCTCAACTTAAGTGTGATGTGTTCTGAAATTCATTCTAATGTGATAATATATATTTTAAAAGATAATAATAAAAACATCTCACCTCTCATCAGGTTTTGAGATACAGAATCAGTATGTTAGTCATAGTTCACATTAAATTATTCGCCTGTTGTGATACTGTAGTTTAGTCTACATTTCTAGCTAAACAAATTCATTTAAGTTGCCGATTAGTCTCTGTCTGACAAACTGAAAAACAAAGAAATCAACGGAAATGACTGCAAGAGTGCTTGTGGTCTCACATGTTTGTCCGGAGAGACGAGAAGACTAAACCATAGAGAGGAAGTAGACTACTACACAAACACACAATGCACTATGAACACATGTACACCACCTATCTTCCACAACACGACTTTTTGTGCTCCTATAACGCAATTAATGCTGTGTCATACAACAACAAGATGTTTAATGATTTTTAGACACTTCCTCTTTGACTTTCTTTACCTCCTTTCATTTATTTCGTCATTTTCTGAGCGCAGGACAACCGAAGGACACCAGCTCATCTTCATGAAGTGCATAAGATGCAGGATGGATGGATAGATAGAAGAAGGGATGCATAAAAAGACAAAACAGGAACTTGTTAGTAAACAAGGTCTAAAAGAGGCCCTTGAATATTTCACCATTACGTATCTTTCTTGTATGCAACACCACCCAGCTTATTAGAGTTAACAAAAAAAAAACTAAAAGTCAAAAACAATAAAATTAAGATGCAAAAATATAAAAACTAATTCAAAATATTAGTAAAAACTACAAAAGTATCTCAAAGGGATTTGATGGGATCTGTTTTCCCAATTTTTACATGGGCCATTCAGGAAGGATTTGGTGGGACCCCTGAGTGGAAAAAATGAAAATGAATGGTAGTACCTTCTCCTATGGCCCGCAGACCTGTGTTCCACTTCCCCACGTGTCGGTACTGGAAAGTGATGATGTGAAAATGATGAGGAGAAGATGAAATGACCAGAAATAATGAACCAAAATTAAATATTAAGATGATTGACAGCCTTAAAGGTACTCCACCGCAAAAAATCAAAACTTTTGTCATTAATCACTTACCCCATGCTCGTTTGTTCGTCTTTCGGAACACAATTTTTAAGATATTTTGGATGAAAACAGGAGGGAGCTTGAGACTGTCCCATTAGACTGCCAAATAGATAACATTGTCAAGGATCCAGGAAAGTAGGGAAACGCATCGTCAGAATATTCCTGTCAGAGACACAAGTGGAAGCCTCGTCTCCTTCTGTCCAGCTTGACGAACAGTTTGGTTCCTGGCTGGGCCTACCACCCCATGCACTGGTTAAGGCTTTTCCGTCCTTCCTTCTCTGCTGCAAGTCCTTCCAGGCTGTAACTGTGAAAATAAGCATATTTGATTATGTTTGAATTCTACTGTGGTTCAGAGTTTCACACACAGTTGCACACAGAATTGCAAAAGATCATTCAAACACATGCAAGATAAAGCTATACACAAATTAATTCAGATTTACATGCACAAAGAATCAAATGACAATGAGCACAAGTCTACTAGCAAATAATAATAATACGGGCTTGACCACAGTCTGTGAAAAGTTACCGATGATGAATCAAACCATTGACTCATGCTATACAACCAGCCCTTGACATTTCCTCAAAGCAAAATCATTCAAGATCTGCCACTGAAATGGTTAGCCATTTTCCATGTGGTGAAAACGACAGCAAAACCTCGTACAGCAGCCTAAACAAGTATTTGAACACTAAAAAAAGTCTGAATGTTAAGTATCAAAACAAATCGCATATATTTTTTGGGATATTGTAGAAGAAGAATATATTTTTTATAGGTTTTTTTTTTTGTTTTTTATGTTATAATATAAAGATATATAGTTTTAATTCACACTACATATATTAGGACACTTCCTGGTTTTCCAACATTATTATTGTCAATCACATTATGAACTTAAAGGCAAGTGATTCAAGAGATCACTTGGTTAAAATTAATTACAAAAATTACTCAGAAAAGTGAGTCGGTTCTGAAAAAGCATAATTTGTTTGCAGATGCCATCACTCTCATTGAATGTAATTTAAATTGCAAGTATTCATATACATTTTGGGATGAGTATGTACAAATTATATGCTATATATATATTAATACAAGTATACTATATGCTATATATATATATATATATATATATATATATATATATATATATGACTACTACATGCTATATACATGCTATATATATATGATTTGATAAACTACATGCTATATATGTAAGATTTTAACTTGAACCTAATTGTTGAGAAGCAGCTCAACTTAAGTGTGATGTGTTCTGGAAATTCATTCTAATGTGATAATATATATTTTAAAAGATAATAATAAAAACATCTCACCTCTCATCAGGTTTTGAGATCCAGATCAGTATGTTAGTCATAGTTCACATTAATTATTAACTGTTGTGATACTGTAGTTTAGTCTACATCTCTAGCTAAACAAATTCATTTAAGTTGCCGATTAGTCTCTGTCTGAAAAACTGAAAAACAAAGAAATCAACGGAAATGACTGCAAGAGTGCTTGTGGTCTCACATGTTTGTCCGGAGAGACGAGAAGACTAAACCATAGAGAGGAAGTAGACTACTACACAAACACACAATGCACTATGAACACATGTACACCACTATCTTCACAACACACTTTTTGTGCTCTTATAACGCAATTAATGCTGTGTCATACAACAACAAGATGTTTAATGATTTTAGACACTTCCTCTTTGACTTTCTTTACCTCCTTTCATTTATTTCGTCATTTTCTGAGCGCAGGACAACCGAAGGACACCAGCTCATGCTTCATGAAGTGCATAAGATGCAGGATGGATGGATAGATAGAAGAAGGGATGCATAAAAAGACAAAACAGGAACTTGTTAGTAAACAAGGTCTAAAAGAGGCCCTTGAATATTTCACCATTACGTATCTTTCTTGTATGCAACACCACCCAAGCTTATTAGAGTTAACTAAAAAAACTAAAAGTCAAAAACAATAAAATTAAGATGCAAAAATATAAAAACTAATTCAAAATATTAGTAAAAACTACAAAAGTATCTCAAAGGGATTTGATGGGATCTGTTTTTCCCAATTTTTTTTTACATGGGCCATTCAGGAAGGATTTGGTGGGACCCCTGAGTGGAAAAAATGAAAATGAATGGTAGTACCTTCTCCTATGGCCCGCAGACCTGTGTTCCACTTCCCCACGTGTCGTACTGGAAAAGTGATGGATGAAAATGATGAGGAGAAGATGAATGAACAGAAATAATGAACCAAAATTAATATGAAGATGATTGACAGCCTTAAAGGGTTACTCCACCGCAAAATCAAACTTTTGTCATTAATCACTTACCCCCATGTCGTTTGTTCGTCTTCGGAACACAATTTAAGATATTTTGGATGAAAACAGGGAGGGGCTTGAGACTGTCCCATAGACTGCCAAATAGATAACATTGTCAAGGTCCAGGAAAGTATGAAAAGCATCGTCAGAATATTCGACGATGCTTTTCATACTTTTCTGGACCTTGACACTTATTTATTTGGCAGTCTATGGGACAGTCTCAAGCCTACCCTTTTTTCATTCAAAATATCTTAAATTGTGTTCCGAAGACGAACGAAGCTTTTACGGGTTTGGAACGACATGGGGGTAAGTGATTAATGGGATGGAGTATCCCTTTAATAATGTTTACTAGAATGATTAATAGAACATGAAGTCTGGTTTTTGATGATACCAATGACTGATAATTATTCAATTTAAATATTTATTTGATAATTAATTTTTTCATAGAATTGTTTATTATAATTATCAGTAGATTCTGGTTTGGTTTCCTTTTTGGTATAAAATAAATAATAAATAAAAAAAAGAAAGAAATGTATACCTATATATATATATATATATAATCTATATATTATATATTATATATATATATATATATATATATATATATATATATATATATATATATATATCTATATATAGAATATATATAAATATTATACATACATATATACATTACATATACATACATATACATATATATATAATACATATATAGAATATATATAACATATACATATACATATATACATATACATATATATATATATATATATATATAATATAGATATATATATATATATATATATACTATGCACCACATATACACATACCACATACATACATATATAATATATACAGTCTATATATATATCATATATATATATATATATATATATAATATATATATATATATATATATATATATATAATATATGCATATATATTATATATATAATATATATATATATAAAATGAAACAAATGCACAAAAACTCCACAATTCGTCCACATAAATTAGTAAGTTTACATTTAAAAAAGCACAACCTTGATGTAAACCATGATGTTCCTTTTTTGTGTTTTTAGAGTATTAGATGTCATCTGAGTGTTTATTATCAGCAGGAATACAGTCCTGTGTGACCTAAATACAGCTCTTCCTAACAGAACAGCTGCCTGCTGACAAAGCCCACAGAGGAAAGGGCCCTAACACTATTGGGATTTCCCTTCACAAACACAGTCACATACAGACCCTAAATGATTCAGAGTTGTATACAAAGCTGAAATAATGACAAGCTGATGAGACAAAAACCAATACTAAGCAACTGCAAGCGTAAACTCAAATCTAAAATGAATACTATGCATGTATATGATTGCATTATAACACAAGTGGGGAGTATATTGATAATAATACTTTGATCCTATTATCAGATGATTTACAGAAAATGACAACAGAATGACAGAAAAGTGTTGAGACATGTAGGCCATACTCTAAATTTATCTACTGCATTTCCCCCCTCCAAATGACCGCACACAGCAGAGAGCAGTGAACACGAACACACACACACACACACACACACTCGAGCAGTGGAAAATAAACTTTTACCAAATATATTTTGGATTCTTTTTATGTAGTATTTCTCTTATTTATAACAGATTATAAATAACTGATTAGCCTATTATCTCAGCATACTGTTCAATGATTAGTCTGGTAGCTTAGCATAACGCTAATCCATTAGCATGTTATCTTAGCTCCCATTGACACTATATATTTCAGTTATTTAGAAAAATATAGTGGGACATTTTTTGAACAAGATTAGCCTGCTATCTCAATAGCTAAACAATAAGCCTGGTAGCTTAAGCATACCTTGTCAATTAATGTTTTTGTACAGTCAATCTAAAGGCTACCTTTCAGTGTTTAAAGGGGTTTAGGATTCTCTCACTGGACTCCCTGCTGAAAAGGAGAGCTAAAACTTGCCTATTCAGGTTGACTGGTCTTAGCTGGTTTAAGCTAGTCATGGTGGTCTCCCAGCCTGGCCAAGCTGGTCTTCAGCTGGTTTTAACTGGTTGGTCTGCTGGTCTTCCAGTCTGAAGAAGTGGTCAAATACCCTCTAAGACCAGCCTGCAAACCAGCTAAGACCAGCCTGAAGACCAGCTAAAACCATCCAACTGTTTCAGTTGTTTTTTTTTGTATACTTTGTATTTAATCCCTAAAACTTTTGTTTTTATTGGTGGAGATTACCTTCGTTGACTAATCTCTGTTTCCCCCGCTGAATTTTTGCCTGGGCCCCAACTGTGCCTGCGTAAAGGGGACAGGGATCGTATGGAGGTACGTAAAATGGCCGGCCGCTCCAGGACCTCTGTCAAGTGGTCCTTTTTCTCTTCCTCCTCTGTTTCTCCTGAAACAGGTGAAGCTCCAGGAGATGTGGGTTTTTCCCCGCAGGGGTCTGATGAAGGAGCTTCTGTGCTGGCCTGAGAGATGGCGCTAGGGGTCCCGAGGCTGGAGGTGTCATCTGTGGAGGACGAGTAGGACATGGACACACCGCTGGTGACTGTGACACTGTCCTCAGCCTTTGATGGAGAAAGTAGAGGAGAATTGGATAGAGTTTGCAAAAACAAAACTACATTTGATGTTTGGTGACAACTAGGAGGAATGGGGTTTTGGAACAACTTCCCAACCTGATGGAGCAAAAATTGCACATTATACCTGGTTAAGACTAGCACATGTGAAGTCTGCAAAAGACTGCTGATGACATACCACCTTTACATCTGCAGTTTACATACAGGCAGACGCTTTCTTTTCTGCAAACCCCATGGAGTCTCAGAGTTCTTTCCATCCTTGTAAAGTTTACATAACATAGAAACACACAGCTTTGACATTCATTTCCATTCACAGCGGCTCATTAGTTTCCTCACATGCTGAGACCGCAGCCAAGCAAGGGGTGCGGTGAGCTAGCGGCTACATTACACCAACCGTAATAGATGACTTTATGAGCTATGGGGGGGGGGACTTCCAGAACACAAGTCAAGCTTAGGATAAGTGACTACCTGGTTTCTGAGCTTGGAGAAAATGTAAGCATGCTACATGAAATTCCACAATTCCAGGAGAAAAAGTAGGCTAATTTTGGGATCACCTTAATTCTAGTTTACTGCAGATTTTTATTTTCCGAAAAAAAAAAAATGATGACATTATGTTAAAAGATGTATTTACAAGAAAATCATTGTATCTTTAATTTGTGTGCAACCTAAGTGGTCAGCTATTAAGCTTTGTATACCGCTAACCAATTAGCCTGCGTTTGCAGAATACAGCTAGCCAATTAGCCTGCTCTCAGCATACTGCTAACTGATTAGCCTACTCTCTTAGCATGATGCTAACTGATTAGCCTACTCTCTTAGCATGATGGTAGTTGATTAGCCTATTCTCTTAGCACGCCATTAGCCAATTAGCCTGCTTTCTCAGCATACTGCTAGCTGATTAGCCTGCCCTCTCAACATACTCCTAGCTAATTAGTCTGGTATCTTAAATTAAGCTGCATCCCAAATTACTCACTATACACTTATACACTATATACTTATGCACTCAACCATGTAGTGTATGAATTATAAAATAAAGGTTATTTTGTCATTTTATAATCAGAGTCTAGTCCTCCCCCTTCGCTACGTAATTAAAGCTGCGACAGCTGAGTGCATGAAGTGTCTAAAATTCCACATTAAATTTTTTCAGTTATTTAAGTTCATCATCCGAGTTTTTAAAGAGCACTTTTTCTTTTTGGAATTTTCAATGTAACTGTAAATGCTGTACTCACACTATTAATACTACAAAACATCATGAAATAGTGACTATAAGACTATTCTGCATTTCAAAATAGGATTTTAATGAAATATGGTGGGATCTATGTACCTATCATCAAGGAAACAAAACATTACAGTTCACGAAAAACTCTGTCATCCTTTGCGACTTGCTAAGAGCAACACTTGCGTGTCAATGTCTGTGTTAAACATCTTTAAATCAAAGCAAGGAGTTTAAGGGGTGGAGGAATCCACAGGGAAACTTAGAGGAGTTGAGAAATTAGGATGAAGCATGAAGTCTGAGGATGAGGTCATAATTGTGGCCTTGGCTCACTGATCTGCTCACGTCACATGACGTGATGTCAGTGGAGCAAGAGATTGTGTGTAGAGGAGCACCGCTGAAAATGAGACATATTACATAACCGCTTTATCTGGCCGAGGCACAAGCAAGGGGTTCTTCACATGGTAAAGAGACATAGAAACAAAGCAAATAGAAAAAACAAACAGGATTGGATACGCAACACAAGCCCGGACGCACCTTATTATTAAAAACGCTGTCCTCGCTCAAATCCTGGCTAAACAGAGAGTCGTCATCGCTGGCGGACCCTCGCATGGTGCTCGCTGACTCTTTGTGATGTGTGGTCTCGGGTGAAGGGGTCGAAGGGGGGAATTCTGGAAAAAAGAATCAGAAAAACATGAGAAAGTTGAAGAGCAACTGAAGAACAGTAAATAGAAAAGAAAACACACCAGACTTCAGCAAATTGAATCTGAAAGTGACTAATTTCAGTCCATTGTGTTGCATTTCTGCTCGCAATCATGGCAGACAGGATGTTGATGTCATCTACTTAAATAGATGATCTTATTTGACTAGTGGAGTCTTTTGTATTGACAGGAAGACATTCATTTAGTCTTTGGAGGATGTGTATGCCGCTTCCCATGCAGCACAATGTGGGCACTATTTAGATTGGACACACACAGACACACAGTCTGAGCAAAGAGGGCATCCTTTCTTTGTAGTGTGCTGGAAGATGTATAAAAGAGGTTTTGTGTTTTGTTCTGGATGTAACTTCTAGCAATCAACTAGACCTATGTGACGCAAATTTGTGTTGTTGACGTCAAATGCCGTACATCTGTGGTATTTCACTGTAAATTCATGCATCAGTTAGAAGAAGCTAGACAAACTATGTAGATGCCAACATGGACATCCTCAAAAACCATCAACATTTGGGTTTCCACTTGATATCCAATGCAAAGTCAGGGTTTTGAAGCCAAACTGGTTTAGAAGTACTGATTTAAGCGTCATGTTGGTTACCTGAAATCACTGAAGTGGATTTCTTCTCCTGGAGTCCAACATCTTGACTGGCATCAACTGAATAAAACTTCTCCGTCTCTCTGTGGATCTGCAATTCCAAAATCAGTCTAGTTTAGAGTTTCATTTAAAGCACAAAATAACCATTTCATATACAAATCAGACAATTTTCAATTTGATTCTGTATGTTCTGATCTTAAAGTATTTATATATCTATCACATAAAAATGCTTGTTACATGTTTAAAACCAAGAAGAAAGAAGAAAACAAATAAATATACATACTGTTGCCAACATTTTTATTATTATTATTCTGCATCACAGCAAATAAAGCTGTTTCTTATGCATGTATACTTATATAGCATTTTAGCTATCCACTCTCATCTGCTAAAGACTGCTAAAATCTAGCAGGACATACTGACGCATGAGGTGAAAGATGGTTTCCTCTGCTACCTAAACTCAGGACAAGTAACCGTCTTGGATGAAGAAAGGTGCTCATAAACATAAATATTAGCAGTGGTAAGAGCATCTATCTACCTACTGAGAGTAACATGTGGTTGGAAACACTCAAGGCTGTGATTTGGGGCAGGAAGGGTTTCTGGGGGCATGTGTGGGGTGTTCAGAACAGACCTAGAGAGGAATGTGACCCATATATAAACATCACAGCCCACTAACATTCAACACAGAGCAGCTGTGAATGGGCCGTAGAGGGCTAGCTTAAGGCTACTGCAAGGACGAATTGGTCACTATGTACTTTTCATTTATCAAACTCAAAGGCCTATGAACATCATATGGACCCTTTTCACAAGACTGTGATGACTCGTTTAACAGTCATCAGCATCATAAATCCTCAAAACTTTTTTATATTTAGATTTTTTTTTAAATGTATGTACATTTATAACACTATATATATAAAATATCATAAAATAAATAAAATAAAATAATTGTCAAATTTGAGATTTATATATCCTATATATATATATATATATATATATATATATATATATTATATATATATATATATATATATAAAAGCGTAGCGTACAAGATCAAAAGACCATGAAAAAGAAGAACATCCTGTTGCGGAAACAGAAGCTTAGGAACCTTCCTGTGCAGCTCATCTGTATGACCATCATCAGCTCCGTTCATGAATGATTATACCCACCCACCGCCCATCATGAGCATGTAACACATGCTCGACTCCCACGCTTAGTGTGTACCAACTGTGTGCATGCACATGTGTCTGTGTGGCTGCTGGTCATAGGCCTCCTTTGTTTGGTCATTGGTGGACGGACACTGGTCTAGTGTGGCCAGCAAGAAAGGCGTGGGCTTTTTTCAATAGAGCCGTCAACAGCTGTGGCCATTTAACTCACAGAGAGAGACAGGAATGGAGAGAATGAGAAATAAATACTGAAAAAAGGAATAAAATGGGGGGAATAGCTGGTTGAATTGGTTCTCTGAGCTGTGATCTTTATTTCAGAGCAGCAGGTTTAAATCCAGCCTTCAACATGCCCCAACTCCATTACTCAATATTCATTTTCAGCCCCTAGAAAAAAGTATCAAAGGCCCTAGAAAACAAATAAAATAAATAAATAAATAAACTAAAAAATAAACAGAGCAGAAAAAAAATAACTACATAAAATTAATCTAAAACAAACAAAAACTAAAACTAAACCCACAACTAAATGAAAAAGACTGCAACAGATCAAAGAAACAAAAAAGTAAATAAAAACTAAGTTGACTGTAAAGAACAAACTAAAATAAGTTTAAAATAACCCCCCCCCCAAAAAAAAGACAACAAAAAACAAACAAGAACTAAACAGACAACTGAATGAAAACAAAATAAACAAATCAAACAAACCGAAAAGCTCAAAACAAAAAATAAAAATAAAAAAATAAATAGACAACTATTTAGTTGTCTAACAAAAAACAGCAAATAAACATAAACAAACTAAAACAAACAACAAAGGGAATGGGATCAGCAAATGACACCAACTGGATTTAAACACTGGTCAGGTGCAAAAGTGCCACCACATGCCATCATGGCATCATAAATAGTGATTCAGGTCTGTAATGTTTCAATGCTGTTCATGACAACATGTCATTCCCAACCACAGTAGGATCTGACAGGATCCAAACAGCACCGAAGAGACTCACACCAGCTGGAACTTAGACATGCATGTCATGTTTACTTATCCCAGAACAGACATCAACCTCAATCTGACAAACAAACTCAAATAAAATCATACAAACACAGAACACACACTGTCCCCAATCCTTCAATCTATATTATGAATGATAAACTTGGGAAAGCAAATGAAAAGCCTCAAGTACAGAGCACTCAGTCTCAGCCAATTAAGCACTAGTTATCAACACTTGTGGATGTGTGTATCTGGATGTATATTACCAAATGCTCAAAAATGTGTTTATACGAACAGATTTCCAGAGAACCAGAAGGCTAGCTGGGATACTGCTCAGATATTTTGTGTTAGTTTCACGGCTTGGTAATAATGGTAATGGATGTAGCAGACACACACAGAAACACTTCCAGCCAGACACCGTTTAAACCAATTACTGAAAGAGTCGTGAAAATCACTCCACAAGTGTGGCATATTGAGCCAATGTGCAGTAATGGAAAGATGTAATGCTTCATACTGACCGAATGCTCCACTGAGAGCACTTACATGTAAACATGTCATAGAGAGGAAACAGTCAGCCAGAGTCCTGTTCTTTGATCATGAATGGTTTGAAGAATTTTATGGATACAAGTTTTAAGGATAACTTGCAAAGAAATAAACCAAGCATAAAGGTCTGTCAGGCTAGCTATGTTAACAAAGCAACATACCTGATTGATTGATCAATATGGATTTGTTTATAATGATCAATGCTCATCTCAAAAACAAGGTGGCTGATATAATGCCAGTATATCAGTATTTCAGCCATTATTATTTATCCCATAAGCAAAAGTGTCCAATAATACACTGGTTATTAAGAAAAAGTAATTAGTAGTTGACTGGTCATGTGGTCAATATGTCAGCCGCCATAAGGCTACTAATAAACCACTGATTTTATCTTCTCATGTGACAATTTCACTATTAGTACTATTAATGTTTTAATTTTTAAGAAGAAAAAAACATCCAATGTTAAATTTAAACTTCTTTAAACATTGTACACAATAGTTAACAATTGTGTAATATTTTCTCAAAAATAAGTAGAAAAGCTGTGCATTATTCATTGACAAGGCAGATCTATGCAGTACATATAATATCATCTTATGGTAAGGCCAAACATAAATTTTTTATTTGATTTTTATTATTATTTTTGTTATATGTGTGTGTTTTACATTCTGCTGGCCAAAAATCAGCCTGATCGATATGTTTTTCATTCTATAACTATCACTGACAGGCTATATTTGACAGATTTGAGTTATATAGGTTTATACATATCAGTGAAAATATTTTTTTTAAGACATTTCTATTCATGAAAAATCATGATCGGTGCATCACTAGTTTTTACTGTATTTTTAATCAAATTAATGCAGCCTTTGTGGGCATATTAAGACTTCATGAAATCTTACCAACCTCAACTTTTTGAACAACAGTTTGTTATTCTGAAACTTAATTGTCAACCCACATTCAGAAAACAAGACTTTTTTGACTGGCATGTGTGTGAAAACACACACAAAAATAAAGCACAAAGCATACTATTATAGCACATGTATTTATGTTTGGTGGGGCCTACTGAAAAAAGATAGATGCTAGGGTTGCTGGGATAGACGGTGTTGATGGTTTTACCGGTGTGAAGCATCAACACCGGTTATGTCACTTGCCCACTGTGGCACCGCCCCCACCGTTGTTTTCGATTTATAGTAATAAAAATCATTTAGTTCAGTTAGAGAAAAGATACTACAATTAAAACTGAATGCGGCTGCTCAATGCAGCGTGCCAAAAGTCACAGGAGGAGAAGCTGACAAGACATGCAAATGTGCCTGTTTTAAAAATATTTTGGATTTAAAAGCCTGTTGACTTCTGCCATTTACGGTGATATTATAAGTATTTTTGAAACATTCATTTCTTATTTATTTGGTTCCACAGTGTTTGCTGATTTTTATTTCAACAGTGTATTTTTGTTTTTTTCCACCAAACATGCCATGTCTCCCAGCTTTCTTATTCGTTTTGCTAATAACATACGTTTATTTCGTTATTTATTTGGTTTCAGTGTTTACTGATCTTCAGTTTTGTATACTTAAACTTTGTGTAAGTTATTTTTTATTTTATATTAGGCATATAGCATGGTGTATTTTATTCATTTTGTTAATAAAAGTTCTATGTTCTACATTGTATTTCGTTGCTTGAATTGAATTCAAACAATTGACGCCGAATTGCTGCTAATTTAAAAGCGAAGTAAAGTGAGGAAAAGAGGGAAAACTCAAACAAACTAAAAACAAACAATTGTTTGATGCCGAATTGTCACTAATTTGAAAGTGAAAGTAAAATTTTAAAAGCTTTTACAAACTATTAAAAAACAGAAGGAAACCTACCCCCCCCCCAACTCCCACCCATGGTGATACTGGTATAACCGGTGTTGTCACACGTCGATTAGCCGATGGGAAAATTTATTTACAATTTACAACCCTAATAGACGCTCTTGTGTTATCGCAACTCAAGGCAGCCCAGGACTCTCCACTGGGATTCTGCCTGTAACAAGTGTTCTGCCTGCTCATAAAAAGATCTAAATCAATATTAGCCCTGTCACAATATGACTCACAAATTGTATCTCTAAAGACTTCCTGTATAACACAACTCAACAGCAAACAATCTTTCAGAGTGTGTTTACATGCATTGGGAACCTCGGGATGCAGCTGGACACGATGGGGCTTTGAACAGGCGCTGGGACATAGAGCCTATTGCAGGGGATGATTTATGGAACAACAATGCAGTTGTGACATTGGGCTTCTACATGCACGACTGGAAATTAAGAATGAGAATGAGAAGACATGCGGAATTAATGAACACAATCTTTGAAACCATGCGTGTGTTTGGTAAGGAAAGGAATTACGACAAAGGAATGTTGTGCGCAAGCGCATGATGTAGGCTGTAAAAAGCCACCATGTATTTCCCCAGGTGTGTGGCTTATTTGTCTGTACACCACTGGTGGTGAGTAAATGGGGCCATAATGGGGTTTTACACACAGAACAACACAACACTCTATTGACTGCCAAATCCAACACCTCAAAAGACTGAGATCCCGAAAAAGAGAAAACAGAAAGATGTACTTAGTAAAACATGACCTCTCCTGACAAACCACCCCTTTCTAATGGTACTGACTTCCTTTGGGGACTTCATGTCACAAGAACAAGAAATTATAATAGAATAGCTTTTTTCAAACAATCTCCTCCCCATGATGAATTACAGACACCTAGAACAGGTCAGCATTGGCCAGAAGAACTTTAAAACTAGATTTTTAAATTTTCTTAAGGAACAATAAGGGTTCGTAGCCTATGCAAACTTCCATGACACAATGGTAAAGTGAAATTGGTGGTTGCAAATGGAGTTTTTAATCTGTTAGTCTTTTCTTGCAGTAGGAGGTTTTTATAAGCTGATTTTTTTTTTTACAGTATCAGTTTTATCATCTGCCTAATGAAAAACCTGATTAAAGTTGCAATTAGGGTTAAATTTAAGGATTTTGGAAAAAAGTATAAGGCTATGTTTTAACAGGTCATTTACTGTTTACATAACATCAAATCAATTTTAGTTAAAGTAGTTATTTAAAATTGTAATATCATTACACAATATTACAATTTTTACTGTATTTTTGATTAAATAAATGCAGACTTCTTTCAAAACACAAATCTTACCAACCCCAAACTTCTGAATGGTAGTGTATGTATCTAAGGAAAGACAGATGAAATTTGTTGCAAAGTATCTTTTGAGTCCTCTGGCTCTGAGAGATGCAGCTGAAAAATCCAAACACATCCATGGTCTAATCATGGAAAAGGAGACTGTTGAGATGGGCTATATTTAGAGATGACAGAACTTCCGAATGGCTTATGAAACAGAGCAGTAATCCAGAGTGTGGAGTGAGACTGTACACAGACTGTGGTCTGAGCTGCTCATTCTGGACACATTCCACAGATATGACGAGCTGTGAGACAGGAAATCCTATGTCATGGCAGTGGGCACCAGAGGATTTTAAAACAGTCTCACATATACAGTCTCAAAACAATCACATGGCATTTTCATACTGCAAAAACGCTCAACAGCTACCAACTTTGATTTAGCATGGTTCTCCTACCTGTTTCTTGCAGATGGTTCTGGGTAAAACATCTGTGAAATGACTTAAACGAGGTGTTAAGTAGCCATTTGGCTTCTCAATCAATATCAAGGAGGTCCCAGTTGAAAGGAATATTCTACAACAAAGGTTTGCGTCAATTGAAAAGTGCTCCCTTGGGTGCTTTCAGACGAACGGTGGACAACCTGTCTTTCTCAAACCTCACTTAGCACCAAACCGGCACCTGCTGCCCAGTTTTTTACCTTTAAAAAAAAAAAAAAAAAAAAAACTGTTTAACAGCCTCTCTTCAGTTCTTTTGCTGCTGAGACCATCAAGCTGATGGTAAAATTCACATGCAGTCTATAGTATTTACACACACACTTTAAAAATGAACCACAGACTATTTAATCAAACCACAAAAAGTGTAATAAATAACTTTCATTTTAAATTAAACATTAATTTTAAATAACAAATCACTTGAATTTAAATGAAGTTTAAAATGCAATTAAACTAATCATGGATTCTTGTATGTACATTTGCTAAGCAAAAGTGCTGACATGAAATATATAATATATAGAGCCTATACTGTATTATAATACTAAGTCAGTATTAAAAAGTATTGGTATTAATTAAATTCAGAGTTATTTCAATAAATTAGCGACAGACCATTACATTAGCTGATAATGTAATTTAAAAAAATCTGCATTGGACAGTAATTGGTTTGGCCAGTGGACAAAGTTATTTTTTAAATAACTGAGTAAATGAGAACTTCATCAAGTTCTAAACATCTAATTCTACATAATTAAAGCATTCATGTCATCAAATTAATAATTCATCATATGTCCCCCTGAGAATCCTATATCAAATTACGTCTCGTCCCTCACTCTGTAAAAATGAACAGGAATCACACAGCTATAACAGAAGCCTAACAGGTAAGTTTGCATCAGGAATGTGAATAAACTGTAAATAATAATAATAATATAAAATAAAATGTAATTTAAAAAACAGAAATGTTAAAGTAAAACAGTACCATAACAAAAATCCTTTAATTTAAGCAGCTTCTATGAAGGAATAATTACGCATGGCATTTCTCCATTTATAACTTAACACATTTTATACCTACTATAGTTAGATTTTTTTAATTAACTCTCCTTCCCACATAATGATTCTCAGACCTGCTGCCACCTCACATCAGATGATGGAGAGCAGAAGGAAGCAGGAGAAGTGAATGGAGATAAACAGGCAGTGAAGCAAGCCTGCACCAATGCACTTATCAAGAGCCTGTAATCGAGGGGTCAGACTGTGGAAGGGCCCTTTACATGTCTGGCTGTGACCTTCACTGATACAGTACCAGACCAGCCACTAAATATACAACCTCCAACATACTGACAGCATTCCAGCCAGCGTCCCTACTGTTCCCACACACATAATATCTAAATTAGGACACAGTACACTACTATTGTTTTTACAAAGCTTTTGCATTTTTAGACTAAGCTTTAAAGCTTCTGTATTTTTAGAACAAAAAATACCCTATTTATAGATCCTTTTAGTCCCCAAAAAGAAAGTGTGTCACAATTTTGCTAATTTTAAGGTGCACTTTTGTCCCTAGTGTCGATATGAAATATAAACATTGCTTTAAAGCTTTAGAAGAAAATATGGACAGAGAACATTTGTTTGACAATTACTTTATTTGTAAATAATTTTTTCCTTACTTATACATTAATGTCCTCAAAAAGGACGTTGTCTCAAATTTTGATAACTTCTTGGGACACTTTTGTGTTGCTATGAAACATCCACATTGCTTTGACACTAAAGAATGAATCTAAATCTATTTTGAATATGAAACCTGGACTGAGAAGTCTCAGGTTTCAACATTTGTTTGACAACAAACACTTGAGGATAAAAAAAAAAACGGTTATGAAATTACTCCAGTCTTCAAACTCCAGCATGTCTGAACAAAATGTCAAACCCAAGAGTCGGCGGACAACAGTGGCCAAAAACTGAAAAGCAGGGCTCATCGTTCCACATCCAAAACTGAACTCCACCCAACCCAAGCAGCAAAGCTCCACAGCTCTCTCTCTCTCTCACACACATACACACACCCCTTCGATTCAACGCGAGTGAGATCTCTGGCATCTCAACAACGCTCCCGGCCAACACTAATCAATGCAATGTGATGGCACATGCAACTGTCAACAAGACAATCTGCAAAATTTATGGACAAGCCCCGCAAACAATGATTTTTAACAAACTTTTGAAACAAACTCAACAAAGAACACAACTACTGCTGGTTTTTAGTTTCATACCTTTATCAAAACCACGTCCACGGATCTCTCGCCCTTTGCGCACAGGCTGTACCTTCGCCGGTGTCGCTCATACATCTTTTCCAGGAGTGAAATGTCAAGGAGAAGAAGAAAGTGCTGTTGTAGTCCAACATGAAGCCCGAGTCTTGTAGAGTTCCCAGTCAAACTTTGGGAAAAATGAGCAACTCTCTGAACATCTGCACCATGAACCAGCCCCGTACTCACTCTCCCTCCCTTCCTTCTTCACACACTTATTTCTCCCCTCCTTCCCTCTCTCTTTTTTCCTTCTGCACACTCCCTCTCTTTTTCTGTCTCTGGCTTTCTTTCTGCTCTCACTGTTTTTTAACAGACTCAACCTATCGCAGCTGATCATTTCTTTTCCCTCTTTGCTCTCTCTCTTTTCCTCTCATCCCACCGTTTCCATCCTTTTCAGTTTTCACAAGCTTTAAGTCATTCCCAATATGCATCACTGTGTGGTTGAACTCTGATTGGTTAGCTGCGACCGAAGAGGACAAGGTCATCACACCCAATCTCTGATAAGAGAAATGTATGAGTTGCTTTCTTATGTTGAACATAAAAGAAGATATTTTGAAGATTGCTGGTAATCAAACAGTTGGTGGTTCCAATTGACTTCCATAGTATTTCTTTTGCTACTATGGATGTCAATGGTAACCACCAACTGTTTGATTACTAGCAATCTTCAAAATATCTTCTTTTATGTTCAACATAAGAAAGCAACTCATACAAGTTTGGAACGACATGAGGGTGAGTAAATAATGACAGAATTTTCATTTTTGGGTGAACTATCCCTTTAATGCAATTGAGGCGGAGCGAGGAACTTAAATTGAACTTCTGGAAAACAATCAGAAATAAATTATCTTGGGTTCATTTTACACAAACACTCAGGAGATAAGGGTTCATGTGAAAATACCGGTTCAGTGTTGTTGTTAACTAAAACTACTTAAATTGATCTGTTAAATGAAATAAAGTTGAAATAAAAATATAAATATTAGATGAAAAAACAAACACAAATAAGTTTAAAAGTACTAAAATTACTAAATTGAAAGCTAAATAGATATGATAGATAATAAAAATGACAAAAACATAACAAAATTACTAAAATTAAAATAAAAATGGAAACTAAAAGCCAATTCAAAATATTAATAACTACTATAATACTTATAACATTGCCATGGCTGCTACTAAACTATTGCATATTATATAATTAATTTGGAAACGATGAGAAATTAAAATATTGCATTACTTAAAACTGTGGATTACAACAACTGTGGTAGCATTATGACAAGCCTGTTGTTGAACCAATGCATGCCGAACTGCACTGTTTTTCCACATGTGCTTGGGAGTTTCCATCCAACATACAGTATAATGAGAGTGTCACAGTGTGGGAATATTAATTTTATACGTAAACACACAAAATAGTCACACAGACACACCTTGAGCACAAAAAACACCTTCAATTAAAGTCTCATACACTTTTCCACATTTAGCATTAAGATCCTTACTTGTACTTAGTATAAACAGATATTCAGATAACTGTGTAGGTTGTCCTGACGTAGTCAATTTGATCTTTACTGTGTGTTTGCATGCATGCGTGTGATTATCCCGTGGAGGAGGGGATAGGAGAAACAAGGGCTCTTTGTGGGGATCCTGGCGCATGTTTTCCCTACGTTTCACTCAAGACCACTAATCCAACACAATCTATGATTTAAATGAACAATCCGATGAAAAAAAAAATTTATTGTCTTTTTGGTTTTTTTTACTCTCCCTCATGTCTGTTTTGTGAAATACAATAATATCCTGGATGCTCTTTTCAATATAATGAACACAAGCAAATGACAAAAACACGTTATAAAAGCATCCTAAAAGTGGTCCATATGAGTTGAGTGCAATATTGTAAGTTAATACTGACGTTCAAGAGAGAAGCAGTGATATCCGAATCATGAATGATTCATAAATAATCATAAATAATTCTTTTAAATCAAGTCTCTAAATGAATCAGTTGATCCAATTCACTAAACTAGTCTGAATGATTCATTCTCAAATCTGACTGATCCGGTTTTTGAATTCTCGCACTCGCTAACTCAGTGGTCCGGGCATAATCAATAAATGCTCAATGAAAAAAAAAGGTTAGCTATGAATAACAAGTTGGCATTAAAGAGAAATTCATCTGTTCATCTGTTTTCCAAATGTATAGATCTTTTAGTAAATGATTAATCCATACATATGCTTCTGAGGTTTGTTTGACCTTTTAAATCAGTCAGCCATAAAAAGGTATCTTACGATTTCAGGAGACGTAAATATAGTTCAAATATAGTTATAAAGCCCACTATTATAGTTAAGGTGCTTTTGTGTAACTTTTAAATGCATTGAAAAGAGTGTCAAGCACTAAAATATGCTGCTTTTGCATTCCACAGAAGAAAGCCATATGGGTTTGAATCAACATGAGGGTGAGCAAATGACTTTTTGGAAGAACTAATGCTGGAAATGAGAGAACAACAAAGGATAATGGACTGAGGGAAAAAAAGAGGATGACTTGAAAGGGGCGCGCAGAAGCCTAGAAGTTGAGTGAGAACAAAACAAAGGATATTTCCATCATTGGCGGAGCCAACAAACAGATGCATGAATGGAAGGAGTGTGTGTGGATCTAGACCAGCCTCAGCGGTGTCTTCAACCCTCCCACTACACCAACACCAGCCCTTCGCTTTTCTTCAACATCACGCCATTCTTACACTTCACATTCCAGTGCTTGAAAAGCAGCCTTGTCCCTTTTTCCAAGACACTAGATGCTGGAATTGTGTTTGCGTGTGTGTTTGTGAGTGTGCGCTAAGGCGTTTCCCAGGGTTGGCTTGTGTGGTTTATTGGTTGGATGTTTAGTGAAAAAGCAACTCCTTTAAAGGGGTTCCCACAGTGCATCTTGCCTGCTGCATGAGGACAGATAAAGAGAGACAAAGAAACCCTCATGCTGCTGGTGGCATATTGAGGCTACAGTCTGTGTTTTTTTTGCCCTTGTCCCTCTTTCTAACACATATGTAGACTACTAGACAGCTCAGTGCACATCTGGATGGAGTTATATCGCATCCTAACACAAGAGGGAGCCACAGCGCTCTAGACACCACAGGATAATAAGCTAAAAACAGCCAAACCACCCATTACCCATCAGGAGTGCAGGATGAAATGCATTCAAAAATGATTCCATTTATGTTCAGAAAGCATGTTTCTGGTCTTATGTGAATGATTAATTCGTCTTTGTTTAAAAAAAAAAAAAAAACAATTACAAAAAACTGCATAATAATTAGAGGCTGACCGATATGGGTTTTTTTGGGGGCCGATGCCGATACCGATATTAGGAAGTAAAAAAGACCGATATCGATATATCGCCTGATATTCTTTATGTGTAGGCTATATTACAGTACAGTATAGTCAAAAGTTTAGACACCCTTCCCATTCCTGTCTCCAAACTTTTGTCTGGTACTGTATATAGAATATAAACTCAAATGTGGTGATCAAACACTTATATTGATTTGACAAACATAGGCCTATGTAATGGATTCACAGACACTAGTCTATATTGTGATTTGATTTAAGTGTACTGACCTATTTTTTATTTATTCATCAGAAATATGACAGAATGACAACAAAAGTGAAAATGTACAAAAAAAAAACACTACAAAATTGTTTTATACATTCATTTTAAAAACATGGAAATTATAATACTGCTTTAGCAAGCACCGCTATTAAGAACCCCGGCTTTCTTGTGCTTTGTATTGGACAAGCAATGATAAAGTTAGCATGCTAGTCAAAGTTGGGATGCTCTTTAAATGTGGCCTCTGCTCTTATCTTAAGAGTCTCTTAAGATAGAATGTTCCAGAGTGTAATTTCTTTCAAATGCTGACAATGTAGCTATACAACCTCATGATGCGTTCCAAGTCTGCATGCCAGACTGCAGATAAGTGTAAATGTAACTTGATTTCAGAGGCAACCCAGAAGCTACCTTGACAATAGAAGCCAGAAAAGGGTTTGTTTAAATAAGATAGTAATTTATTTTGTGTTGGTTTTTTTTTTTTTTTTATTTGGGTTTAGATTCAAATAAAACTGGAAGAATGCAGCTAATGGTTTTAAAAAAAAAAATGAGACTTAGCATTCTCTGCTAATTTGTTTGAAGACGAAAGGTGTCTCTGCAAGTGTCTCCTCAGAATAAATGAAAACCCATTATGACACTCAGTAATATCACTTACGAGAAAAAGATCATTTCACCTCTCATGCTTGAGAGCACTACAATCAAAACAAAGATGCTAGCTGCAACATGCTAGCAAACACGTGTCAGCTTGCATCGCTTTATGGCCCATTCACACCAAAAATGATAACTGTAGCGATAGCATCCACACCATCAGATGATGGCATTCTGTTGTGTTGTATGCCGAGCTCTTTAAAGTCAGGTGAATTCTGTCCCATTGTCAATGTTTTTAATCATTCATTAGCTAGAAAAAAAATCTGAAAGTGATTTTAATGATATGGTTATAGCTGTGGTGCGGACTTCCCTATTCTCATTTCCAGTTCTCAAGAATTAGAATGATTAGAAGAACTTTATAGCTGCAGTTATCATTACAGTACATATTTTTTGGCATGAATGGGCCTTTAGATACTGTACCAAAAGTTTTAACTTTATCTTTCAAATCCTCAGCAATAATTTTAGATCATATCAGGTACTCCAAAACAAAACTGGGAGACACAGGAAACAGTCAAAACAATAGGGATTCCAGGACAGGAAGATGACAAAATAAAGGACTGGAGTTACTTCCTTCTAATCGGAAACTTCCAAAGACTTTAGATAGTCATCTCACTTTATCACTCTTGCTGGCCCACATAAACACCCAAGCTATCACATCTTCCCTTCCTCTCTCTGTTTTCTCGCCACTGATATCATCCCTCTGACACACAACTGGGAAAAAAAAGGTGTTCAGGGTGAGGTCATCCTTCCTCCATGAGAAAAGGGCAGCGCACACACACACACAACCACAGTGTGAGCTGTAGGGTGGCAGTGTTCCCATATCTGCTAGTTTGACCTTATGAGACACAGTTCAGCAGTTCCAACTAAAACCTGCGTCAGAACGCTGAGGCACTTTCAGCAACCAGGCGGAGAAATCAGATTTATGACAGAAGGTCAGGTTCAAAACATCGCTGACTTTCTGCTCAGTGGAGACTTTCAGGAAACTACTACTTTCCTAACTACTGAGAATTCAGGGTGGCTGGACGCAAACTCTGAGTGAATCATACCAAGAGGTCTAAATGTTAATGATTTATTTAGTGGATGGCAGGTTGAGGAAAATAGCCAAAGAATACTCACCACTTCAGAATTCGCTATGTCTACTGAGGAGTCTTGGTGTCCGTCCACCGCATCCTCTGCTAAAGCACTGTCATCTGTGAGATGCAATCAAGAAAGAGGACATTTATAATTTTAACTGAAATTAGACTTTTACATTTTAAAAGTAATTGCTTTGCCATTCTGTCAAACTTACTGTAGATGATGAGGCTAGTTTTTTGTGCATGCATAAACAACAAAACGCTTCAGGTAAATAAGTGAAACTCACAGTTTCAAGGAAATTCATGTGTGAATTTTAATGGGCACTTCTAAAAAA
This sequence comes from Cyprinus carpio, assembly GCF_018340385.1. Classification (NCBI taxonomy): domain Eukaryota; kingdom Metazoa; phylum Chordata; class Actinopteri; order Cypriniformes; family Cyprinidae; genus Cyprinus; species Cyprinus carpio. The sequence goes on along the minus strand of NC_056596.1, from coordinate 6,211,329 downwards.
TCAATACATAATTCATTAACTCATCTGCTGATTCATGCCCGAAGAGCGAACATTTCTGTGTTTACTCAGAAAATAACAAATCGTGATAAGGCCATTTAGATATGTTTTTAACCCCATGTTTTGATAAAAGGAAGTGACTTATTCCTCCATTCCAACTGAGATCAGCACCTCCATGGATGTGATATAAATAACACATACAGTAAGCAGCTATTAGTAGAACAATGCTGAATTCTCATCCATGTGGAAAAGAGCTGGGCGTCTACATTGTAAAAAAAAAATGTCCACAATACAATCTTTCAACTGTTTTCATTCAATGATGTGAGGCAGAGCTGACATCACCAGGTTGCCATGATACAATGTGCTGTAAATACACATTATCATTTGCAAACACTCCCTATTAACACTGTTACCTGAATGACAAGGAAGGTTTTTCCCTTCCGGATGGAATCCTAAACCGCTGATCGAGCTTTGTTTCAAATGACAGAACTATTTTTATAAGGCAAACACCATTGTATTCACATACACACACACACACAAGCATGTATCAGAAGACAATGAAGCCAATGACAAATTAGCTTAAGCTGTAAACAATCTAATTGGAATTACATGACAAACATACTTCATTTTGAAGCAGCACAAAGTTTCAGACTTTTTACACAGGATGACAGTAAAAAGTAGCTTTATCTAATAGCATCAGATTCCCTAAAATAATTGTTTACACAGCCAGCACTGACAGAATGATAAATAAAAATACATTACCCGTCATTTTTTCGACATGTGGTTCCTCTGCACACTGCTGAAGAGTTTCACTGTGATTCATCAAACAATCAGGTGTATCTTGATGTAATCCATTCAGGCTCTCAGGTGTTTCTGAAGGCTGCAGTTCCTCAGACAAACCATTGTCTATATCCACTGGGGAAGTGTGTTCCAAATCCTGGTGCGATCCACTATTAATATCCAAAGGGGAAGTGAGCTCAGCTGTTGAGGATGAGGCATTGAGTGGGTCAGACATGGAGGAGCTTTTCAGAGCTGAACCACTGCTGGTTACCATGGGAGAGCATGGGCTGTCCCCGGAGACAGTCGTCTCGCACATATCGGTAGCCATGTCAACACATTCATCCCCACCAGGAATTACAGCAGAGATCTTTACTCCATCAGTGAAGGGGGTCTCAGAAGGTCTGCTGCCTTGACTTTCTGTTAGGGGTGATCCACAAGACAGGTCAAGGTCATTCACACATTCAGCAGTAGGTTCTGATGGTGTGTTTGCACTCTCTTTGGAGGATTCTGGGAGTTGGACCTGTTTATTGGATTCAGGACAATCATTGTGTGTGATTTCCGGCAGATCAAGGAGCTTGTTGATTGTGTCCTGTGAAGTGGAGTCAATTTCCCTTTCCTGTAGAGTGTCATCTGGAGCAACATCCTTAAATCCCGGTTCACCTTGTAAAGTGGAAACTAGAACCAATGGTTCCCCTGGCTCACAAATTTGATTTTCATTTGTGGTATCACCAGAATCTCCCTCAGGAATCTGCTCAACCAGGTTGGATGTAGAGTCTGGCTGAACAAATGTTTCAGATCCATCTTTTCCCCCAAAAGTAGTTCCTTTGATTATATCAACTCCGCAATGTTCAGAAGACAGTATCGTAGACGCATCCTGTTGTAAATCACTTACAATAAAGGCTTCAGAGTCAACAGGCAGAGAAGATTCATCAGAAGATTTTGATTTGTCATCCAACGGTGAGACAACAGTGTCATTAATTGATTCCTGCTCTTCAAAGATCTCCTTAGGGTGGTTTATCCTCTCATTAGGGGTTTCCTCCTCCTTGCTTCCATCAGGTAGAGACCCAGCAATCTGGCAAGATGCAACCTCCGCAATGATGCCAACAGAAACCCCTGCTACAGCACTGATGTCACAGTCTGAGTCATTCAAAATCTCCTGACATTCTAATGCGGTTTCTGAAGATTGTGAGACTTGGTGTGGCTGTTGAAAAACTTCTGTAGTCTCAGACAAGGGCTCCACAGCAGGACCTTCGTGAGAAGTCTCAGGAACGGGTGAGAGCCCTCGTCGAACCTTATGCACTGGTCCTGGTGCCATGTTTGGCTGGAGACTTAACAATTCCAAAGGACCACCTTCTGAAATGCTTAATCCAGAGTTCTGCTTTATGCTAACCTCATCCGTTACCAAACCAGAAACTGACTCAGCCTTGACGTTGGTGTGCTCGCTAAGATTTCCTGTCTCTGTCTCTAGGCTACCATGTGGCTTGTCAACACCATCAGAAATAAGAGCTTCATCGTTTCGTACGGACGAGGTAACCTCAGAATTTACCTGAATTAAAGTCAATTTAGCTTCATCTGTTCCCACCGAGCATTCCGTAGGCAGCTTGGGCTCAAACTTTTCGTCATGCTGACCGTTTTCCTCTGGATCATGGGAAGAAAGTGCTTTAGAGTTTAAGCCTATTTCCTGGCTGCTACTCATCTCCCCTTCCCTTTCCTCTGGTAAGTCCCCTCGCCAACTAAGATCAGCACTCCCCTCGCTCTCCTCCTCTCTTTGTGAAGGTTGACTAGTTTCCGTGGGGAGGAGACCCTGAGATTGTGCTTGGCCCATGTCTTGGGACTCAAGGTTGCCAGATTTAGCGTCTTTTTCAGTCTGTAAACTCCTCTGGCAAGCCTCCTGCTCTTCTTGGTTCCCTTTATCAGGCTGTGAAGCAGCCCCCTGTTTGGCACTGATTACGCAGAGTTCTATATCAGCTTCCTCCCGCTGGTTTCCACAGGAAGGGGCACTGAAAGTCACAGAATCGCCTTCTACCCGCTTCTGCGAACAGTCAGCCTTATCTGACGCCTTCCCAATGTCTCCTACAGCTGGCGGGTCAAGCTCCACCTCCCCATCCTGTGATTGGACATGATCTCCTGTGCCGTTTTGATGAATACACAGTCCATCCTCAACAGCAAAGCTGTTCGATTCACAGGTTTCTTCTTTTTCAGAGTTGGGTTCCTGATGCTCAGGTTCCAGTGAATTGACCGGTAGGCAGTCAACAGGCTCTGTTCTATCAGTGGAGTTCGGGTTAAGAATCAGCAGTGCTGGCTTATGCTGTGGCGGAGGATCTTCCTGAATAAACAAAGTTCAAAAACAGCTATTAAATAAAGCATCATGCCCTATACAGCCCTCATTAAAACTGACATTAAACATTCACCCAGAGAAACAGAGCGAGAGTGCGTGCACAGAGATAAAAAGAGACAGTCTAGTTTGTGATCTGCATTTAGTCATTTCCTTTAGTCACAGATAGCTACCCCTCCTGCAGTGTTCTACCACAAAACCAAACATCCCTGCTGATCGTACCCAGCTGGAAATATCACTGTGACAATCTTAAAGTGGCAGAGCAAGAAAATAGGACCCACCTACTGCCATAGAGCGCTTTAAAATCACTGACTCACCTTCTGATGTGACTGAATGAGGCATTGGAGCTCCTCCACATCACACTGAAGGCTAGGTGGGGGACTCCCTGGCAAATCCTCTAACGTCAGGGTGTAAGTGTTTAGCTTGGGGTGGTGTCGCAGAACTCTGCCTTCTGGGTAACGCCACTTGGATGTTTTCGTCTCCAACTCAGGCAGCTTGTCAACCCTGCCCAACACAAACACAGCAAACTTTGAGAACACCCAGTCTCGAGGCACTGAATCAGCAAGGCCACACCCAGCACACCTACAGAGGTTGTGAAGTAATGCACAATACTGATTGAGGTTACCGTGGAGAACAGAGAATCTCAAGTGTGAAAAATTACTCGTTTAAACATCGTAGCCAAATTTAAAACAGGTCTGAATCCTGTACAATGCCACAATGAGCTCGAACAACAAGAATTTCATTGTTTCTTTAGACAAAGACACGAAAAACTCATTCTCACTAGTGTAAAAACCTGTTCTGCTTTTTTCTTGTGTAGGGAGAGAGAAACAGTGTGATTACATTAAAGGTGAAATTTAAGTTCCTGGTGGCAGTGTCAACATGTCAAACAAGCAGTAAATAGATTTAAGGCGGACACACGACTGAACATTATGTATCGTAGCAATCAATCATCAGACCGAAAACGCTACAAGCTTTCAAAAGAGAAAATGTGCAACTGTTTGTCTTTTTGTGTTTGTAAGTAGCTCAGCTTGTCCCCAGAGCCCTGACACATGGGTAACAACAGGAACTGTTTTCACCTGCTGTGTATCAAAGGTCCAAAATGGTATCCATGGCAACACTGTGACATCATTCATTGGAAACTAAAGAGTGCAAAGTGAAAAGGAGAAGCTCTTAAGGACATGCAGACCTGAGAGGAATATTTTAAGCAGCCTGAGCATTAGCCAAATGACAGATGTGATGAAAGGCTGAACTCTTAAGGATTGGAGAGCTGAACAATTCATCCTGTATAACTGCTGATTGTCTTCTATCACTAACTGAACCGATTAATCTATAAATACAACATAATGACATAAAATGGTAACGATATTTAGATATGTTCAAACTCATGTATAATTGAAACCACCAACAAAATACCATGAGCTTTGATGGAAAGATTTGAGGCAACATCTAAGGGTGTGCTGTGGTTCAGTACACTTGCTTTAAATGAGGCACTAAACCAAAGCACTTAACGGCCTTCTATAACAGACCCTTGAATCCAGAGAGCACAGATCACACGCTAGCTCTGGTCTCTCCTCTATCCTTCTGTCTGTGATCACATTTCACTGGCTTTACCAAAGCTGGGCAGCCAGTGACCCAGTAGACATCAGTCTGGGTGACGCAGCTAACACGAAATGGTTCCTAGTGTGTCGCATCTCTCTAGTATTAATATAATTATTTAGCCTGACTGTCACATGTATAGGCTTGGATTCAAATCTAATTTAATAGACATAAAGTCATGGGTATACATCTGATTAACTTTGAGAAAAAAAAAAGGGGGGGGGGGTCAAATCGAGCATATGTCTACCAGTTCTCCCACTCATATATCATAAATATATGAGCAAAGCTTTAAAGGTGAGACCTGTAGTCAAGTAGGGAAACATATGGAACCAGTCCCAAGCAGGTTTGCTAGCCATAGACTGTGAAGAGCACTGACTGGAGGAAACTAATAAAGGTAAACGTTTGTGTTACACAGGTACAGGTAATGCCATTTTACTGAGTAAATCTATAGACAGGATCATGCTGGTTTAAAAAAGGCTTCTGCTGCAGATCACAAAGGCTTGCTTTAAAAAGCTTATGTGGCTTTAACTGTTTACAAAGAGCTCAGAGCCACATGGCCTGTCCTTGTGCTTTGCTCTTATCTCCCCCACATTTCAACATCCTCCTTTCTTCAGAACACAACACTATATCTTGCCTCATTTACATGATAAAAGTCATTGCTTTAATAGCTTTAACTCAGTCTAACATCGTTCTTTTTGAGAATCTAAACCAGTGCAATACAAGCATTGCATCAACAGATCTGTTTGGCTGACCCCAGGGGTGTTTAGGACATTTGAAAAATAAAAACTTTACCTTTACGAGTGTGACTTAACTTTTTATGTTTGAGAGCAACACATTTGATAAAGCTGTATTTGTTTAAGGCATTTCAAAGGTTACAGCGTCCGTTCTGTTTGATAAAGTCTGTGGCCTTTTCTTGGCATTAATCTGATCAGATTTCATAGATCAAGGGGGACAATAATAACAATCAACAGTGGCTGTATGAATTAGTCTCAAATCCATGTTTGTATTAGTTTTACAAAAGAACAAGGCAAAAATAATCATTACATATATTTCTCAGGCAATTCTCAGGACTCATTTAAGGTGTTACAATAATAATAAATATTATATATAATATAGATATGTTAAATTAAACCCATGGAATTACAAACTTGAAGTAATTCACCAGTAATAAAAAAGGTAAACCATGAAGAACATTCAGTTATTGGGATTATGGACCTGAATTTGAACATTTTTCTAATTATGTATTTTAACATACATTGCCGCTCTGTTTCTGTAAATAAAAACTCTCAAAATAATCCTCTTTGTCATTATAGCTGAAGTATCAGAAATATTTTGGGGAGCCTTCAGATATTGTCCTCGACAATGGAAGGCCTTGTATACTAAAAGGTTACTTAAAAACTAGTCAAATATACTGGTTAATGATATAATTTTCTTGCACACTTACTCCGTCAGCAGTTTCTGGAGCTGCGTGTGGCCTTTCTTCTGGGCGACCCTGGCCGGCGTACGACCCTGTTTGTTACGAAGTCGGAGGGCCTCTCTTCCTCCAGGTTGCTGCAGGAGAAACAGTGCTACCTTGCGTAGCCCGCGCTTTGCAGCAAAGTGCAAAAGTGTGTCTTGCGGTCCAGGTTCTATAGGAAAAGCAAACAAAAATCCAGTTAAGGTTGCAATCTCAGCTCAATCTCTCTCATTGTCCTTTTAAACAACTCACTATTATCTAATGCATATTTCTGATAATGTTGCTTCAGGAAAGTGTCACACTCACTGCTTCTTAGAGGCTCTGAAGCTGTAAGCCCCGCCCCCTGAAACTTTAGAACCAATGAGAGCCGGCAAAGCCTTCAAACTAGACCCACCCACACAATTCCCTCGACCTCTGTCAACAGAATCTCCTGACAAACTTGTGTAAACATAATTCCGATAGATGATTTACAATGAGGACAGAAAACTCCGGCAGAGAGGTTTCCTGAGAGAAAGAAGTGATCGCATTTGAAGGCCTTTATCAAAGACAGATTACAGAGTGTTGTTTCAGAAAGTTCAGGAAGCTTGAATGAGGCTCTCTGTGAACGCAACAGAGACAGAGGCAGAATTGTTCTTGCTGGTTAATGAGAAGCTGAAAATGAGACTGCCCTCATTTAATCGGCCCACTGAGAATCCAACAACCAATTACAGAAAAAAGAAAAAAAAAAGCTGTGGTGAAGCGATCTGGCACTGGAAAGAACAGCAGATCAGGATCACTACACAGTCTGATTGGAGACACAAGAGTGGACATGACACTATATTGAAAACACTGGTGTCATGTAACTTGTATCCCAAGGCCATGTTAGAATTGTCGTACTCAAGCCACAAAACACTGCTGTTACTATAGTATTTATTTTAAACAGTGGTATCACAAGGTTTCTGAATGTTTACGGAAAATTCAGCAAATGGAGTTCAGAAATGTAATAGGAGTTTAACCTCCCCGTCTTAAACAGTTTTGTCATCACTTACTCAACCTTATGTTCCAAACCTGTATGATTTTTATTTCTTACACTGTGAACATGCTCCACATCCACAAATTAACAAATAAACAAAAACAAACAAGAAACGAATAAAAGCCTAAAAATAAGAACAAACTGAAACCTGAGGTCATTCTAAACGTGAATGATTTTTATTTCATGTGTGTATCTTACACAGTGGACTGGAAACACATTTCATTAATAAAACACTAAAAATAAATCAATTTTTCTGACACCCACAAATTAGCATTAAAAACATCACTGAAACAAATAAATAAAACTAAACAAAAAATAAATATGAACATTTAAAACAAAAAGAACTAAACAAATAAATAAATAAAAAAAAATGTAAATATATTTGGGGGAAAAAAATCTGCCTGCATTTATTTCTTCTGCAGAACACAAATAAACATACAATTTTGAAAAATGTCCCAGTGTTTTTTAATTTATTTATTTTTTTCAATGTTGTTTTGGTCCCCATCAACTTTCACTGTATGGAGAAAAACAGTCAAACATTCCTCAAAATATCTTCTGTTGTGTTACACAGGAAAAAAAGGACATCATATGGGTTTGAAACAACATGAAAAATGCCTTCTGGGAGCACTATCCCAAGGAAGAATCCAAATGCCTCATTTTTCATTATTAACATCTACTATGTGCCATGCAACGTGTCTGAATAGCAGCAAATTCAGTTGGCATCTTACACACTGGAGACAGACATTATTAGCCTTCTAGACATTTTTTTTTATAAAATGTGCTTAATTTCACTTATGAAGGCTGGCAGTGCAGGCCCACTGATGCACTGGGCGAGATGCCCGCGTGCAGCTCTGGTTTCAGGGCTGGTCCAGGTGCCCAGCGCCAGCTGCCACACATGCCAGAGCTTGGGGAGTCATTACACAGCTCGCCTCTCCCTCAACAGACAGGTCAACTCTAGGAATTTGTTTTTCTGATACATTTATTCAGCATAATGACCACTGAGAACTTACTAAAAACAAGATTTCAAGGAAATCTACAGCAACTTGATCAAAACTGCAGGAAATCCAAAACGTTACCAACATGTGACCAGGTACCAGATAAAACCTGCTATTGTCTTTTCTCTCTTTACTCAAGGTGCTGAACTTTGCATTAATAGGTATCAGAGCTTTCGGTTGTTTTATTGAATGAGTTATTTAAGACCAAGGCTGTTTATAAGAGATAAGCCTGTGCTTATTATGATGTCACCGGGCCTGTTTGGCCTTTGTTGGCCGTTATCACTCGCTGCCTATGGTCCAGCTCTCACCACACCTCCTACATGGACCCAGATTGTGTCTAATTTAGAGGACAAGGACAAGTCACATGAGAGCCGGGAATCTGTTGTCGAGTCAGCTGCACTGATGAATGATTCCTCACTGTGCAATTGTTTAGATCCACACATCGGCCGGATCCACACACTCATTCTAGCACACTTAATATACACAAGCTTATATTTCTGCCCAGAAGATCACAGCTAGGAAGGATACACAAAAATGGTGGGACAGGGAAAAGGGGCTTCCCAAAGCATTTGTTTTTTATGACTGCAATCAGCTTTAAGCATTTGTCTGATATCTTTTCAATCTTTTGTTTGGCTTTGTTCAGGTTGCAAATTATAATCATAAACCAAAAGTTTATTTTCAGTTCCCCTTTCAGTTCCTGCATGGTTGAAAGCAAGTGACACAATAAAACAAATACAATACAACTGTACTTCTGCTGGCACATTTGTTGTGTACAAATCCTCTGAAAACACTTATTCACTTTCATAAAAAACTAATCATAAGTATTTGAATAATTTTCTTACAAATAATAATATTGTAATGATAAATATTTCTAACAATAAAAAATAAGCAAACAAATAAATAAATAAAAAATAAATAAATAAATAAATAAATAATAAACCCTTAATAATATTTTATATATTTTTTTAAAAGGTCTCACCGAGACATTTATTTATTCAAAAATAATTTTGTAAAATATTAACAACTTAAAATAATCCTAGAATAGAATATTCAAAGTGCATACAGCTCACATTCTCCCTCTTGTTCCCGCTGTCGTCGTTAACAGTTCAGTCTAATATGGATAGAAGTCTATCTAATAATCAGACAGAATGTATAAACGAAGGAATTAATGTATACGAAAAGTATTACAACGATTGCTTTTATATTATTAGTAATAGAAAGGCAAACATTATAATACTTTCTCGTTTGCTGTCAGCATTAAAGAAATACGCATTTATATCATTTAAAAAATATTTGAATGGCTAATTAACATTTAATTTCACAAACCTTGCAAACTTAGTCGAATCCACCTGTGAGATCTTGTGACGTGTGCATTTTGACCCTGTATGATCGCGTGTTATCTGTGTGACGGTCGGTCTGTGTTAATTGAATGCTTTAAACTTCAAACTTGTGATTTCAAATTATGCTACACTTCATGTATTTGCCCACTGTCATATTCATGTCATTTTCACTGGGTTCTGTATGTAAAATGAGTGTTACCCTGGCTTTATTTGAAAAATATGATTCCCAATGCACACAAACTTTCCATAATACTTAGTGCCCTGTTGGTTACAGTGTTTAATTCCTTTTTAATTATATTTTATTTTTTATAAATATTTATTTATTTATTTGTGAAAACTACTTTGTCATCTAAAGTATAAGTATGTTTATTTTACACATTTATTTTTTAATCCATTGTCAAATGATTTCAAATTTCTTAAATATTAATTAAAATAATAATAAAAAAAAATGATATCGGCTTTATATCGGCCCCCCTGCTTTCCAAGATATCGGCAGTCAAAAAAAACAATATCGGTCGACCACTTTTATATATATATATATATATATATATATATATATATATATATATATATATATATATATATATATATATATATATACACACACATACATATATACATATAATATATATATATATATATATATATATATATATATATATATATATATATATATATATATATATATATATATATATATATATAATACTGACTCCCAAATAATTCAAATGGTAGTGTAAACAAAAAATATGAGTCATAATAGGAGATTGTGATGTACATTTTTTGCTTTTGGCCAAGTTTCTAAAACTGTGCTCTTAAGTCAATGGAAACATGGGCCAATTCTTCAAGGGGTTTGCAGATCCTCGGCTGTATACCAGTCAAAATTCTATGGATATCAGAGAGCACGAAGAACACAGGAAACTCTTTTAACAAGAACTTTTCTGCCGAATCCACTTGAAACACAAATCAAAGTCATTGACAACCAGAGTTCCTGCCATTTATCACATGCATCTTCTGTCAGGCCCGAAACTAGTCCACAATCTGACTTAATAGTCTGTTTAAATGCTCCATGCCAAAAAGAGCACTTTATTAGGGTGGGAATGTTTGCTTTAAGATTATCTGACATAGTGTTCCTGACATGATATGAGTACAAGTAGGAGGAAAATAAGTCTAGAATAGACTAACAGTCTAAACCAACCCACAACTTAAAAATAAAAACACAAAAAATAAAACAAGGTTATACTGTCCTTCCATGAAGGCACAGTGCCCATGGTCTAAGCACTGTAACTTCACTGTACAGATGTTAACAACATATTCTAAAATCCTTGGTACAACCCACCCTTACAAAACATGTTAAGTATTTAAAAGAAAAGAAAAAAAAAAGATTCTTTCGGGTAGCACTCACTGGTTGCAAAAGCAGCTCAAGTCATAATCATAGTCATTTACAAGACACTTTCAAAGCGACACCGGCATAATTGTGCTGGCTTCTAAAATGCATTCTTTTGCAAAATTTTATGGCAAAAAGACTTTGGAGAGAAAATCCCAGAATGCAATGAGACAACCTTGTTGAGAAAATTAAACCACGATGGTGAAAGGGTTGAGAAAACTGTAAATTATCAATGAACTTGTATTGTATTCAGTGCTGAAAAGAACTTTAAGTATGTTTTAGCTTAGCAAAATAGTAGCAGCTACAAAAAAAAACTATAAATATAAATGAGCAATATTTCTTGTTTTAGTCCAGGTGTCCAGACCTGCTTCTGGAGGGCCGCTGTCCTACAAAGTTTAGCTCCAACCCTAATTAAACACACCTGAACCAGCTAATCAAGGTCTTCTGACTCAATACACTCTAAGAAAAAAAAGGTACAAAAGCTGTCACTGGGGCGGTACCTTTTCAAAAGGGACACTTTTGTAGTTTTTAGGTACTAATATATACACTTTAGGTACTTATATGTATCTTTAAGGTACCAATATGGACTCTTTAGGTACAAAGGTGTGCCTTTTGAAAAGGTAACGCCCCAGTGACAGCTTTTGTACCTTTTTTTTTCGAGAGTGTAAAAACTTCATGTGTGTTGGAGTTTGTCCGACAGTCTAGTTTGAAAACCTCAAAAACAGCACCTACTCACCAATTCTCAAGCCTGTGCAAGTGCCCGTGTCCCAGTCTGTGCCCAGGACGCTCCAGCCCGCCGGCAGAGGCAGATGTCTAAGAGCAAGAGCCAGAGTATCATCCAACCTCTCACACTCCTTCAGGGGGATCTGACACTCGTCTAGAAGTAACGCTCCCTCTGTCTTCCCAACCGCGTTCACTAGGAACTGGGCCATGTCCAGGGCGAGGTCCTGCACAAACTGGAAGTGTTCCTCAGCCACAGGGTCCACTGAGCCCCCAGGCCGGGCCTGGCACAGCGTGACCCGCACAGTTTCACTCCGATCATGAGCTGTTACGAGACAAAAAAAATAATAAACATTTTATGAACAGTATGAAAATAAACAGCTATTTATCTCATATCAAACAGGGAGGTCTCGTTTAAATCATCTTCACACTGATTTAAAATACACCAACAACAACATCAAAAAAAGGATCTTATTTTGGCAGTCACACATCAACAGAAAAAAGGAGACTTAAGTGCCTATGGTTGAGCGGAGATGGATATAACACAACTCATTTCCATTTCCAAGAGGGAAACAGCCAGAGACAGAGGTGACATACACTATAAAACAACATTCATAAACAATAAGAACTTCACTATGAGGGCTGCCAGGAGGCCTGTCTTGTTTCATTACAGTTATGAGTTGTCATTGCGACAAAGACGATTTGCCGATAAAGACCTCTTAGAAGCCAAACATTTGGAATCCACCAAAAGTATGGACCTCCAGCAGAGAGACAAAGGGTTGAAAGTGTACCCTGGAGGGCTGACAGCGGCGCACCTGAGGCGGATGATAGTAGGGCCATTCTTCATGCTCTCTTAATGCATTGCTGAAAAGCTTTCAAGTGCTCAGTCAGAGTAGTGATTACAAAACCGGTGCCAAAAGTCTGCGCTGGATTCCATAACACTGTATCTACTGTGACCCTCTGTGGAAGTGCTCCGGGGATACGGTGGAAATGTATTCCTTCTTTGACTCTAAATACTGCCTAAATTGCAGATGTGGGGGCTATTGTGTTTTATTTTTATTTTATTGCGTTTTTATTTCTTTGTGAAACAAGAAAAGATAGCAATGCTACCAGTTCCCCCGTAAAGCAAAAGTGCCTCAATAACATCAGTGGTTACAAAATAAATCTTTAGTTAATTACAGTAATGCATTGTGCCTGTTAATGGACGGTTGCCCAGGGTGTTTTGAGTGGTTGATATATTGTTGTAGTTGGTTGCTAGGGCATCGCTAAGGCTGGTAATATGTTCTAGGTTGTTGTTAGGTAAATGCTTACTAGTGCTTACATATTTTTCAGGTCCCTACTTTTGAAAGTTACACATTTTTATTTTATATATATATATATATATATATATATATATATATATATATATATATATATATATATATATATATATATATATATATATATATATATATATATATATATATTATATATATATATATATATATATTTCTATATATATGTGTGTGTGTATATATATATATATATATATATATATATATATATATATATGTCTTGTTTCTTTTATAAATAAATACAATAAAAAAGGACAAACAAAAACATTTATAAATAACTATAAAAACATAAATAAAATAAAGGATTAAATAAATAAATAAATATTATGAAGTCTAAACAGAAAGAGAAAAACAAACCCTCCCTCAAGACCCATAACAAGTCTTTTTTTGTACCAATAAAAAAAATGTGCATATGTTTCTTCCACCTCTTTGGACATATTACTACATTTGGCAAGAATGTGTCTGTTCATTAATAGCCACTACTGGTGCATGAATCTTCAGAAGCAGCACTGGGACATCTGAATCAGCTCAAGCATGTGATCAGTGCAGTAATACAGAGGTTGGCCTGTGGTAACTGGGACGATTTTGTGGGTGAATAACTGAGCAAAGCGACAACATGCCAAGCAATGCCTGGACCAGGTCCGGCATGACTGGAATGTAAATGAGTCGATCTCTGCAGGTAATGAGCGTCTACTTCCAGGAAGAGCTAACAATCATCAAGCAATGATAAAATACTGTACATGGACATGGACGTGGAATGTGTTGTGTGACCGCTGGTGTTTTAAATACTGACCTGGGCACACGGCTTGCAGCGTGACATGGCTGACTTTCAAAGTGCTGGAAATGTGCCTCTGGGTGGTGCCGGCGAATAGTAGGTAAAACTCTACATCCTCCTCATCCTCGACACACTCTTCCTCACAGAGCTGGACAGTCAACAGACACTCGCCCTGAACAAGAGAGAGAAAATAGATTATATACAGCATTTAAAGAACTATCGTTTAAATATCAAGAATCCTATCTCTATCTGTCACTATTAGGCTGAAAAATAATCCAATTGCATTTGAAATTACAGTGGAAGTGCGACAATCAAGGACAGAATTCCTTCTCATGTTCTCTCAAAAGACTAAAAGCAGTACTGGAAAAGCGTTTAATCGCCTGTGGGTGCAGAAAATTACATAACGCGATGCATCAACTCCTATAAATCATCATTACTGGATCCACAAACAACAGGGAGGCTTCAACACCTGTCCATTTAGAGAGACGCATTTCATTACAAAGTACACGGTAACAGAACAGCAGCCTATATACATATCAACAAATACTGAGGAAAAAAACCTGTCATTAGCTTTTCCCCACCCTCATAATTATAACTCTACTGTCATAAAAGTTCAACATGTGGATCTGTATGTGTGTGATAGAGCTTTTTTACTCTTCAGATACTTCAAATGTCACTTCTAATTTATGATATTGACAGCTACTATAATATAGCTTTTGAAAGAATTGTGGTTGTTATTAATTCTTGTTTTTGCTGGAAGGTGAACAAACAATAAAATAAAGCAAAGCAAAACAAAACAAAAACATACAAAAAAAACAAAAACATAAATTTAGTAAATAATAAACAATTTCTAAGAGCCCTTGGACGTTGTATTTAATTAAATTACAGTTTTGACCAAAATGTTTATTTGCAAATAATATAAATGATTTATTTCTATATTTATTTATTTATATACTACATTCAGGTGTGCAGCCTCAAACCAAGTAGCAACAAGTAAATAAACCAGAAAAACAAACAAAATACAACAAAAACATCAATTTGGGTTGGTATATCACTCCCACCCTGCCTGTACAAGCTATTTATAATAAACTGTCACCTGACACTTGACACCAGCAACAAATTGCAAGGCGTGACAAGAAGAAAGTCTACCCTCCGTCTTAGATAGCTTCACTTATTTATAGGTGGTTTGTGAATGAGAATGAGACTATGAGAGTGAGAGTAAGAGTGAAGGAAGAACCATAAGATTTTAAAAAATATATATTAAAACAAGAGAGGGAGAGAGTGGCTTGACATAAGTTTGACAGGGCTGTCTAAGCAGAATGACTGTTTATACCATCTAAAACCAAAGTAACGAGCTAGCATTCCCACACTGCATTTACCTCGCTACTATACTAGACCACAAAGTTTTGTCTGACACACAGGGCCTTCAGAGTGTGACGCAAGCAGTGGGACATCCTAGTGAGAGATGTTTTCATTGGCCAGACTGCAAAAGCCACATGGTGCCCTTGCCAAATGCCAGTCAGCTGCTTTTTATGGCTGACGATGATCACAGCCGTGGAGTGATTCGGAGACACGACTGAATCCACATCGTGAGATTAACTCCTGTGCGCTCTAAGTCTGGAGTAGAGTCTGCAAAATTTTAGCTCATATTTCTATAATTAAAAGGTACACAGAGTAACTTTAAATTCTAATGTCTTGGCATTCAACAGTTGACTAATTTAATTATTTTACATTAATTTATTCTGTAAACGAAAGTTTGAGCTTCATTAAAATACTGAATAATAATTATTTCAATAGGATTACAAGAATACAAGACATAACATCCAAGAATAACAACAACAAAAATAATAATAGCTGTTGTTATTGTTATCATTAAAAAACAAATATAAATATAAAATAAACAATAAAATAAAATAAAATAAAATAACACATTAAATTTCATTTACTGGGGTCATTATTATTATTATTATTATTATTATTATTATTATTATTATTATTATTATTTATTATTATTATGACGACAAATAAAAAATAAAAACCTGTAATTTAATTTAATATTCTGGGGTTACTATGGTCACTGTTATTATTATTACTATTATTGTTATTATTATTATTATTATTATTATTATTATTACAAATAAAAAATAAAAGCCTGTAATTTAATTTAATATTCTGGGGTTGTCACTGTTGTTATTGTTATTATTATTATTATTATTATTATTGACAAATATAAATAAATGAAACAACACTCTAATTCAATTTTCTGGTATTGTTTTTTTTTTATATTTCTTATTTTGACCAAAAAAATACATATTATATAAATAGAGAGAGAGAGAGAGAGAGAGAGTGAGTTTTTTTTTTAGAGATATCTTAGAGAGAGAGAGAGAGAGAGAGAGAGAGAGAGAGAGAGAGAGAGAGAGAGAGAGAGAGAGAGAGAGAGAGAGAGAGAGAGAGAGAGAGCGAGAGAGAGAGAGAGAGAGAGAGAGAGAGAGAGAGAGAGAGAGAGAGAGAGAGATAATACCACTAATTAAATTGAATTACAGGAGATTTTCTTTTCTTTTATATCACTCAAAATGTGCTTTGAATAGTACCCCAGGACCTCAACAATATACATCTGCATATCAACTACTGACAAATGTTAGAGTTGTTAAAAGTTAAATAAATTACAAACATTCTTGCCAACAAAATGACCTTATTCTATGACACATTCTAAACTTGTTAACACACAAACCATGTCCTAGTCCTGATGCTGTAGTCAGTGACAACTAGAGAAGTAGGTGAAGGTGTAAAGCAAGGCCACAAATTACATCACAAGAAATCAGTCACCGACTGAGTAGACCGACTTTGCTTCCGACTTTGCTTCCCTGCTGGTTGAATCCCTGGGTGTTATGGCCAAGGTCATATGACTAACTTGACTAACTTGCATGAGAAGCAGTTATGCTGACCCTTTGATCTGAGCGACATGCATAAAGTTTAGGAATCTGACTGCTATGTCCAAAGGCTGTTTAAGGGTAACCAAGCCCACAGTTTGTTGATGATGCATACATAGGCCTCTAGAAATATGTTACTGATGGAAACTATCTTCATATTAGAAGCCAGAAACATTCTTTGATTGCAAATATCTTTTATTTTTACTGCTAACATGCACAAGTAAGCCACGGGCCACTTTTAGACTACGGCAGCCCAATATGGATAGCAGGTGCTGGACCAGGAAAAGTGCCAAAGGCGAGAGCATAAACAAATGAAACAAAGACCACCCTGGTGACTGTGTCAACTGTGTCCATAAGACACGGAGATTCAGATTCGAAAATACCAGTCTTTGTGTGATCCTGCATCTTTGGGTTTATCAGGTCACTTTGTCTTATAAGCAAACACAGGATTTTAGTTTTCAGGATTCATGGTTGATTTATTAAATCCTTCGAATCATTAACGCCGCATGCAGGCCTGGAGATATTTTAAGGCTGATGTGTGTTAATCCTTGGTAGATTTTCTATGCAGAAGATCTAAAATACCCAGAATTCAATTTATCATGCTCAGAATCTTTTGGCTCAGTTCAATATAGGATCCATCTTTTCAGGAAGCATTTTTGGCACCTGAAGCGGGCTCACGGGGGTTCTCAAAGTACTGTTGATACTTTGGTTGGTCATTGGTCTATTTCAGGATCTCGCAAGTCAATGTGCCAAAGGAGGAGTGCCTGGCCTTTTCACCCTGTGCTTAAAACAACTCTCGGTACGCTGCCTTGTCTGAGAGAACTGTGAGAGTGAGAGACCAACGTGAGTCTTTTAGCTACTTGCGTTTAGCTCAAATTGAGCAGAACAAGTTCAGACCAATTTCAAAGTTTCATGACATGTCTTTGCTTCTTTGGAAACCCAAAACCACCATTCCTCAGTTTATAATTAAGGAGAGCAAATTAACCTGTGTCGTGTTAAACAGAGAGTGTTTCCTTCACATTACCTTCTACAACAACCAAGAAAGTAATTAAAAAAGTTCAAAAGTGAAAGTGACCAAGCCACCATTTTTTTTTTTTTTTTTTTTTTTTTAGCTGTTATGTAGTTAAAACTTAAACTTACCAATAAAATTGAACTTGAAATTAATAAAACTTTTGTTTGTTTTTGTAGTTGTCATGTACAGTAGCTCAAATTTAGAAATTTACCAATAAAACTGCACTAGAAAATTAATCTAGTTTTCTTTTTCGTCTTTTGTTGTTGTTGTTGTTGTTGTCGTCGTCGTCATGTAGCTAAAATTTAAAACTTACCGATAAAACTAAACTTGAAAATGAACCTAGTTTTGTTTGTTTTTGTAGCGGTAATGTAGCTAAAACGTAGAAACTTACTAATAAAAATTAACTACAAAAATTAATCCAGCTTTTGATTTTGTAGCTATTATGTAGCTTAAACTCAGAAACTTTGGAAGACATATTAATTTTAAAATGAATCTAGATTTGTTTGTTTAATAGTTAAGTCATGTAGCAAAAATCTTAGGCCCTGTCCACACGAATGCAGTTATTTTCAAAACCGCAGCTTTTTTTTTGGCCATTCGTCCACACGCAAACGCAGCATTAGGTCACTGAAACTGAACATTTTTGAAAACTCCTGCCAGGGTGAAGATTTACAAAAATAAAACGGTTGCTGTTTTATCGTGTAGACAGCAAAACCGGCGTTTTTGGCTTGTGACGTCAAAGCATGCACGGTCATCTCCGCCTACTGGAAACTTTTTCAGGTTTCTGATTGGCCAACATGGCTTTACGGTTGAGACTATATCGCCACCTGTTGGCTTGGCATGTGGACAGAGATTTTTTTTTTTAAAAACAGCAGAAGGAAAAACTCAGTTTATAAAAATACCCATGTACGTGTGGACATGGCCTTAAAATATTCCAAAAAGAAACTGCTACAAAAAGAGGCTAGCTAAGCAGTAGCGCTACAACCAGAGCAAACCATTGTTGCTAGTTTGCACAGATAGAACTACAACAGATGCTGCAATTAGAATTTCTAGAGTTCATGAGGGGTGAAATTCAAATGTGTTGAGTCTTGATAGGAGTACGATATCCACTTTGCAATATACACTTTTTCTTTCCATTTGACCTAATTTTCAAGCTTAAAATATAGGCTGTATAAAAATATGAAATGAAAAAACATTAGTGAAGAGAACATGTGTGACTTCTGTGAGTTCATCAAGATATCCTGAGAATAAACGGTACTATGCCTCATCAAGCAAGCCACCTGCAACTGCTAAAGATGGAAAAACCACACGCGCAGCTCTAACCACACATGCTAATACACACGGACACAGCAAATGCACCAAGTCACAGCTGTGTGCTTCAAACACACCGAATCATTGACACGATTCATAGCTCATGCTAAAGGACGTATAAGAGGAACTGTACCGTTATACCTCAACTGCTTGCATCGAACATAATAAATATCATGTTATACTATCTTTTTTCCAGAAGAAAAAATTAAGATGGCCCTCTTCATGGGGTTTGCAGGCAGGGTTAAAAAGGTAAAAAAAAAAAAAAAAAAAAAAAAAAACGCCAAATGAGAGTAAATATTGGCTCGAAATAAAACACATTACTTGGCTGGAAACATTATTACGAACTACTACTACTACTTATGTTTTAAATTGAATTGTAAGAATGATAAGAATATTAAGTCCAATTTATGTCAGTTCAAATAAAATTAATTTTACTACATTCAAACCACTGATATAAAAAAAAAAACAGCTAAATAATTTAATTGTCTGTGGGGGGGGGTATGGGGTGCCACTATTTTACATTTTAGACCCGTGTGTCTGTTTACTTGTATCTGAATAAGATCATCAGTCAACAACCATGCACAACAACCAGAGTAATCTACATGGCCTAATTTGTTCAAGTAGTGTGGTTTGTTTTTAACTGTTCCGGTGCTCACTTTTGATTTGAAAGTACTGTGGTGTCTTCGGTTAGGCATCCTGCTGACATGTGGGCTTCTTATGTCTTTAGCAAATCTAATTAAAAAGTCAGCACCAAACAAAAGAAAAACATAATTACCCAGCACCCTTCCCCCTGATCGAAGACAGGCTGATGCATCCTAACATGAAGAATGAGAGCAGGCCTTGGAGCAACAAGTTCTCATAAGAAGTTTTCATCATCATATCGGTCAGGATGGTCAACTAGTCGTCCAAAATCCAAGGCTGACTACTTCATATACATCTTTTTTGGAGTAATTTAGAGACACAACCTCTCAAAGATGGTTTAGCCTGCTAACTGAATGAAACAAACATAAAAAAAATACACAATACTTACATATAACGGTGCTTGCTGTGGATTCAGTTTCATGGCACTGGCCACTGTGGAAAAGAAAGAAAGTGAGAGATTTAGAAACATGACATTTCTAAAAATGCAGGATGTTCAATCAGCACTCACTATTATTTTTTTATTACACTGTTCATGTACAAGTACAAACTAGCCTCTGAACATCAGGCCACACGATGCAGATGAGCTGGGGCTTTTAACAAACAAAACTGTGACCCTAATAACTATTAGGAGTACATTAGCTTGCCTCCATTCACAATGGTCACCCCTTCCGGGTCCTTCCATTAAAAACCTTCAGTAAAAATTTAACCCCAGCTAATAAATAACAGGAAATCCATTATTTGCATCTGTTTTCAGGACTCAACAATAGAGATAGCCTCAGGTGTTCACTGATCACATACATGTGTCTTTATATGCCTAGCAAACTAAAACAGATTTTTGTGGTATGCTGCACAATGCTGTGGAATTGAGAGGATTTAAATCTCACAAAGGTTTTGTTATTTAGCTGAATAACATTCGAGAATTTACTGCAATTGCAAGAAAGACCAATGATTAGAAGAATCAGTTAGAATGGGTTGAAAAATTTGATTAGGGATGCACGATAAATATCAGTATGATATTTAATATGCATCTCATCAGTAAAGCCGGTTCTGTAATCAGCTGTAAATCTCTACACGTGCGTGCTTTCACATGGAGCAGCATTTACTACACAGAGTCGTTGTTCACTGACAAGCTGCGCAAAACATGCACAAAATATGAGCTGTTTTGCGCAGCTTGTAAGCGAACAACGGCTCTGTGTAGTAAATGCTGCTCCACGTGAAAGTACGCACGTGTAAAGATTTACCGCTGATTACAGAACTGGCTTTACTGACGAGATGCACATTAAATATCGTGCAATATTTAACGTGCATCCCTAATTTTGATCAGCACAGGATGTCATCATTTTCTATAAGGAAAATCAAAGAGAGCAGTTTCTTTCTCACTCCATTCATTTTTCCTCTACACAAACTTGCTCTAGTAGAAATAGAGGCTCTGATGCAAGAGAACATGCTCCTCGGTGGATCTTGTGGCTGGCCACAAAGCACAATGCCCACCTGCAAGCTGCAAGAGGGTGTAACACTTCACGCATGGGAGGCAAAACTACAGCCCTTAACCCACAACAAACGGCAACCCCAACCACTATCACACAGAGATTCGGACAACATCCAAATCTCAGCTGATTAAAAAAAAAAAAAAAAACATTAGGCAACACAGTAAGACACAAATCAACTCTTTTAACGTGATGGCTAGGAGCAGCCCCTAATACAGAGGGCTGGGAAACAAGTGACATTGGAGTGTTAACACTGCCTCCACCTTCTATTCACTAAGAATGATAAACCGCCCCCAGCTATTGTTCCGTTATCTGCCCCGGGTGAGGTATTAGCCTTTAGGAGGTCCTTGTGGTTATCTGAGGCCCCACTCCTAACCAGGACACACAGAAACAGCCAATACACACACTACCAACACACAGACATTTACAAGCACACACTACCGAAGGCTATGTTTACACAACATTTAAAAAAAAAAGGTTTTAAAAAAGTTTCACATATACACGCAACGTTTTTAAAATGATTCACGTTTACACACATCTGCAAGAATAGCCAAAAACGCTGTATTACATATGCCAAGCCAGTAGCTGGTGCTGTCACCTTGTTAGTAAACAGTACCTGTAGGGAACTGACGATTATATGTTGTATATAATGCGTCTCTGATGTTGGTTGCAATATTGGTGAAGTAAATCCACACTTTGCTGAAGAAGAGTTAGCAAACTCTTGAGCAGCAACAGCAGTACCATGTACTCCGCCTTCTTTGTGTATGTTTGTTCGCACTTGCCTTTAAAATCGACACATACTGCACATGTCTACATACCTAACACGTACTATGCACCATTTTCAAAGATTCTCTTTTTGGGTATTTACTACGGCTGTGCAGTTAATCGCATTCGATTGTTATGCGCATCTTGTCAGTAAAGTCGGTCCCGTAATTAGTAGTAAATCACTATCACCTGCTTTCAGATTGAGCGGCATTTACTACACAGATCAGTAGTTCACTAACAATTTACTATATCGCGTACGTAATCGCAGATTAATCACATTCGATTTCGAACGCGATATCACCTAGCTTGTCTGTGCAATTAATCGCATTCGATTGTTTGCCGCTCAATCTGAAAGCAGGGGATGGTGATTTACTACTAATTACGGGACCGGCTTTACTGACGAGATGCGCATTACAATCGAATGCGATTAATTGCACAGCCCTAGTACTTACACAGAAATGATAATGGTGGCATTTTCAAAAACTTGCAATTTGAAACCCATTTTCAAAAATATTAGTTTTCCTTCTAACCTTCTAAAGTTGAACTGCAATAGATTTCAATGGAGTTTGATGTTAATATGTTGCTAAAGTAATAATGCCATACTGTTTCTCCTGTCATATGAATAGGCTATTTCATTTTTCTGCTTTATCCACTATATTATTTTCAATTTTTTATTAAACTCATCACAATGCATTATGAGACATTTTTTGTGAAGGATACATGCAATGATGTCTAAAACATAAATAAAATTACATACAGTGGTGTGAAAAATTGTTGGCCCCCTTCCTGATTTCTTATTTTTTGCATGTTTGTCACACTTTAATGTTTCAGATCATCAAACAAATTTAAATAAGTAAAAGATAACACAAGTGAACACAACATGCAGTTTTTAAATGAAGGTTTTTATTATTAAAGGAAAACAAAATCCAAAACTACATGGCCCTGTGTGAAAAAGTGTTTGCCCCCAAACCTAATAACTGGTTGGGCCACTTTTAGCAGCAACAACTGCAATCAAGCGTTTGTGATAACTTGCAGTGAGTCTGTTACAGTGCTGTGGAGTAATTTTGATCCACTCATCTATGCAGAATTGTTGTAATTCAGCTACATTGGAGGGTTTTCGAGCATGAACCGTCTTTTTAAGGTCATGCCACAGCATCTCAATAGGATTCAGTTCAGGACTTTGACTAGGCCACTCCAAAGTCTTCATTTTGTTTTTCTTCAGCCATTCAGAGGTGGACTTGCTGGTGTGTTTTGGAGCATTGTCCTGCTGCAGAACTCAAGTTCACTTCAGCTTGAGGACACGAACAGATGGCCGGACATTCTCCTTCAGGATTTTTTGGTAAACAGCAGAATTCATGGTCCCATTTATCACAGCAAGTCTTCCATGTCCTGAAGCAGCAAAACAGCCTCAGACCATCATACTACCACCACCATATTTTACTGTTGGTATGATGTTCTATTTCTGAAATGCGTTGTTACTTTTACGCCAGACGTAATGGGACACACACACCTTCCAAAAAGTTCAACTTTTGTCTCATCAGTCCACAGAGTATTTTCCCAAAAGTCTTGGGGATCATCAAGATGTTTTCTGGCAAAACTGAAACGAGCCTTTATGTTCTTTTTGCTCTCACCTTGGAACTCTGCCATGCAGACCATTTTTGCTCAGTCTTTTTCTTATGGTGGAGTCATGAACACTGACCTTAACGGAGGCAAGTGAGCCCTGCAGTTCTTTGGATGTTGGTGTGGGGTCTTTTGTGACCTCTTGGATGAGTCGTCGTTGTGATCTCGGGGTAATTTTGGTTGGTCGGCCACTCCTGGGAAGGTTCTGCACTGTTTTTGCCATTTGAAAATAATGGCACTGAAAAACTTTGGCCCACCACATCTTTTGGTTTACCTTTGCATTCACTTTGAATGATTGGGGTGGAGTTTTCAATTAAAAATTAGAAAGCTTTAGAAATGGCTTTACAACCTTTTCCAGACTGATAGATCTCAATTACTTTCTTTCTCATTTGTTTCTGAATTTCTTTGGATCTCGGCTTGATGTCTAGCTTTGTAGGATCTTTTGGTCTACTTCACTTTGTCAGGTAGGTCCTATTTAAGAGATTTCTTGATTGTAAACAGGTGTGGCAGTAATCAGGCCTGGGTGTGGCTAGAGAAATTGAACTCAGGTGTGATAAACCACAGTTTTAACAGGGGGGCAAACACTTCTTCACACAGGGCCATGTAGTTTTGGATTTTGTTTTCCCGTAATAATAAAAAACTGCATGTTGTGTTTACTTGTGTTATCTTTTGACTAATATCTAAATTTGTTTCATGATCTGAAACATTAAGGTGTGACAAACATGCAAAAAAATAAGAAATCAAGAAGGGGGCCAACACTTTTTCAACTTTTTCACACCACTGTATCCTAGCACAATTAAAGTTGCCTATCTTGAAAAACAGCCTTTATGTTGTGAATGTGGCTATGATGCCTTAAAATACTGTTTCTGTAAGCTCAGTAGGTTTTAGAACATGTGCAGAATTTCAGTTCTCCTTAAAAAGCAGAAACCTGACTCAAACCCACTAACAGAATAAGAGTACTGTTTTTGAGGAAGCTTTAAAGATTACAACATAAAAGCATCTTCTTATATTTTTAATAGAGGCAAATCTTAGAATGGACTGCAATAAACTTAGCAAAACTGTACAACCAACATAGCGTACAAGTTGAATTAGTGTATCTTATTCAGCACTGAGACTATAATCAAGTATTGCTCAACATTTGTTTTACTATAGCTAATATTACCTAAGTATTAGCTTTGTCACATGCTAACTTCAGAACTGAAGATTGAAATCCCACCCAATAGTTGTGTATTCTGTTTTTGTGCTTGGATAAGAGCCATTAGCTTAGCAACATGGTAACACCTTTACCAGTATTAATGAAGCATCTTCTGCACTTTACGAGAAGTGCTATACACAAGTGAGTGTTAACTCAGACAGTATGCAGTTTGCAGAGAGTAGACAGTGAGGTGGTTTTGGAACAGAGCTTAGGTGTTATAAACTGGACAACTGACTAATCTCTTCTGCTAATATGATGCCAGGACACTTTACTTGAACGCCTCTATGCCTCCTGTGCCGGCGGAATTCCCAGAATACCTTTTGCCTCCCTAGTCTGCAGGAAGAGATCAGACATCCCACCTGCTGCTTTTTCCACTCATGCTGATTCACCAAGTACCCCTGCCCCAATTCCAACACCAATGATTTAGCCAGCTGATTTACTTCCAAATCTCAACTAATCAGCTAGATCTACGGTGGAGAGAGAGAGGTGATGACCCATCCTATGCCAGACGGCACTGTGGATGTTGAGAAGCTGGCTAAGCGTCAACCAGACAGATCAGAGAACATGGCGCTCATGGAGGGGGCATGCTGTTACAAAGATTGAGTTGCATAAAACCTGAACTTAGCTTTGATATGAGGCCTCCTGGATGGACCTATTGAGCCAGAACACTGCAGAGTCAGCAAGCCAGTGGTTACCCTCAACAGATTCATGTCTAGAGGCTAGAGAGAGGACTGTAGTTTGTGTGCCTTGGCCTGCATTCTTGCACCGCTGAAACTCAAACACCACATTTGGGCTTTTTGAGAACCCATAAACCCCCGACAAAAGCCCCACTATCCTACACATGCGAGACAGGCTGTAATGGACAGGAAGTAGGAATCTAATACAAGGACAACATATTGACAGCAAGTTAGGAGTGGGTGGCAGGGTGGTATCCCTATACGTATAAGTTGGGAATTGTATCGCCATTGTTTATGAAGAATTTTTTCAGGAGAGCAATATCAACCCTCTATGGACACCTTGGATATATATATATATATATATATATATATATATATATATTCGCACATGTGAGAGAAAGCGACGTGAGTTGTGCGCCTTCACACTAGAGTCTGGTGGTATGCCAAATACACAAACACAGGTAGACTGTGCATCCATTGAGATGAACTGAAAAATATCACAGATTGCTTGACGAAGAGAGAAACTCTGAAGCGCTCAATCAGAGTGTTCGGCAAGTGTAAATATATCTGTGTTAAGCTTATACTTAGCCTCAAACTCACACACTGGCGAGTAAAATCTGAGAATTTATTAGCCATTGGCTAATATTAGACATAATTTAGTCGCCAGAGTGAAGATTTAGTCGCATATGCGAGTGATTTACTCACAATGTAGAGGGTTGGGTGGGGACAGGGCTGGACATTATGAGAGGGGTCACAGCCTCTTACTTCAGGCGATTTCTCTTGTTCTTTAAGCTTAATAAAAGGGCTACTGTTGAAACTCAACAGGATGGGGTACAGGGATAATCAGCTGGTTCTAAATATAACCACTGATTTCATCCTCTCGAGCTAAGCCCCATAACTATATCTAGCACAATGCATGCACACAAGACTAAACACTACACTTACACTTAAAATAAATATGTAAAAAGATTATCTCAGATGTTCATTTACATGATCTCAGATGTTCATTTACCTTACATCACAACTATTATAAAAGATATACAAAGTAAGGAGAAACTGGCAAAAAGATACCAAACACGAACATGACACCAGCTCAGTGCATCCAAGGCAAAGTCGAAGTCTCGGTCTTGACGTCAATTCTACGTAGACCGCAAGCACTGTGATTGACCTGCTAGAACCCTTCCCTCCATATGTATTTGAGTTTTGTGTGTATTTTTTGCACTTTAATGTTACACCGTCTTATTTAAAATGAACAAAGCAAAGAACAAGTGACTTATTTATTATACAACATAGCATTATACATGAATGAATGAATGAATGATGTTATTTATTGTTGTACACCCAAAGCGCTTTACAATTATGTGGAGGGGGTCTCTCCTCAACCACCACTAGTGTGCAGCATACACTTGTATGATGCGACGGCAGCCACTGGACAATGGCGCCAGTGCGCTCACCACACACCAGCTACAGGTGGAGAGGAGAGAAAGTCATAGAGCCAATCAAGTGGTTGGTGATTATTAGGGGGCCATGATTGACCACAGAGAGTCAGGACCTCGGTTTAATGTCTCATCCAAAAGACTGTGCTTTTTGACAGTATGGTGTCCACGTCACTATACTGGGGCGTTAGGACCCACACAGACTGCAGGGTAAGCACCCCCTGCTGGTCTCACTAGGGAAGTTGTGGCCTAATGGTTAGAGAGTTTGACTCCTAACCCTAAGGTTAAGGGTTCGAGTCTCGGGCTGGCAATACCAGGACTGAGGTGCCCTTAAGCAAGGCACCAAACCCCCAACTGCTCCCCGGGCGCCGCAGCATAAATGGCTGCCCACTGCTCTGGGTGTGTGTTCACGGTGTGTGTGTTCACTGCTGTGTTTGTGCACTTTGGATGGGTTAAATGCAGAGCATGAATTCTGAGTATGGGTCACCATACTTGGCTGTATGTCACGTCACTAACACCTCTTCCAACAGCAACCTTGTTTTCCCAGGAGGTCTCCCATCCAGGTACTGACCAGGCTCAACCCTGCTTAGCTTCAGTGGGCAACCAGTCTTGGGATGCAGGGTGATATGGCTGTGGCATACATCACTTAGTTGTCCGTGACAAACAATGTTGTTCTGCCATGGTACAAGTCCTTGTGGAGATTAAAAGAGTGCCATCTTCTCCTGTTCCGTTGTCATCTCCTTTTTTGTAGTATAAATTATCTGTTCTTGGATATTTATTTGCCAGCATCAAAAGCTGCTGCTGCTTCGACTTTTGCCTTGATACTTTTGGTTACACCAGCAACATGCCCGTGGACACTGCATATTAGCGGTCTGCATGTGTAACTGTATGCAGACGCAGAAGAATAAATAAAAAAAACGACAATTAGCCTATGGCATAGAGGCTAAAATATCACTAAGTGTCTTAACTTGCTGCTTAGAGGGTTTGGTACTCTCAGGCTGGGTCTTGCAGGGTCTGGTCTTGATTCCCACTCTGGTCCAAAGCTTGAATCAACAATTAGGCCGTGGCCCAAACCAGAACGAATTTGACTGTTAGGAGGATTTATGCTTGAGGAATTATGAGTACATCTGAAGGTGGACACTGTTTACCCTTTAAGTTATTGGGTTTCAGAAGCACCTTTGATATACAATGTATACTTAAATACATTGCAGATATGCTCACTGAATATAAACCTAACAGACCACTCAGATCATTAGGATCGAGTCAGTTAGAAATACCAAGGGTTCACACAAAACAAGGGGAGTCCGCCTTTAGTTACTATGCCGCCCGCAGTTGGTATCAGCTCCCAGAAGAGATCAGATGTGCTAAAACATTAGTCACATTTAAATCTAGACTCAAAACTCATCTGTTTAGCTGTGCATTTGTTGAATGAGCACTGTGCGATGTCCGAATTGATTGCACTGTATTTTACGTATTCACTGTATTCTATGTAAAATCATTTTCTTTTTTTAACTGTTTTAAATTCATTTTAAATAAGTCAATTTTTAAATCATTTCCAATGTTTTAAAATTGCTTGTTTTATGTTTTTAAAATTGCTTGTTTTATTTTTGTTATTATTTTTCTTCATGATTATTTTACCTTCTTTTATGTAAAGCACTTTGAATTACCGTTGTGTACGAAATGTGCTATATAAATAAACTTGCCTTGCCTTGCCTGTGATCTTACTAACTAAATGATGCAAGATCCAGTGTGAGTCCAAGACTGCAGTCTTGTCAAGACTCAAGCCAAGACCCAGTCCCATTGATCAAGACCTCTCCTACACACAAGGGCTCCTAAACATCTCTGTGGTACCGGAACGGAGGTAGACATGGGCGACTCTTCTTGTTCATATATCACAATGCAAAAAACAAACATCTCTAGTTACACAAGCTATATTTTTGTAAACATCATAATTATATATTGTAGTTTTGGATTAGAATGCTCCCAAAGGAGAAGAGGAACTGCACGGAAACACTGCTCAGTAAAAGCTAGCTCAGATTCAGTTAAGAGTAGAAACTGTTGGTGCACAATGATGTACATTTGAGTGGGAATGTTGAGGGGGATGCACAGGGTTGATCGGAGACCACAGTCGTTCTAGGCTGAAACCATGGTCTGCATTTGTTTTATGAGCAGTGGTGAAAATGTGGTTTTGTCATTTTAGAAAGACATGGAGTAAACGAGAGCATTCCCAACAAAGGGTCATCAAGGTCAAACCAAGAGAGGGGCAATGTTCTGAGTCACTGCTTTGACTTCAACACAGCAAAGTCATGGTGGGGGATGAGAACAGGTCCATGTGATTATATGGAACAAAAGGCCTGATAAAACAAACCAAAGTCAATAATCACATGTTGAATTTGAATAATGGCAGCACCACATGCACAAAATCTGAAAAGACTAATATAAAGCATATGAAAAAATTGTGCCAAGTGTCTCCTTCTTTTAACAAATACACTCTTGGCACATTAACAAGACAAAAACTGTACATCTAGCATATAATATAAATACATACATATTTTTATTTATATAGTAAATAACGCACAAATCTGTACATAAATCTATGTTCCAGATGTATAACCTATTATTATTATTATTATCATTTATTTTGTGTTTTTTCCTTAGTATTATTTAAATGTTCTTTCTGTTTCCATGCCGTGTATGTATGTATGTATTTATGAATGTACCAAGATAATAAAAATAATAATTCCTTGTGTGTTTGCACTTGGCGAATAAAGCTTATTCTGATTCTGATTTCTTCATAAACCTAGGGTATAACTTAATGTAATACTTTGTTTGGATTTCGGAATCTCTCTAACACTCAACATTTCATATCAACAAATATAAACTTGCATATCAGACCTTGTTCACCTCTGGTTTGAGCTTATATGCTCTAAGGGGCATGAGAAATTAAATTTTCTCTGTCAAACCCCAGTAGGAGACAAGTTGGGCTCACCCGGCAGCCAGGGACAGACACCTGTTTGTTTAGTCTGAGTCAACACAGCCCGGCCTCTCAGAATCCTGTGTCCCCTTCATCTCATAGCTATATGCTCTCAAAAGTCCAACTAAAACACTGTATTCAGCTGCAGAATTCAATCAATATCACTGAAAATAACAGGTTTACACATTTGTTATGGAATGCCAAGCAGTGTTTTTTCTACACTTCTCTATAATTCTAGAATTCTTAACTAGATATTATCCAGAGTGGGACAGAAAATCAATACAGCTTACACACTTCAGCTTTACATTCACTTACAATACTGCTTTACATTCACTTCCTGAATGATTCAGTCGCAAAAGACAACAAGTAAATAGCATATAGACAGCCACAACAAAAGGCTCTTTCTTGATCTATCTGTGCTATGATAAGCATAGACGTCTGGAAGCAAGTGAGAGGTTTCAATAGGATTACCTTAAAAAGACTAAAATTATGATATTCCAAAAAAGGGCCATTAACGAAAACCAACATCACAGTTTCAAATTAAACAACATGCCCTTAAAACCCACTAAAAATTACACATACCTCGGAATAAACATCAGTAACGAAGAGCTTTTTACTCAATCAAGAAAAATATAAAGCTTGACATCCAAATTGGAATCTGGCTAAAAATAATCCAATCAGTTATAGAACCAATTGCACTATGGATGTGAGGTCTGGGGTCCACTCACAAACCAAGACTTCAACAAATGCGACAAACACCCAATAGAGACTCTGCAGGCAGAATTCTGTAAAAATGTTCTTTGTGTACAATGAAAAACTCCACACAATGTCTGCAGAGCAGAATTAGGACTGTACCCACTAATAATTAAAATCCAAAAAAAGCCATTAAATTCCATGCGCACCTAAAAAGCAGTCATACTAAGACCCTCCACTATAAAGCCTTAAACTACCAAGAACTGAACCCAGAGAAAAGCCCCCTCAGCCAGCTGCTCTCAGAACTGACTTTACAATCCAAAACCCCAGCTAGACTAAATCAAATCATTAAAACACAGAAAGATAAATATCTGAAACACTGGACAGAAGCAACAGCTCAACAAAGTTAGAATGCTATCTGTCTCTAAACAAAGAATATAAAGAATATAAATTGGCAGAATACCACACAGTGGCAGACCCTAAACTAAGAAAAGTCCTGACCATGTACAGACTCGCCATAACTCACCATAACCTTACTATAGAGACAGGCAGACACAGACAGACCTGGCTGCCAAAAGAAGACAGATTGTGTCCACACTGCACACAACATGAAGTGGAAACAGAACTGCACTTTTTAACAACATGTCCTAATTATACACAAATTAGGGAAACCTTCTTCCCCCAATTCACAAACCAGCACAAAGACTTCAACCAGATACAACAAAAGGACAAACTGCCATACATTCTGGGAGAAACCTCAACAAGCTCAAACCTGGCTGCAAGGTACATCAAGTCCTGCCATGATAAAAGGACAAGCAGCAGAACAGAAGCAAAAGTCGCCGCCGTAAGAAAACACTGTACAACACACACAAACTGACATGACAGGATCCAGTCCTTCTCCTGTCTCTTTATTTGAATTTGTATTAGAATTTTTACTGAATACAGATATATAGACTTTATATGCTATAGGCTACTTCTATTCGTATGTATATTTGTGTTAAATGTCTTTTAAAATGTTTCTATGCTTTGGCAATGTAAAGATACTTTTTTACCATGCCAATAAAGCTACTTGAATCTCGAATCAATAGGATTACAGGATAAGGCGATTTAGCCAGCATCTCATTCATCATATCTAGTTAACATCAGCGCCTAAAGTGTGAAACATAGGGCAAATATTGGGTTATTTCCATTTACATAATTTTTTTCTCCCAATAGAAACAGCAGGAGCCACTCAACCCAGTGGGTATGTTCAGAACAGCAGACTATCATACCATTCCTACAGTACTTTATGGCAGGGGTGTCCAATCCTGCTTCTGAAGGGCAACCTACCTGCAGAGTTTAGCTCAAACGCAACTACCTGGAAGCTTCCAGTAATCCTGAACACCTTGAATAGCTGTTTCAGATGTGTTTATTAGGGCCAGAGCTAAACTTCACTGGAAGGTGGCCCTCCAGGAGAAGGGACACTAAGTACGGCAAGTATGTTGCATGTGCACAATACTGGTTTTAATCAAATTTTCAAGCAAAAACAACTTAAAATTACCTACTGCATTTGCCAAATTGTGTAGCATAGTGCACACACAGAAGAAGTAAGTATCTCACAATGCAGTGTGCTCAAATTTACCTTTCATTTCAGGTGTGATAAAGGTAAAAATCTGTTTTACTCATTTTGTGATCTGACCACCAAAATCTACACAAACATAAAAAAAAGAAAAAACACACACACATTTTTAATTTCTGAGGTGACAAGGAGCAATTATAAAGTGTGCACTATTGAATGAAATGTGTACTGCATAATGCATACAACTTCAAATGGCATTTTAAAAAAAAATGTGGCCTGTATTCAATATATAATACTCGTTATGCAGTAAGCCTAGCACTTCATTCCAAACATAGCCAAGGGTTTGAATTTGAATGGCTACAACAGACACAGAGAACTTGCATGCCAGAGTCATGCTGGAGGAATGCATGAACAATCCACACAACAGGGCCTTGCGTTAATTTGCGGGAGCCTGCCGAAATGGCAGGGGCGTCACTCTCAAGGCCTGTGGAAGATGCCAGAGTTGTACCGCATGTGTGTTGAAGGGTTGAGAGGGCCCTCTTGCCCCTGTGACATGAACAGGATGTAGCATGCGTTGCTCTCCCTGTGGAACATCCCCTTGGGAAATTTGGACAGGCTTTGTAGTGCAAACAAGTCAAGCTTTTCTCCATTTAAAGAGAAAGACACAACTCACAGAAAATAACAAAAAAAGAACATGAACTAACTATCTGACTCGCGTACTGAAAGAAACATGGTTTATGTAACCTTTACCTTTTCCAATAAGATTTTCGCTCCAGAGGCATTATGAAAAAAGCACCATAATGTTTTATAATAAAGAGGCTCATGACCCGCATGCGTTGCCATAGTGAAGCCTTGTATCTACCATTACAAATACTTGTGGTGCTAAAATAACTCTAACCCCTATTTAAGAGGATATTTAGTCTTTGCAGAACACACACCGCAACACAGAGCACACAATGTACCAAGAGAGCGACTGTTTAAGGGTTTGATGTCACTGTTTACCAAGCTCATGGTGGTCAGCATTATCAAACAAGCACAAAAATAAGGCTTTAAGCAGATGGATTTACACTACTATGAACCAGACATGACTTCTTAAAAAATAAAGAAATGCCATGTTGCTATTTCAAGCAAGAAACAAGAAGGATATTTATTCGTAATTGCTAGTAGTAGAAAACATTTTAATAAAGACGGCATATTCAGAGCTCTACACTTACATTTTGTAAAAGTTAATAGAAAGGGTGGATGCAAAACTACAAATTTAAACTAAAATGTCTTTAAATTAAATAGGGTGTTACCGGCACTGATTATTTTTGTAGATTAAAAAAAAAACATGCCACTTTGTGTAATGAACCTTTAGATGATTATTATGTAATATATTATATAACAATTTTAGAATTCACATTATAAGAATCGCACATCCCGCAGCAGACAGTTGTTGTACAGCAGAAGTCTCCATGCCAACGAACAAACCAAACCAGCTCAGGCACATCAGTGAGAGTGAGACAGGCCGCAAGCTATCACCACACTTCTGTGTAACCAGAGAACGAGACGTTCCCAAGAATTAGCAAAACACAAGAGAAAATATTATGGTTTCCAGCAAAGATTTCTAACGAACACAACTGCTGACAGCGATAGATAAGAGCCGAATGAATACAAAATAAAAGCTTTTGAAAATGACAACATATTTAAGATTCTGTCAGAGGTTATGCATGGCCTCTCAGGTTTAGTTAAAACAAAAGATCATTGGCTTTGGCTTGTGTGCACGCGCATGTGGACAGAATCAGGGGGAGGAGGATTTTCATGGAATCTGAAGTTTAACTAGTAGATTGTTTTACGGCCCCCCTGCACGGGTCAGTGAAAGAGCGACTGGCCTCCCACTAAACACAAAGCCGCACCAAAGAGACGAGTTGGAAATCATTCAGTCAAAATAGTCAACTGACAACAAGTTTCTGCAAAACTTGAGAGATTTGCATTTATTACTATAAAAATGTTGCTCCAAGACTCCAGATAAATAGGTAGTTGACATCAAATATTTTGGAAAAATTTACATCCTGTGGTGCAACTTGAAATACTTAATCTAAAACTATTTTTAAACAACATCTTGCTATTTTTTTCTAATTATTATGCATGCCCTCATATTAAGACATTTTTACTTTGTATGTGCTACATTGCAGAACTATTAAATGCAAAAAAAGAAATAAACTGGCTCCTTAATATAAAGTTAACCAATTAAAGACATTTAGATATGAAAACACTTGCAGCTATTTAGCCGGCAAAACAACTTTAAATTAATAATGGCATAAGTAATA
Organism: Cyprinus carpio; assembly: GCF_018340385.1. Classification (NCBI taxonomy): domain Eukaryota; kingdom Metazoa; phylum Chordata; class Actinopteri; order Cypriniformes; family Cyprinidae; genus Cyprinus; species Cyprinus carpio. The sequence goes on along the minus strand of NC_056596.1, from coordinate 6,176,996 downwards.
ATATTCGTAAAACATATAAACATATATCAGTTATTGGCTACAACTTAAAAATATTTTTTTTAAACATTAAATATAATGTTTTGTATCAATTGTGAAAAGCAAGACATCTAGACACAACAATGGTCTGATGTAGACTCCATTGCAGCTGAATATGGGGTGGGGGGGTGCAAAAAAGTCTGGCTGAATTGCCAGAACTCAGTCAGATTTTTGCAGTACAAATATTAAAACTTCAAAAACCTTCCAAACACTAGTGAGCAAGCAAGAACTATATCCTTCAAACTCTTGGTATCCAAATAAAAAACACAGAGCAATCAATCAGTTGCTCGAAGAAGCAGCAGCCAAGCTTCCTAAGAAAGCTGTTAGTATAACTCAAATGATGGTCCCTCCTGCAGCTTGAAGCAAAAGTTGAACTTTTCCATTCCCTTTAGAGGTTAGACTGGGTGACTGTTTAACCATCATCCATCTTTGAACAGTGAAAGCCAAAGCTCAGACTAAGGGCATGCTTCCACCTCTCCAAGGGCAGCTCTCATTAGCTTGATATACAGCGGGCCTGACAAACTCTTTCTATCTGAACACATTCAACCATCGCTGCTAGCAACTGGCTTTTTGACATCCTCCATTCTAGCACAAGATTTCACTTAGCAGCCTCTGTGACAAATAGGAAAACTTTAAAAGGAATACGTTTACTGTGGGTTCACGTCTCTTACGAGACAGAAAATGTCAGTGCCATCCATAACTCTATAACTTTTGTTAACATGTGAGGAAGTAAACAACCCAGAAAAATCTATTGTATCACAGTAAGTTGAAACTGAAAGGTGGGGCCCTTGTATGATTAAGAAAGGGCCTTTGTGTAGCAACGATCAGCCAATTAAAACCCAACAATGCTTTGTACCAAGTCCACGAGGTGAGCGTTTAGACATAGGGCTTAGTACACCATTGTTAGTAAACAGGCCCCGTCTGAACGCACAATAACCACACTAGCACCACCCAAAATTCACAGGGTCAATGAACTTCAATAATACGCAAGCCTTGACATTCAAAAACAGAACTCACACTGAACTTACGGTCTTAATTTTATTATCATCACTTGTACCATAATTTAATTAACATTTGCAAACAGACAAAAACACAGAGTTGCATGAGTTTAAAAAGTTCTGCAACTCTTGATGGCACATGCCCAGTGAAGTTTCATGCTGCATGTTTGTATGCAATCTGGCAACTTTTAAGGACGGAGCTGCAAACAATTATATCAAACTACCACAGCATTCTTGTCTGGTGTTCGTGGCTTTTAAAGAGAGCATTCCACTGCTTCCTGCTAGTTTCCCACTGGTGTCTACATTAAGACGAGAACGTTCCCTAGATAGAAGTGTACACTGTCAAGATCCTGAGGGAAGGCAAATGTGCCATCTGCTGAAATAGCAGAAAGAGATCTTAAAGGTATAGACCATTTTTGTTTATGCAAAATGAATGAAGACTAATGCTTTTAAGTTTCAGTTATACACTATATTTCAAGTCTTCTTAAGTCATACAGATTTTTTTGGGTGTGAAACAGACTGAAATTTGAAAATCTTCCCCTCCACTGAAATGTTAAATAGCACAACCAGACTGAGTCAGAGAATCAATCTGATTTGTGAACCGAACTGGATGAACAGATCAGATTCAAACAAATCATAAAAGTCTCTAATAAACTTGTGAGCTTGGGCAGATGTTAAGATTTTCGGTGAATAAAGATGTGAAATATAGTGCACTAATTATTTTGATCACGTTATTAATTCTTTTAATGGTGCTTTTAGATACTTTTTAAAGCTTAAAAGCTTCGGTCCACATCTACTGTATGTGCATGGAAAAGAGTGACCAGCACAAGTCTTTGGAAATTCTCCTTTTGTGTTCTACAAAAGAATAAAAGAAAGTCATACAGGTTGAGTTAAGGGTGAGTAAAAATAGACAACTTTAATTTTTCGGAGAAAGAAAAAGTCACATATTGAGAATTTAAGAGTTTTAAAAACATGGGTAACTATCCTGACCGCTGGTGGGAATTTCCAACTTAATGGTAGGTTGAAAGAATCATTATCTATAAGTAGCAGACATTGATTCGTCATCTTGCTTTAACTTTAGACAGACTCGGTTCAAGGCCGCAGAGAGCTTCATTTGACAAACCTCTGACAGGATGATTCAACAAGGGGGATGTGACCCACAGAAGATCCCAGACAGGCTGTTAAAATGCAAAACTAAGCTGTGCCTTCCGCTTCCATGCCGTACCCAGAGGAAGACAAAGTGCAGAGGCCTGCTTTATCAATCTAACCTGACTGAAGCACTGATTCAATTATATAATCATTGGTTTCCCATACTGCTTAACGTGCACTTTGTGACCTAAAAACACTAAAATGGATACACACATCCAGGACAAGCTACAGGGTCCTGCATGACCAAATATTCTTTTCATTTTTCTAACTAATTCTGAAAGTGACTCAAGTTAAAGCATCTGAATTCCAAGGCATGATGGGTCATATAAACTTTGGTGACATCAGGGTAATATACACTGCAATATCAAGCTAAGCAAAGCAAAGTCCACCATACGTCAATATTTGTAGAGGCACATTTCCAAGCATAAGGTGCATTATGTATGTGCAAGTATACTATTCTACATATAAAGTCATTTTAGTGAATCCTGTTTTCATACACCTGCATTAAATGACCAGGGCTGCATTTCACAAAAGTACTGTAAAATTGTTTCTTACAATGTTTGAAATGCAGTCCAGATGTGTAAAAGCCAGTATTTGAGGTGGTCAAAACCAAAAATTGTGGCATTTGCACAATTTTAAATTGTAGAAGTGCTGTAATTCCCTACCCCAAAATTATTACAGAGCAGAATAAGGATTTCATGAAAGTTTAAGTGTTTTCACAATAGAGTATAACCCCTTTCATAGTGTAAATATAGCCCAGTATCCTAAATTCTAATACGTGAACATCTAGAGTTGAAAAACTAAAGTTTCATAAATTTACAGCATGGCAGACTGATTAAAGGTCATTTGAATTAATATTTTGGCTTCCCAGAAGGAAGTGACCTGCTGTATTGTGAGTCAAGGGGACCATAAAACAAGCCTTATTAAAGGCAATTTTCAACACATATTCAGCAAGATAAAGAAGATAAAATCTTCCCAGATCCAAACCCACACCCAAAGACTAAATATAGATATATTACTGTAAGAATTCTACAAACATTTGGTGCTGAGTACATTCCAGTCAGCTGAGGACAATGTTGAAAATCTTGAGGCGATTAAGAGGATGAAAAATGATAAAAATGTTCAATCATTTCTTAATTAAAATACTTTAGACTCAAACATGGATATTTTGACTAATAACAATGAACAAAGAAATAAAGCGACAAATGGACACTCACAAAAAAAGGCAATAAAAAAAACCTATTGTTTACAATCTCATTCCTTATCCAGAATCTGAACCTTGATGTCAGATGGAATAACTGGCTAAAAGGCCTTCTTTTCTATTTAACAAATTCAACATCTACAATGTAAACTGAAAGCTACTTGATAATGAAATGAGAAAAACCTAAGGCGTGGATTTATGTATCACAACCGCAATAACCATCAACGTTCCCAGTAGGCGCTGCCTTTCAAATTTGCAATAATCTCTCCAGTCACCATAACCGACTGTATAAATGAACCAGAAAGTAACAGGAACGGCAGCAACAGCCTGCAAAGTGCTCGAGCCCTCACAGGAAACCGTCCAGACGCACATCATCATTAAAACTGCAGATGTGTGCTCTTACAAAGAGATGTATGTTTGCATGAAGAACACTAGGCCAATCCTGCACAAGAGGTTACAGACGTTCATATCCAGCCGCACAGCTGATGACCCAGTTTCACTGCAGACACCTAGGACTATTGTTCCAATGCATATAGCTGGCTGTCAACAACAAACAGAGGGAATGAAGCACAGCTGAGATATTTCTACAGCACTGGACTGATCCATGGGAAACCCTACACTGTGCACCATTTCACAGAGATTTGGCAGAAATTACAGAACTTTATTCAAAAAAAAAAAAAAAAAAACGCATTTGCAAACAATTTAAATTCCATACTGTGACACATTTCTGGGATGCTTTTGAAGAGACTTTTGACTGTGATTTAGTTGCTGCAGTTCAAGTTTCCACTCAAGACCATCTTGATGTAAATTTTTTTTCAAATTTATCATTTGCCGTAAAATTGCATTACCTGTCTTTAAATTACAAGTTAAATGTTGGCAAGGTTTATGAAGGACTGCATTGCCTGTAGCAGTAGCCTACAATTTAGATTCTCAACTGCTTGATTGTTAATATCACATATGTAACTATATTATCACCCAGCTCTTTATAAAAAGTTGGATATAAGTATGTCTGACTTGATCCATATACATACAATATAAATCACATGGGGGGGGGGGTGAATAAACAGTGTAGCAAATCTCAACTGCTTGATTGCTTGTATCATTGCATAATGTAAAATATGTTATTGGCCCACTCTAATCTGCTAAATGCCACTATAAGGCATTAAGATATTAAGGAAATATATTTTATGTAAAGCTGCTTTGGAACAATGTATATTCTGAAAAGTGCCCCAAAAAATAAATTACAATGCCTAAATGGTTATTTGACTATTTGATCTAGAGGACAACCGATTGATCGGCAGACCAAATTTTGGCATTTTTTAATTAATCGGAATTGGCTGATTGTGCTGCAAATGAGGCCGATTTATAGGCAGGCGCACCGGCGGCCAGCTAAGCGCTGATGCAGGACTCCCTCTGAGGCTGCGTGAGAGACAGAGCAGCTCACACTCTGCAGCAGCGGCTTGTTAACACACAGCTTCAGCTAACAGCCCGTTTCCGAATTACGTTTTACCCGACTAGAATTGATGCCGGAAAGTTATCATATTCACAAGTGCAATAAATCATTTGCATGTGAAAGTAGAAACACGTTCAACAAATTTCTGCGCTGATTATAACGGGCACATTAACTTTGCTCATGAAATGTGTGTGTAGGTCTGACAATATCCTCCACGATTTCATCGCTCGTAGCTAGCACACTCTTAAGCAGTTAGGAGCAGCAGGCTGTGTAATATGTGTGAAATATTTTATTTTTGTTATTATATGGTCATTTGACTAATAGCAGTGTCCAGTATTTCCTATATATTGAGTTATTTGTGACGGCTCATCACTATATCAAAACCGCCACAAATATATTTTCCAAAAGGCTTATACTTCGTTGAATAAAATGAGCGCTTCACGTTTCAGATAGGGGTGCACGATAAATATCGGCCGATAATTAATGTGCATCTCGTCAGTAAAGCCGGTTCTCTAATCAGCGGTAAATTCCATCAGGTGTGTAGAGCAGCTGTTACTACACAGAGCCGTTGTTAACTGACAAGCTGCGCAAATCCACGTTCATTATCATTAAAATGCAGTGCGAGTGTTTTTATATGAATGTTTCTTTGAAAAGAACCGGCTGTCTTCAGAAAAACTTTGATGTCATTTTCACTTTGTCTTTCCTGCAATGCCTGATAAAGTAGAATTTGTGAGCAGTGCTTATTTGATTTCAGCCGTTACCAGAGAAACTGCTATATCGCCGCTCCAGCAGCGCCTCCTGCTGGCAGAGAATTAATTTGCAGTCTGTGGGAAACACTGGTGTCTGTCAGTAAACATAAACAAAAAGCATGTTTCAGACCTATTTTGAGGAAGTGCTTAAGTTTTGAGCCATGTATTATTACTCTAAATTGGGCTACTACTACTATTACTATCTTGTACCCTGCAATAATAATTTGCTCAAACTCACTTTTATGAGATGAATAAAAAAAAAAAAAAAAAAAAAAAAAAAAAAAAAAAAAAAAAAATCGGCCAAACATATCGGCCCAAAAAAATCAGCATCATATATCGGCCATCGGCAGCCCTGATTTCTAAATATCGGCATTGGCCAGTGAAAAACCCATATCAGTCGACCTCTAATTTGATCTAATAACTTGCTTTCTTTGGCTGGCATCACCTTGGATGGAATATAATGTTAACTAATGATTATATTGCATTCAAGGTGATGCAAGCCAAAGAAAAAAAATTTTTAAAGTCAGAGCAAGTTATTAGATTTAAGTTATGATACAAAGGCCTTTTCTTTGGAATAATATGGGAAGATGTATTGAAAATTTAGCAAATAAGCTAAATATGTGTGTGTCTGGTGCTATTAAGTAACCCAATTCCACAAAACTCAACGTGCACTGAGGATCTCAGGGTAGGTATAAGATAAACAAAATGATGTCACACAGAAAGGGGAGAGTCAGGTCACTTGGCAGGTGTACGACAACAAAGAGAAGAGCCTTGCTAATAGTCTTGAAAGCACGTACACACACATGCATTTCAGGCATCCTCAGATTTACACTAATGAGGCACTTTCAATCTTTGGTTACAGCTGAGAGACCGACTAGTTCTTCTTTGCTGAGAAATTACATAATGCCTTTACTGTAGAACAACAACAAGTCTCTTGTTTAGATTCTTTCAGGCACGGTGAACTGTGGCAAGGACTTTACTGGAAAAGTCACGTCACAAGTGTCTTTCTAAAGCTATATTTAATCATGTTACATTTGTGGAGTCAAAACCGAATCTTGATGTTTTGTTCAATACACATAAAAAGCATTGCGGAGCAAAATTTGGGGGCCAACAGGAGGCAAAACCCTCTTAAACATTTGTATGGTTTTCCACAGCGGACAAAACACTTATTAAATGTGAGTGTTTCTTTCCATAAACAAACTACTAGAACATAGGATACTTCTGCTTCCTTTAGCAAACAAAATATCTGGCATTTCTAGGCAATCATGGATGTTCATGAGAACAGTGTTGTTGTTTAAAAACTACTAGTTGAGTCTAAAAGGCTGGACTTTCCTCAAGTATGCTGAATCAGAGAACACGGCCACAGTTTCTGTATGCCTGGCCGCTTTTATTAAAAACCAGGAGGCCCAGGAGACTTATGTGATATCAGTCGCTGACAGAGACACTCAATAGAACTGGAAAAACACTTCTATAGTCTGCAAGTGCTCAAAAGCTAAGAGTTAACTGAAAGATTAGCAGGCAGACTACATTCGGAAAGACTGGGTTTATATTAGATTTCTATTGATTCCACATCAGCACAATCCTTCGCACGTCTGGAAAACATTGAAACCTACAGCCTCCGTTGGGAGAATTGGGCTTCCTGGGATCTGTGTGTAACCATGGAGCTCTTTGATTACTAAAATGTGGTGAAAGGGACTCTCTTGACCTGTTTCTCCAAATACAATTCGGAGAAACCGTATTGTGTCAGAGTACAGATCATTCCATTTGCCTAGACGTAGCTTTTTTCCAAGTGTTCCAGGTTCAATACAAATTAAACTATCATGACAACAAAGCTGAAAGATTGGATATACATTAGATACTTTAGTGTGATTCTTTTATATTTGTTTCAAGTTGAAATGCATTATGTCTAAGTTTTGTGGCTATACTGTAAATATAGTGTGTATTAATGTTTTACTGCCTGTGCGCTACTATTGTACGTGACTTTTAAAAACCACAATTTTTAAAAAAAAAAAAACACCTGAGGGGAAGTGTTGAAACTATTTTCTGTGGTGATCAACATCATAATAGATAGAGCTTAACTTATATTGAATTATATTATGTAATATTCCTTCACACTACCGTTCAAAAGTTTGGAGTCAATAAGATTAGGCTAAGTAATTAATATTTTATTCAGCAAGGATGCATTAAATTGATCCAAAGTGAATAAATAAATGCTGCTTGTTTGAACTTTCTATTCATCAAAGAATCCTGAACAACAGCACAACCATTTTCACCATTTTTATGAAGCATCGCAACTATTTTCCACATTGATAATAATAAATGCTTCTTGCGCACCAAATCAGCATATTAGAATGATGTGACACTGAAGACTGGAGTGATGATGCTGAAAATTAAGCTTTGCATAACAGGAATAACTTTTTAAAATATACTGAAATAGAAAACAGTTATTTTAAATTGTAATAAAATTTCACAATGTTACTGTTTTATTCAAATAAAAAATGCCTTGGTAAGCGTAAGAGATTTGTTTTAAAAACATACACACAGACAAAATTACACTAAACATTTGAACATAGAATACATAGCATAAGCAGCTGCTGCAACAACATACAATACAAGTGTGGATATTTTTTGTCATTCCATATGCCACTGCTGACCGGAGGGCAAAGTACAGTGAGACCTGCTAGAGGCTTTTAAAATATTCAGTTCTGATATGCAGAATCTGAAAGTGAATAAAAATTAACTTCAAAATAAAGCACATGCACATACCAAAAAAATAAAAAAAAATTAAAATGAGCCAAGTTGGAAGTGGAACCATTATGCAAAGCTAATCATGCCTTTTCTGGTCAATGATGACCACCAACATAGATTAGATTATGAGTGATACTGTGGTGCAATCTTTCCTAAATGATCAATATCCCAAGAATTCTAATCAGTCAACTCATTACTGATCTCGACAGAAAACATCTACCAGAAAGAAGCTAAAACTGCATTCTCTGTAATGGGATACAGATGAGCCCTCTTGGATTTCTTCTGGCAGTAGTTCCATCTCCATAATCGCTAGCGGACACTTTCACTGTTTTGAAACAGCATTTCGAGAAAGTCACAAGCCTCAAATTTGGATTACCACAATAAAAACTTTAACTCCCATTACTATTATTATTATTTTCTGTATTCCAGTTTTCATGTGTGGTTCATTAAGGTGGCAAATACCTTGAGAGTACTGAGGAAATTAAAAAAATCTGCAAGGTTATTAGATTTTAGATCTGGCCAGTGAAAGCAAGATTTCCACAAGCAATTCCAAAAGGAGAAAAAGTGCAGCATACAGAAACCTTTATATCAGTTCTCAACTGGTGAGTCACTGACAATGCTAAATGCAAATAATAAACAAATCAAATGTAATAAACACTTTTCTCCCACCTCCGTTATCTGTCATACGCAGAAGCCGTTCCGGCAGATAATGCAGCACTTATGTGCAGCGCACGTGCATTTGAGATATGCTAGTCTCGCGAGTTTGTGTATAGGAGCAAAGGAAGCATAGTTTCCTTACTTTAGCAAAGGAAAACCAGTCTCCTCTTGGTTTAAATCAAAATCCTCCGACATTTTTCTTTACAAATCCTCGGTTTGTACTTCTAATTCATGACTGCGGCATTTTGTTTTGTTCTCTCTCCGCATTCGTCACTAATCATGCAACGCCAGCCTACTACGACATCCGCCAGAACGCCATCCATTTATGACAGATATGGAAGTGAGAGAAAAGTGTTTATTAAGTTTGAAATATTCTTATGAAAATACATGCATTCTCTACAGAAGGCCTTTATTCACCCCCGTGTGCGGCACGTTTTATTATGAATACGCGTGCTTTATTTGATGACTTGTGGACTGTTCAACTGCAATGATAGAGCTTGGAACAGCCTTGGAACAATGCATTTTTTTAATATGGCTTTTATTTTTTTTGTATGTAAAACTGGATTCGTCTGAAAGAAGTCATATACACCTAGGATGCCTCGCGGGTGAGTAAAACACAAGCTAATTTTCATTTTTGTGTGAACTAACCCTTTAAGGATTTTTTGTTAACTTTTATGCAATAATCTATGTTAGTACTTGATGTCTAATACAAATCCTGAAGTTAAACCAATTGAGAATCACTGCTTTAAATTAATAATAGAGGAAGGCCAAGAATGCCAGACAACCAAATACAAAACACATCCTGGGAATTCCAAAGCTTCTAGACGCAAGAACAACAATCTAGGGCTGTGGAGTCTGGGAAACACACACAAAAAAAGCATATTTCTAATAACAAAATGCAGGGCAAAATCTTATGTTTACTAACAGTCTACTCTGTCTTTGACTTTGATTCTGTCGCTATGGTTTTCTTCAACTCAGACACACTAACAACAAATGACAGATAGACAGATAGTCAAGTCCTGTAATCTGATGAGATAACTTCTTTGAATTTGACAACTTTGAAGAGGAAAGGCTCAGGTTAAATGTGAACACCTTCTATATCAGGCCACAGAGTGATTAGACTAACAGCAGAAGTTCAAACCAGACTATTGATATAAACATACTCCTGAGGTGACTTCAGCTCAACATCAAATACATGTTTGTCTCAACAACACCTGCCACCCAGTAGTGTATAATTCAAACAGTTTTGTTTAACTAGTTTATTTAGTCTAATTATAAAACCATCTTTCTTTCAAGATCAGAAAAGAGACAAAATAAGGTAACTGACTAAAGAACAAAACAAAATGCATAAAAGTTCACATAAATAATTGAACAACTAAATATGAAATAAAAAGTAGTAAATATATAAATATAAAAATATGTAAATAAAAAATATTGCAATTAAAATATACATTTCACTGATTGCAAGCTGATCAATGTTTTGGAACATGATAGTTTTCTAGTTGGACTAAAACCATCAGCTGGTCATACCATCTTAAGTCAAGCTAGTTTTTGGGACATGGCAGATGGTAGACTAGACAATAACTGCATTTACATGCAGTACAATGTTATGATTAATAAAAATAGTGTGACTATTGTGACATATTTCATATTTTGAATATTTATTGCCGTAAGAAGACTAAACAATATACTAACTTCTCGAAATATATTAATGAATTTTTCAGAATTTGATTTACAAATAATAATAATAATAATAACAATGGTTATAAGTGAACAAAATCAATATACCGACGAGCAAAAGTATCTTCGTTTATTTAGAAACACACTGTAAATACAATAACAGACTACTTGTTAAGCATCTAGACCTTTTTTCACCCAATCATAAAAAAGCGTTTACGTAAAAATGACATGCGGGATCCAGTTAAAGACCAGCCCGGGTCAACCAGAAACCAGCACCCATGTTCCACACAGTGTGGATCTACCAGCAGGGGGTTAACATCTAGCTGCAGTTAAGTTATAAATGACTCAAATAAAACATCTAAAACATGATCTGCACCCAAAGCAAAAATCTTCGACACCAGGCGAGCCGGTTTCATCGCGTTACAATGACTTCTGGTAGAAATTCAAGGCTCTCTTACCTCAAACGCTGCAGTGCTCAAAGCGTGCTTTCCTCGTTCACTCTCATTCCCTTTAAACGCTCACAAAACACCATCCAACATTGTCTCCTCCTCGGGACTGTGAGACTGGTTACCGCAAACACGCCGAGTTGTCCTTCTATTCCACTGGTTGCACAATGAACGTCGCGAGACAAACTACTTTGTTACAGTGTTGCGCTATGGCGTTTGACTGGAGCAAAAACGTTCTGAAATGTATCAAAACAAACCGCGCGTTACAGTTTTGGAACTTTTATGCTTCGCTGCGGGTTTTAGACGAATGTAAAACGGTCTCAGAATGGAGAGACACAAATCACTTATTACACTGTAGCAACTTGTATTCTAGTCCGCGTGTCTCATAGGGCGGGACCAGCAGCAGTTAATGGGAGCAGTGAGGTGTCTCTTACAAATCCTGACCGTGTCTGGCGCATGCTTGACTGTTTATTCATTCAACGAGCTTGAATAGAACATTTGTTCAAACCCAATTCTTGCTCTTGAAGGAGGTATTAGGGTGCATGGATGCTGATATTGGGATGTTTTTCAAATTAGTTTTAGGCTGTAGTGTAGGTCCAGTGTCATTTTAATGATTTTATCTGTTAGATTAATGGATATTTATAAGCGATGACTGTCTAAGAAGCCATGCAGGCAGTAAGATTTTTGACTTATGTTTCATATTGAAACATATCCAGTGCCCAATGTAAAGTTATAAAATGAATAAGACTGACCTCGTGTGGACAGTCAACATATTTCAACTGGTGTAGTTTCTAATTCTATACAAGGTATCTATCTGTCTAAATCTAAATTATGTGTCTTTACATGTGAAATAGATATACATCTGTTTTATTTTTGTTTAGTTTTATTTTTGTGTGAAACACTATGTGCTGCCATTTTTGACAGGTCTCCCTGGAAGAAGAGACTGTGATGTCTCAGTGGGATTCTCCTGGCTAAATTAAGGATAAATAAATAAATGAAGGTAAGGTGAAATAAGCATTCTGTATACCAAAACCACCTACTGTAATTAAAGTATATGGGCATTCCCCTCTCTATCTTTACACTTTTTTTCTCTCTCTGTGCTGCAGCCAAGATTAAAGATGGAGAAAGGCCCAAGAGTCTTCTCTGGTTTCACTGCTACCACGTGCCTGTTGTCTATCAAGGGCTGTGCTGCTTGCTCTCTCTCTCTCTCTCTCTCTCTGTCTGTCTGTCTCTCTCTCTCTCTCTCTCTCTCTCAATCTCTCTCTCTCTTGGTCTCCTCTCTCTCATCTCTCGCACTCTCTCACTCTCTCCCTTCTCTCTCTCTGCTGTCTCTGCTCTCCTTGCTCTCTCTCTCGGGTTTGTCTTGGGTTAAATAAATAAGAGCGCACGAGGAACACTGGCTCCAGTTCCTCTCATGCTGGGCTGCTCCAGAACTTCTGATCTCGGTAAGATCATATAAAAAAAAGCACAGACTCACAATATGACATGTTTGTATTCTGGTGTTGCCAATATGGTATAAAATAAAAATAACTATATATATATATATATATTTTAGAATGTATATATTGTTTTATGTATAATAGCTTAAATAATTATTTATAATAACATTATAAATTAAAGTCCTTTTTGAGATGTTTTAATACATTTTAATGGTGGATATAATATGGGAGTTTGCTAAGTAAGGCAAATGTTCATGAATTCCACAAGAAATGCTTGATTCTGATTGGTCAGTTATAGCATTCAGAAGTCAGACATTTCTTAATATTTGTCATCGTCATGGCAACACTTTTTCGGGTAACTGAAACGGGTGCAGTTTTCATGTCTATCGACGCAGCTGCATCCTTCTTATGTCTCAGTTATGGTTAGTAGTAAAAAATGACCAGGACTTCAGTATTACTATAAGCCCAATATCGTCTTGTACATTGTAAGGTACTGTTTCTTCAAGAAAAAGTCATTTCAAAAATAATTTCAACTCAAATAAATATCTAATGTCCACGTGTTAATTTATTTGGTGAGCAGCCATGTAAAATGAATTGGTGAATTTTATTCTTTCATCCATTGAAACCATTACAGTGCAACATTTGAGCTTACCCACTTCAATAGGGCAATGGGTGAATAAATGATTCTCCCAAAAGGAAATGGGATTCTTTAGATATGGTTAGAGTTATGAAAAAAATTGTTTAGCATACAAAGTGTTAAAAATTATCATCTTGTTGAATTATGCTGACATAAGACTTAAGCCATAATGTTAAACAGGATGAGAAAACTTATAAATTATTCATAGTTGTTCTCCATTGTTCTAATTTCCATGGTTTTGAACACTATTTCAGATTTCTCATGTGGATTCGTTATTTTAATAATGTTTGGGAGAGCTGTCCCAAAAATGCGTTAAAAATTAGTTAAAAATAAATAAATAAATAAATAAATAAATAAATAAATAAATAAATATATGAGTAAATGTATTATTTTATATGAGCAATTGTGGTATTTATTTACCTCAGAATGTGATAGACTGTTTTAATATAGTCTTTCCTGCCCACACATCTCCCACAACAATCTGTTTTGTTTGTTAGAAAAATGTTAAATTACTTATTTATGTAGAATATACTATTAGAATAGTAGTAGTAGTAATAATAATAACTTCTGGGGGTTTTTCAAAGCAAAAAAAAAAAAATATTACACTGGTTTGCCTTCTAAAACAATGTACATTTTATAGTGATCATAACAAAACAAAAACACAGTTATATAGGTTTTCTAAAGACACATAAATGTTTATTTATTTATGTATCATGATTCTTTAACAGAAAAGTGTGCAGACTGTTGCTAAAAAAAAGCATCATAATCTCCATCTCTTGTTGCATGCTCTCATTTTGAATGACAAATGCCAGGCAAAGCTTATGTACTGTTACATCAATATTGCTAAATTATTTAGCTGCTAGCAGCAGCCTACGCCTTCACCATTCAGAAAAGATTTTACTCAGGCAAGTGTGATTTACCCTTTAAATGATCATTTAAAAGATCTGCCTCCAGAGCTGCTGCAGCGGCGATGACAGACAATCAATCCAGTCCCCAGGGGGAATCATTACATATGCATTTGTTTGTCTATAAAATGTTAATATGTGCATGTAGGCATGTGTTATTTAGTGTGTTTTCACATCATGAATAAAGCAAAATAAAGAAATAACCAATTGGAGTTATTAATGCTGTAAAGGAGGGTCCTTGGATCTGGATCTGTAATGTGTGTGTATGTGGCTGTATGTCTGTGTGTATCATTGCAGGGGCTGACAAGATGCATGTGCATTGCTGTAAGCATGGGGAAAGGCCTCTGTCTGATTAGCATTCAGTCCTTGCACAGACTGCATCAAGGAACTCCATGGCCAGCCCCCCTCCTCTCTCCTTCACGTTCTCACTCTCTCCCCCCTCTTTCTGCATCATTCTGCTGGACCAGAACCCCTCAGTACAAAACAAAAGAAACATCTTGTGTGATAAAGATTTCGGCAACAGGTAATTTTTTGTTTTTTAGAGTTTTCAGTTTTTTGGATTTTCTAAGTTGTCAGATCAAGTTACTAGTGCAAAGAAATTCAAGCAACTAAAGAATAAATGTGTTTGAAGGAATTTTAGATATACAGGTGTTTTGAGTATCATTTGAAGAATATTTAAACAATATCTGTTAAAGAATATTTTCTTTGGCATCCTAGTTAGTGCAATTTTTTTTCTCCAAGAAATTAGTTTTTAATGTGTGGACACACCTGTGGCATGATTTCAAGGATAGATTGTTGCACAAAGGTTATTTTTAATGCATTTGATTATATACAAACTGTGTGTGTTTGTTTTATAAAGATAATTTTTTTATGCTTTTGATTTTTTTAATTCTCTTATGCTTACCAAATCTGCATTTATTTGTTAAAATTAGAGTAAAAAAAAAAAAAATTTATTTATGTGGTGATTAACTGTTATTATTATGAATGTTGAAAACAGTTCTGCTGCTTAATAGTTTTGTGAAAACTGTGATACATTTTGTTTTTCAGGATTATTTGTTGAATAGAAATTTTATTATAGGAGTATTTATTTAAAATAAAATAAAAACTTTTGTTGCATTATAAATGTCTCTTTGTTTTTGCAATTTAATGTAACCTTTCTGAATAAAAGTGTAAATGTTTTTCTAAAACCTTTGAATATGTACTGTAGATCAAAGTGTACAGTACATTTAAAAAATACATAATAAGTACTAAAATCTTAATCTTATTAATCTCTCTTTGGTTTATAATGTCAGTATGATTGTCTAAACTACTTTATTTTTTATCATTTATTGCACTGACATTCTTTTTTGCCTTTGTGTCAGATGTATTATTGTATAAGGCCATTGGAAAGCAGCTAAATAAAGACAGTTTAAGTCTGACTGATGAGCCCATGTGATGAACGTAACCTCCCAAGTCAGTCCAGACGTGGACCAGGTAAGTCCGAATCTGTTTCATACATCATCAACACCTTTCCTCCAATCTGAGTCACAGTCACTCAGCCAGGCAATCGCTCAAATAGATGAGCCTGACCTTTCTGAAAGGGGCTCCAACTGAGACACCAAAGGCAGAAGTGATACAAGACTTGAGAGTTTACTAAATGTCAGATATCTCATTAGTAGAATTTACCAGACTTGAGCAGGTTAAATCCCAGTAAGTGATGTCTATAATTACCAAGACTGATGATTAAATCACTGGTGAATGTGAACAAACATCGGAAACCATTAGCTGCAACAATGCTAAAACTGAGTTTTAGACAAAGTGCACTGGACATATGGTCAACATAATGACTGTATTGTGAATAAAAGTCATGTGGGCGTGTATGGAGATGTTGTTTTGACCATAAGTGGCATTCATGGAAACAGAATTTAAGCAATGAAAGCTGGATGCAAATTTTGTTTCACTGGTTAAACAAGTTCTTAGCAAGAAATTTATCTGAATGCACATGGAAGTATATGATAATTGGACATCCAGAATGACGTGCTTATCTGCTGCTTGCATCAAGAGAGCAAAAGTAGCCGAGACATCACCTCTGTGGTTTATTTATTCAGCAGCCCTGTCTCTACTCAGTTGTTTGAAAAGATAATCCACCCACACATGCAGACCGGGTGCACCTGGCCTCTCTGTGGGTTGCCAGGTACCATTTGTGTTTTCAATCAATTGTGCATTTAAAGGGTAACAGGCTTGGTGATATTGATAGTAGTATAAAGTATTTTTCAACAGAAAGACATTATGTAAGTCACACCTTATGAAATGGTTAGTCAAATGTCTGTATTGACATTGAAACAGATTTTTAATTAGCAAATAGACTTAAAAAACAGTTTAGGTGACAGCTTAGCAAAACTATGATTTGCTTGCCTTTGACACGTCGTATTATGGGAAGAGGGAATATGGTTAGTATTATTGTATAAAAATTTGTATATGCCACTGTAAACAAGATTTTTTTTTTTTTTTAAATGAACACTTTTATTCAGAACGGATTCATTAAATTGATCAAAAGTGACAATAGAGACATGTACAATGTTAGAAAATGTTTCTATTTCAAATAAAAACTGTTCTTTTGAACTTTTTGTTCATTAAAGAATCTGGAAAAACAAAATGTACTACAGTTTCCACAAAATTTATAAGCTGCACAACTGTTTTGATCATTAATAATTGTAAAACAAACAAACAAATAAAAATAAAAAATCTTGAGCTGCAAATCAGCATATTAGAATGATTTCTGAAAGATCATGTGACCCTGAAGACTGGAGAAATGATGCTGAAAATTCAGCTTTGCATCGCAGGAATAAATTACATTTTAAAATATATTAAAATAGAAAATGGTTCTTTAAAATTGTAATCATATTTCCCAATATTAGTGTTTTTGCTGTATTTTGATCAAATAAATGCATATTTAAAAAAAAAAACCACATTTTTATTTTCAGACATTACAGGTAAACGCTGTACATTTCAAATTAGCATTTGTGACCCTGGACCACAAAACCAGTCTTAAGTGTAAATTTTTCAAAATTGAGATTTCCATTGATGTATGGTTTGTTAGGATAGGACAATATTTGGCCGAGATACAATTATTTGAAAATCTGGAATCTGAGGTTGCAAAAAAAAAAAAAATCAAAATATTGAGAAAATCGCCTTTAAAGTTGTCTAAATGAAGTTCTTAGCAATGCATATTACTAATAAGATACAATTATTTGAAAATCTGGAATCTGATATATATATATATATATATATATATATATATATATATATTAATAAAAAAATTTTTATATATATATTTACAATGGGAAATGTAAAAAATATCTTCATGGAACATGATCTTTACTTAATATCCTAAAAATAAAATTTTTTTGGCCCATACAGTGTATTTTTGGCTATATTGCTACAAATATACCCCAGTGACTTAAGACTGGTTTTGTGGTCCAGGGTCACATATATGCTAAATGTACATTTAGCCAACTTTTAGGTGTACACTAGCATATAAATGACCTCAAAGCTGACAGATATGGACTAAAAACCACAAAACTCCAAATCTTCTTTCATGGAGACATGTGTCAGACAGTTCTAGGAAATAATTATAGGCAGAAATGTGATGACAGGCTGTGAATCCAGCAGTTCAGAGTTATAGAGAGCAACATTTGATAAGTAACGATATATATACCATTATATTTCCTTTATTGTTCAGCCACATGACTTATTAAATATATATATATATATATATATATATATATATATATATATATATATATATATATATATATATATATATATATATACATAGATGAAGATATAGACGTTCTAATCTACATCACTTAATGTGTTCGACTTCATAATGAATTGTTCTATTAAGAAACTGCAATGGCTAATTGCTCTGAGGCCCCTCGCTGCAGTGAATCTCAGGACCTTGTTCTCGCTCATGCAGTTTATCACTGGTTTTTATTGGTGGATCGTCCAGAGCAGATGAGAGCTTCGGCAAAGCACTCACTGCTAGTTTCATTCTGATTTATATCTAATGGGGGACTGGGGGGTCTCTTCCTAGTCCTTTTTAGACTTTAATGATGAGCTACTCCAGAGCTCACTGATGGCTGGCCTGGTTTGATTAATGTAAAGTCATCTAATCTGCTGATGAGGGATACCAAACGTTCATCTGCACTCAAGCCACCAAATACCAACAATAAAAATCTCAGCAGCCCCAGTTTTTTTTTTTTTCTCAGAGAGGGTGGGACTATAGTTTGAGCAGCAGCCAGTCACTGGCTTTCTAAGGCAGAGCTGTTGGAAGTTGTAATCAGCATCTGAGGTTTCACGTTTATTGATACACTAGTGAAACTATGTGCCGTAGACTGATTTGTGTGTCCCAAAAAATCTAATTCTAGTTAAATTCAAGCCAATGCTTATATACTGCATTCAGTCAGTCCTTGGCCCATCGTTCCTAAGTGATGGACAAGGAATGTTGTTTCCGAGCCAGAACAGTACTTAAGCAGTGTTGAAATATAAGTACAATGATTCTGCACTATACAGACCAAGTTTCCTCTAAGTAGCTTTTTCAAAAATTAAATGTTTGAACCAAAGGTAATTCTGTGGTGCTGCAAGGAAAATTTGCTTTGCTTTGGGTCTTAGAATGGATAGGTGTTTATCAAGTCATTATGGCATTTTGCTTATATGTTACACAGCAGTTAGTGCATTAAGGGATGCATCATATCAGTTTCACATCAGTTATCTGGCAATATTATAGATTTTTTAAACTTATTGTATCAGTCCAAATTGGATATTTCATAATGTATGCTCATTTCACCTATTTTTACACCTAAAGTTTTAAAAACTCTAATTTAATAACACTGTTAAGTGTTAAGTATCAAATCTAAAACTGAATATCCATTTTTAATACTCTACATTATATGTTGTAATGGCTCAGTTCAATTAAGTGTTAAGTATCAAATCTAAAACTGAATATCCATTTTTAATACTCTACATTATATGTTGTAATGGCTTTTTTTTTTTTGACACTATATAAACATTTTTAGACCTATGACCCACATTCTCAGAGTAAATAATGACAGAATTTTCATTTTTAGGTAAAATATCCTTTTAACATTAGTTGCTGCATTAACTAACGATATGCAACACATTTGTTACAGTTTTTTTTTTGTCTTTGTTAACAGTAGCTAATAAAAATACAAATGTTCATTAATTCACATGAGCTAAGGTCCATTAAATAATATTAACAGATACAACTTTTGATTTTAAAAATGTATTAGTAAATGTTGAAATTAACTGAGATTAGTATTTTTCATAGATAGTTATTGTTAACTAATAAAACTTTATTGTAAAGTGTTACCATTTTTTTAACTGTTGTTTGACTTTATAAATGTGAAGATTGTTTAAAACTCTCATATTGCCAAAAATGTCTCAAGTTGCATCTCAACCTGTGATGTTCCTGTCTTCCTCACATGGATGAAGAAATTGTTCATTTCCACCCAAGCAGAAATAGACAAAGCTTTGGCTCAGAAACAACACAATTACTCGATTGACTGACAATATATAGCGTGTTTTCCCAACCTCAGAGAGTCTCTTGTTTTGGTTAATTCCAGAGTACAGGGCAGTGATTATGATGAAGATGATGAAGATGATGATGGCAGATGAGGGGTGGGCAAGGGTGTATGATTTAAATCTGGTCACGGGCTGTGTCCACGTCTGACCCTAATCCTCTTGCAAGCAGAATTATGTGGTGTGGGATTAGTGAGCTTTTCCCTTTTCCTGTGCGAGACATCCACTCTTTATAATGACGGCCCAGCAGGGTGGACCACAGGGCAGTGCAGGGGAAGAACACATAGAGGAAGCATTCGATTCACACTGAACTTGCTTGAGGTCCATATTATATTAGGCAGAAAGTCTCTCCCCCTGCATCATATAAATGCTGCATGACTGTATTCATCATAGCAGGTTCCAAATCTATTATGCAGTAGGTTGGTGCAGAAATACTGCAAGAACATGGTTGATTATCAATATGAGCATGATTCAGACAAATCTGATCTATTGCCTTATTCGTTTCTCTTTTTGTGCTATAATAATCTTCTCTGATGCAAACACATTTTGGAGACTAACTACTGTAACTAAAAGAGGTAACACTACTACTGATTTAATTGTTTTCTGTTATTTATTCCTGTAATGGCAATGTACATCAGTAGCCATTACTCCAGTCTTCAGTATCACATGATCCTTCAGAAATCATTCTAATATGGTGATTTCCTGCTCAAGAAACATTTCTTATTTGAAAACTGCTGTATAATATTTTTTTTGTGGAAGATGTGATACACTAAAAATCAGCTTCTAAAATTCCATCACATTATATATATATATATATATATATATATATATATATATATATATATATATATATATATATATATATATATATATATATATAGTGATAGAAAACAGATGTTTTAAATCGCAATATTATTTCACAATACCATTTTTACTGTTTCACTTTTAAATCAAATAAATGCAGCCTTAGTGGGCATAAGAGACTGCTTTCAAAAACATAATGAGTCAACAGAACACAATACACGGGAACACTAGAAAAGCATTTCAAATCAGAATGTTGTTAAAAAGTCACATATGTCTGTCAACACAAATGACTCAAACTGTTTAAATATTTTAATAAATACATCTGGTGCAAGTCGGGTCAAGCAGAAAGCCTCGGGTAGGTGAGCCAATAACAGTGTTTACGGCATCTGCTTTATTCACATCTGAGTTGTTGGAGGGTTTTGCATCAGGCTCTACGCAATTCATTGTTCTTAAGTACAGACTATGCAGCACTTCCATATGGCAAACCCTGAAGCACTTTGGCACACACACACCTTGCCAGGTGAGAGCACTACAGTCGGTAAGAATAGTGATGCATTTTTCTTTTATGAGCTGAATGTAGGACCGATTTATGATAGATAGATAGATAGATAGATAGATAGATAGATAGATAGATAGATAGATAGATAGATAGATAGATAGATAGATAGATAGATAGATAGATAGATAGATAGATAGATAGATAGATAGATAGATAGATTTAGGGTTAGCTATAGTAAAGTGTTTTGCATATTCATCCCAGTCCACTTAACCAAACCCATCCATCATTTATA
Source organism: Cyprinus carpio (assembly GCF_018340385.1). Taxonomy (NCBI): domain Eukaryota; kingdom Metazoa; phylum Chordata; class Actinopteri; order Cypriniformes; family Cyprinidae; genus Cyprinus; species Cyprinus carpio. The sequence continues at coordinate 6,155,723 of NC_056596.1, read as the reverse complement.
AAGCCGAGACCCCCTCCCCCTTCCATCAGCAACTATCCATCTGCCAAGCCCAATTCCTCCTCCCTGCATTCTTGTTTTCTCTACAGTATCTCGCCCTCCATCTCTCTCTCTATCACAAACAGAAGCTGCTCCCTCCCGCCAGCTTTGGCACATGTGGGAGTGAGCGAGGAGCAGAGGTAGGGATGGATGCTACCATTGTGAGTTGCTTGGGCGTGTTCAGGGAGCTCCTCCTATAATGAACGGATCGGGAGGAGGGATGGAGAGTGCGAATGGGAGCGCTCGCATCCTAATCTTCCTGTTCAGCATCTCCGCTGGCTCTCTGGATGATGCCTCTCTCTCATGTTTGAACACAGGCCGTCATTACCGGATGCTCAGCTTTTTGGGGGATTGTAAATTTGACATTTTAAAAAATCAAAGGACTTTTTTTGTTGCATAATCAGCATAATTTGACGGTAAGAAAGTTTATGTTTTGTGTATATAAATATAGTGATATAGTGTATTACATGGTTTATTTTGCTTTGTTTTGCCTTGAAAGTCCATACTTAAGGGTTGCAATGTACAGTGAGGCTCTCTGCAGATTAAAACTTTATGAAATATTAAAGGGAAGAACCATGTTTGAAGCTCACAGAGGCTTTCAGTGCACAGAAAACTCAGCCAAAGGGAGTTTCTCTTTAAAATAAAGACATTTAGGTGTTTAGATGATGCTTCCGTTTATAGAATGAATCAATGAGCATCTGGTTGCTGCTTAGTAGATTTTGGAAGCAGTTAGATAATCGATACACAGTGAAAATATTTCTCCTGCAGTGACTAAGTGATGCAATAATTTAATAAGATAAAGTGCACGATCGTCACCACTTTCGGAAAGCAGAACACTCATCAATCACAGAGGGAGGTTTTGCTGGAAGCATTATTAAACTTACTTTTGCTAATTTAGTATTTAGATAGATACTCACAGAATAGAAGAGAAATCTGTTGGCTTACTCCTTCTGACGTAAAAAGCATCAAATTTATGAAAATGAGATGATGCAAGAGTGTGAACTGATTTAACTATAAAATTGATATTTATCACTTTCAGTTCACTCCAGCATGTGTGTTCAGAAATGTGTGGTTGAATGCAAGTTGTGTGTTTATAGTGTGCGTGCTAGTTGTGTACCGAAGGCTGGGGGATCTACTTGCAATGAATGAAAACATATGCATTATTTATATCCTCTAAATGTCTCACAGGCACCAGAAGAGCCATTATAGCCTTTCTCAGATACAAAAACTGTTCATTAATCGCTCATGATGAAGCTAGTTGTGTAATAAATGCTTCTCTTCTGTATGCTACGTACAACTGCAGGTGAACTTATTCATACTGGCAACTTAACCTGTCAAGCAAACCTAGAAAAAGCGTTTCTAACTCCCCATCCCAGATTTTGTTGGATCATTAGCTGTCTTCTGTGGCTTTCACACTGCTCCTCTGTGTATTCCTGGTGATCAAAGGCAGAAAACATGTTTTAGAAATATGACTTATTAGAGGCACCTCGCGGCAAGGGAATGCAGGGCGAAAACAAATCTTGGAGACTGCTTTGAGTTAGCAGAAGCGAAGCTCAAACACGGCATCAAATTCGGACCAATTTTTGCACTAAAATGTGAAATGTTTCACAGTCAGATATGAGGCTAAAGCTCCAAAGTAGAGCTGGCATATACTCAGACTTTTCAAAATAGCATACAATTCCCACAAGGATAAATGGATACATCCAGGCCCACATGGAATCTGCTCATTTGGAATGCATGTCATTTTTAAAAAGCAAAAAAAATTTTGCTTTTTTAATGAATATTTTGGCTATTATTAAAAAAAATATGAGTCTAAATTCATTTTCAGCCATGTTTGAATTCGTTGCACGGAATTTAATTTGTGCTAAACTGGTTACTGTTGTTTACTCAGACTTTACCTTATGTCACTATTCAAAGTGAAAAGTAACAACATTTTACTGTATTCTAAATAAATTTTAAGGAACAAAAATGCATGTATAGATATCAAAATACACAGATTTCCTCCTTAGACATACTTTAGAAAAGTATTATTTGAGACAGGGCTTAGCAATGGGTCAATGGGTCAAATCAAACCTTACCCTGTGTCACTATTGTAAGTAAAAACTAAAAACATTTAACTGTATTTTGAATAATTTTCATGATAACTGCATTCATACATATCCAATCTCACAGATTCCCTTAGATCCTTAGATGTATGTTATAAAAGTTATTAAAGATGGGTGAATTCTGCAGATACTGATATATTAATATATTGATGTTGATATGATATGTTAATATATTAAATGTTTCTGGTATGTATGTATATGCACACACTTCAAAATTCTAAATTTCACATTTAATAAAATGTTTTAACAGACATGTCTTTGTAATTAATTGTGAAATTTATAGCAATTTCTGAGTAAAAATATATTTCAATCCACCTTATTTTTCTATGGTGATCCAAATATAGAGCAAAGATGTCAAATCTAATAGCATTTAATGTTGAGATCTTGTTATACAAAGAGTTATGTTTGTACTTTCTGCCTAAACTTTTAGCCTGTCTTTATCGACTGCTCATGTATTTAGTCATCTGTAACTAAGCTACAAGGACAAAAGTGAATGTGAGCTTGTGCAAAAGAGCTCTGTTTTTTCAACATAGCTTTAATGTAATGCCAGTTCTGCAGTCCTACAGTTGGCTTGTGTTTTATGTTTGCGAGAGAAGCATTTTTCCAGACAGTGAGTCTCAGGAGAGAGCAGAAAAAACTGAAACTCACGCTTTAATGTACTGCAAAAAGAGCTTTCTTTTTCTCCCACTCCTCTTTGCTTTTGTTTGAACCTGCTTCCTAAAACCATGAGGATTAACCTTTTTTTAAATCTGTTTTATCTGTCAAGAGCATGACAGGTGTCACAGTCAACATCACCACAATTTAGTGCTATTTTTAAATCTTTTTTATGTGTGAAGAGCATGACAGGTGTGGAGCTTTCTTCAAATAACAAACTGAATTAAAATAAATAAATAAATAAAACATATACAGGTATTAATGGTCAGCTATAGAAGAAAATGTTGCTGAATTTAGCAAGTGCATGAGTGTCTGCAGACTCTTTAATATTTTACTAGAGCTCCGCTCACAGCAGGGTTCTCCCTAATAGATCGACATGACAGCTTTTCATCCTGAGCCTCTCTGATTTACTCCATTTGTGCTGCTTTTTAATTGAATAATTATGCATTCGGACAAAGACATTTTATGTGCATTGGTGGTTTTAACTATGCAAATCCATTCGAAGAGGATGAGCCACCTTGTTTTATATTAAGCATGTGTTACGGTTCACATTTGATTGGGTAGTGTGCGTCAATTTTCAGATATTTACTGTATAAGTCAATATGAAATCAAATCATATTCATCATTTATTAATTAAAACTTGATCTTCATGAAACGGCTTTGCTTTTTCTGCTGACATCACTGAGGCTGCATGGATATAACCTCTGTTTTAGCAATTTTGCAGTCAGTCTAACTTCATTCTGGTACATGATGCCCACTTTTCAATGTCCAATCAATTGCCAATTTCTAAAATAAAACCTGTCCAATTATATTATCAGGATATTTTCAATAAAATATCACATTTAACTCAGAAAGTTCTCATATCATAGTTTAATATCTTAAGACTGTACAACACTCTTTCATGGCAATTTGTAACTATTTTACATTTTGGCAAATTCGTAAGAAGTCATAATATTTCATTTCAAACTAATTTGCCACTGAGAGATGGAGAGGGCAGAGGATTTGGAAAACAGTTATTATTAATTGGTGGGACAGAAATAACTTATATAATCTTGTATGTAATACAAGTTGCAATGGGAAAAAAAATTATATTTCATTAAAGCTTTTCTGTTCACTTATTTCTTAACCCTGCTCATGCATTTTCAAACACAATGCTAATTTTGCGGTCCAAACGCACCTGATTCAGAGACTACTGGTTATTTGTTTAAATTTTAATTATATACTATAGCTGTAATCAGAGATGATAAAATACCACATGTTATCTATATACTTGCTCTCATAAACCTACCATTTAAAGATAATTTAGTCTTCCAAAGGGTAACATTTGGTTAATGGATACGAGGACATTTATGACCCCCGTCATGTCAAGGAAATCAATAACACTCAGTGTGTTCCTAATGGGTCTCGCTAATACAGACCTCTGGTTGTCATTAGCACTAGGATGCTATTCACGATACACTGGGTGATCCACAGCTGCTTATCTGTACTAAATCTCATCATCTACAGTTAACACTGTAGTGCTGAAAGCGTATAAACACAAGTTGTTTAACTTAACACATGCCATGCTACAAATGGAGTCTTGTCAGCTGTTGGAGATCTTGATAACACATCACGCAGAATGTTTTATGTGTGCGCTGCTGAATTGCAAAGCATGGAAATCAATCAATAACTTGTGTTGAATTTGTTATAGTAATATGTGCACCTGCATGCTCAGAAATAGACGTGGGTCTAGACACGCGTCTCCTCTTCAGCTTAATGGACCTCTCAGATTGTATTTATCTCTCCTGATCTGTCTGTGTGTGTGTGCGTGATAGTATTAAAAGCGTGTTATCGAATATGTGGCTACCACAAGATTAAAAATGGAGGATACTGTAGATTTGAAAATGCACGTGCATGTAGTTCATTTCATTGCTTTCATTGTAAGGTATTAGATTTAACCCTTTGATGCATGACGCCCAGTATAGATCTTTCAATGTTTCAAAGCTATTTTTAACCATTTATGTGATCTTACATCCAAACCACCAAGGGTGATGATCTTAGACTTCTACATACACACACACACACACACACACACACATACATACATACAAATTGGGACTTAGGCCTGTCTGAAGTGAGCACAGTTTATTAAACCATGGCACACCTGAGAAGCAAATCCCAGTCAAGCATCTTAATTTGGTTCTCCAGATGTCTGAAATGACCTGGGTCTTTACTGTGATTAATTACTGAATATTATAATGAACCCTCATACCTGCAATTATAATGCTAGATTGACTGTTTTATATGCATGTTTCATAGAGCGTTGTTTATCCTTAGTAAATTATGTAAATATCTTTCTTCATGAAGCTCATTGTTTTGCATGCATTTGTGTTCATTACAGCACATGATTAAAGGGAGAGAAACTGCACACGGGAGCAGGGAAATAGGTGCATACGTGAACTCAGAAAGCAGCGGTTATATAACACCCAGCTGGCTGTTTCATCAAGGGAGAGCTGGAGAGGAAAGTGCTGGGTGGGGTTGTGTAGAAATATATATCAGCATGCACTGTGCTCTGTATGCAGCTGCTTATAACAAGGAGGAAAGCTTTTCACCAAGTTATAGATGTATATGACAAATTGCATTTAATTTAGACTTTTTTTTTTTTCTTTTTTTTTTACATTTAAATTTTAGACAAAGATTTTTAAAATAAATACAAATAAATGAATAAAATCTTTTTGTATGTAATATAAGAGTAATACAATTAAATGTAAAGAAAAAAATAAAGATACCTTAAAAACTGATTATTATATTATATTATAATTTGTTTAATTTATTTATAATTTTTATTATACTTAATATGATTTGTAATTGGGAGGGGTAAATTCATAATATTCTCATAATAAATCATTATTTTTTTCTAAAATGTTTATTTATCTTTTGTTATTTTTTATGTTTACATTTTAGACAAATGGTAAATAAATAAATATTTTTGTAATATAAAAATAATACAATAAAAAAGAAAAAAAAAACATTCTTTATATTATATTATATTATTTGTTTTATGTATTATTTTTCATTATATGATAGGGGCTATTATATTCCGTAAAGTAAAAAGATTTGTTTCAGAGAAATAAGTTATATTTTGAAAAATTGCAACGCTAAACTATATTTTTCTGCAGTAACAACCAATGAATTGTTTACCATGAGATCACAAACTTGCATTAGGAAAGCAAATATGTTCCATTTTGATCTCTGTTGACCTCATTGTCTATGTGAGCAGTTCATAAAACCAGTCTGTTAAACAAACCAAACAGGAATGGCTTTGTTTCGCAGAGGCAGGCTGTCATTTCCTCCTCCAAGTGAGCAAAGAAAGTCTCCATTCCAGACTTTATCACTGATGAGAGATGCTAGCTGCTATCAGCTGTCTACGAAAATAAAGTGCAATGAGACAACGAAGAGATACGGAACAGATAAATCTGGATCAGAGAGAGAGAGAGTAATCCAAAGCCATCCGTGGCCAGTGGACAGAATACAATTTCCACAGTATTAAGCAGGATTAAATTGCAGCTCTCATCTGTCATGACGACAACTGATCTCACAAACTGATTCTCTCTGTTATGTTCCCCTCACACACACTAACATCTCAGAGATAGGTCAGGTCAGTGATAATGAAGTTCATTTACTGATTTGTAGACATTCAGGTCTTGTTTCAAGGGCCTTAGCCACTATAGACACTGACAGATTCTTAAAATTTTAAAGTTTATTCTACCTAAATGAAAAATGCCTTTATCATTTACTCACCGTCATGTCTTTCCAAATTTGACTTCTATTGAGTCAGCTCTTTTCAATGAATCAGTTGATGTAGTTCACAATAACAAGAATGATTCCTTCACAAATCTTTTTCTCTAGTTCAACTCAAAAGATATTCTAACATCCAAAGTAATTTAATTCAGCATATCAAGAGCTATTTTTAATGCATATAATAAAAAAAAATTAAAGCAACATTTTAATTCACATATACAAATATTTTTAATATTAAAAGTGTATTTAAGATCATTTAAATAATAGGATATCATTGAAATATTTATATTTAAATATTTTAAAATATTTAATTTTATAAAATTTATAGGTGTGTATTAAATCATTTAAAAAAATTAATTTAAATATTTAAATAATTTAGATCATTTCAATAAATTAAATATTTGCATTTTATATAATTTAAATGTGCATTTGGGAATCAATTTAAATACTGACATCATTTAGGTAATTTTAAAATGTTTTATTTTATATAACTTAAATACTTGCAGTTTAGATAATTTAAATGTGTGAATTCTAGATCATTTAGGTAATTGGGTTTTTATAATTTAAACATGCACTATCGTCTTATAAATAATTGTATTTAATTTAATTTAAATATTTACATAATTTAGGACATTTCAATTATTTACATTTTATGTAACTTAAAAATAATTACATTCTATTTTAAATATGTTTTATATATTTGATAGTTTTATAGATAATATTAAATTAAATTTAAATATTTATATAAATTAAATCATTTTAATTTTATATAACAAGTATAAATCATTCAAATGTCTGAATTTTACGTAATTTAAACATTTGTATTTCATATAATTTAAACATTTGTATTTAGGTCATTTAAATAATTACGTTCTGTATTATTTAAATATATGTGTTTCAGATCGTTTGAATCTTTGTATTTTAAATGGACAGCTGAAATGAAGTGGCTGTGTCATGATTTGCATTAGTCCTGCCAAAGAGGTGCAGACATTATCCTGCTGTCCGTAAATGGTTCCTGGAGACTAGCATGTTTTAGGAACCATGAAAATGAATGAAAAAGATGTCTAAATCTGTGTTTCTGGAGCTGTGATTCATATTTTATATTAAGCTTTTAAAGAAGCTGCCTGGGGCAACACATGGTCAGATCATGATGAGTTAACACTTTACCTCTCTCAGCTTAACTCATGAGTTTTAGTCAATCAATGCTTTCAAGGGAGGGCTAAATTAGATCATCTTTCACTGGGTTAGAAATAACATCTCTGATAATGAAGATGTCACTGTCATGAGAGCGATGGTCACGGTGGCTTTGAAAGATGTGACATGAGTGTCAACCACATGGGATTTTGACTGTGGTTTTGTTGTCAGTGGGTGTTTGTCAAGTTATTCTGCTTATCTGTGGAAATACAACAATATGTTTCCACAGAGGCATGCACGGGTTAGAAAAGTTCACTGCTCACACCCTAGATACATGCATAATGTTTAGGGAAGCCATACAGCTTTGTAGTTCAAAAGAAACAGTGTAACGCAAGATAAAGAAATCCCAGTCCATGCCAGTATGTTTTTCAGAGATCCCATGAGAACAAGACACTTACTAATTGATCTGAATGAGTAGCAAGCGTGAATATTATCAGGACAGATTTCAAATGATCTGCAAATATGATTAACCTCATTAGATTCAGCAAGACCATCTGTATATTTGATTATGAGCAGTTTGATTGCTGTTGAATGGCTGCATTGCCTAAAATGTGGCAACTGTCTTATTGAGTGATTCACTGATTCATTCACATTCAGCCAATTCTTTCAGAAGTGAAACACGTTTTGTCTTTATGAGTGATTGAATCATTCATACAAGAGATTCAAAAACGCTGATAGATTCAGGAATTGATAGAAGCCAATGTTTTGCAGCTTGAAGTGGTTGAGCTGTGGTGTTGTTTGGATCTATTTTTGTTGAATGAACAAAAACAGACATAAAGTATCTGGGAATATTGTGTCTAAAATGTAATGTAATATTTAAAATACAGAGAGATTCTCATTTGCTGTTTGATGTTTAAAAGAGGCCAGTTTGAGTGTGATTTCTCAGGATTTTATGCTTGGTTTGTAAAAACAATGTAACTGACATTGTACACCACTTAACACTATACATAGGAGATTGTGGGACACATTGCATGGATGGTATAATATATAGTTATGAAATGGGTGTGTGAACATTATTATTTTGGATGGGTAGGATAGTAAATAGTCAGGGCTGTAATGATCAGATGAATACTGAGATGTAATAGGCTTTAGTTTTAGCTCATGTTCCTGATAGCTGCACACACACACCTAACCATCCACAATCTTGCCATTTTTGGTGACATTTTTTTTTTCCCATTTTGGGGAAGAGTATGATATGAGGGCTGTTTGAAGAGCCTGTCATTTCTCACGCTGTGCCACGCCTGCGATAATGAGCTATAAAATATGATGAGAGGGAAAGATATCACATCAGTTCTTTCACAGCAGCCTCCCTATTACTTTGTTTATTTGTTCCGATCTTTTCTCTCTTTTTTGGTGCCTTTTGCTTTATTCTGCCATCTTGAAATATTCTGTAATATTCCATTTCATACATAATGTCAAGAATATGCTGTTCATAGATAAAGAAGAGGTAGACAGGAACAACTTTTACATTTTATTTTTATAGATTTTATGTTTTGATTATGTTATTAGTCATATTTTGTTGTCCACAAGTTTATTTAATTGGTCATTCCAATTAAATTACTGTTAATATTCCTCAATTAAAATAAGGTCATAACAGCATGGATAATAATTAAAAAGAATCAGCAAAATGTTTCAGATGGTCATAGCATGTCACGCTTCATCACATTGAACTACCAATATCTCAACAGTGTTGAAAACCTTTCCTGTTGGGAGACCTTCATCCAACCCCTTACTAACAGGTAATTTGTCATCCTCCAAATATTTGAGCATAGACCTAATTACAGTTCCTTGCTTTCCCACTGGACAGTTCACCATCTCTGTGCTCAAGCTGTGAATATCACCATCTGAATCCACCAACTAACATGAATCTTGTTATCCCCATGGATAATGAATGACGGGCTCCACGTAACAGAGTGTTAGCCTACTGAATCTTTCATGGCCAGGCTTCTATGATTTGACGCATGTGTTGTATATTTGGCTTGATGTGGGTGCAGTGCACTTGAAGAGTCTTTTACCATGGCTGTCTTCTTGCTGCAGTGTGTTCTCTCTCAGGGAAAGCTCTCAAGGCCCTGCCATGCACAAATCAGCTCTTTTGTTATACACACATCATTCACCTGAGATGGCACGGATTGCAATGCTATTTTTGAGTTAGTAGCTCTAATCTTTCTATATGTTGTCAGTTTATGTACAGTTATTTTTGGTTATTCAGTTATTCACTTGTAACACACACTGAAAAATAATTAATGGTATAAAAAACTAAATTTCACCTTAAATACAAAGAGACAGCAAGTAAAACACTGAATTAAACATGACATTTTAAGTAGAAAGACTGAAATAGTCTACATATAGAAAAATATATGAGTACAGAGATTGACACACTTCACACTTAAAGGAATACTTCACATATATATTAAATTAAATACAATTAATTTTATTTATGTTTTATTAAATTAGATACAATTTATTTTATTTATTCATTTATTTATTTATTTTTTACTCTAATTGGATGGATTTAATTATTACCTTTTTAAATTAATATCTGGTAGATGTTTTACTGTATTTGTGAAAATTAGGGATTTATAAATCATCTGAAAGCTGTATAAATAAGCTTTCCATTGATGTATGGTTTATTAAAGTCGAACAATATTTGGCCGAGATACAACTATTTGAATATCTGGAATCTGAGGGTGCAAAAAAAAATCAAAATACTGAGAAAATTAAAAAGTTATAAAGTTGTCCAAATGAATTCTCAGCAATGCATATTACTAATCAAAAATTAAGTTTTGATATATTTACAGTAGGAAATTTACAAAATATCTTCATGGAACATGATCTTTACTTAATATCCTAATGATTTTTGGAATAAAAGAAAAATCGATAATTTTGACACATACAATAGTTTTTTTGTTTGTTTTTTTTTTGTTTGGTTTTTTTGGGCTATTGCTACAAATATACCCCAGCGACTTAAGACTGGTTTTGTGGTCCAGGGTCACATTTATATTTAGCCTGAATAACAAAGCAGTCATTGCCTTAACTCTCAAGTCCGCCTGATTGTCATAGAAACTATTGCCATTGTCATAGTAACTACTGCTCAGAAAGTACAGCTAGAAATGTTCTCTTGTATCAGTTTGCAAAGAGCCAAATGTCTCCCGCAGGCTTAATGAAAAAGGTATCAGATGAACCTGCAACTGATTCTTTTTGAGAAAAGCCCATCTGGAAAGACTGACCTTCAGTTGTCTTAGTCAAAAGGGAATGAGCCACTTTGTCGCAGATGCTGGTGGGCTGAGAAAATGCCAAATTGCACATTTACCTCAGTGGAGTCCTCTTCTGGACAATAAACAAATTCATTGTTATCCACACAGAACACACAAAAAAAAACCCCCCGAAGTGAATCAATCTTGAATAAAAACCCATTTAATAAGCTCTAGCAGTTTTGCACAGCGCTGTGCCATATTGCCCCTCTCATATAATGCACAGATGGAAAGTAATGTTTAACAAGACATGGGAATTTGGAGGGGAGTGCGCTGCCTCAAATAATTGCAGATTGATTTTTGCCCTAACAACAGTTTTCTAATAGGCCTTGTTTGGATCAATTCCTGAGGGAAATCACATTCTCTGTATTGTTGATGACCCTGAAGAATATTCACACAGACTGAATGTGTTTTACTCTTAAACCTTTGTTGTGTATCTCCCATCATGATTAATTTAATCTCTCCTTAAACTTAGCAGGTGTTAATGTGTTGCAATTTGTCGGATTTGCGCTGCAAAATGCACAAATTCAGCAATAATGAAATGCCTACCTGCATGTTAGAGCCGTTGTGCAGAGGTAAACACAGAGATTTGGCTGTTATAGCATGGTCCAGTTTGCACCTGTTGCTAGATGCTGTTGTAAGATTCTATCTCCAAGATGTAGCCATGTGAAATGCCTATTCAAAAACATATAACATTTCACAATATCTCCTCATAGATCATCAACATAGCATTTCCAGTTATCCTTTTGTGACACTGGTAACTAATCTTGCAGGCTATCAGCAAACAACATACTAACTTGCAGACTACTAGGCTAGCTGCATGCTTAGATGGCTTGCTAGTCCCATGCTTTGCAGGCTAATAGAATAATAGTATGCAAAGTTACAACTAACCAAACCAAAAATGTTTAAATTGACATGCTAACTTGCAGACTAATATGCTAGTGGCATGCTTAGATGGCTTGCTAATCAGCTACCCATATGCTTTGGAGTTTAATAGACTAGTGGTATGTAAAGCTAGTTGGCTAACCAAACCAAACATGTTAAATTTAACAATTTATAGCTTCTTTTTAATAATATAATGTGTGACAGATAATTTAAAAGTCATTCATTGTTGTGTTTACACAGTTAGCACAACATACAACACAAAGTTTTTTTGGATCAGGAACTAAGGCCTAAGTCATTAAATTACAGTAGATTTTTTGCTTGTTGACCACACTTATAAACATAAAATGGACTTTTTACCTTTGACATCACAGCTCAGGATAGTTAGTGGAGGTTTTAGGACTCACAAATAGAAATGTTAATGGCTAGCTCTCTGTTGTTATTGCAGACCACCATGATTAGCACACGTGCCTCCTGGCAATGTTTCATATTACTTTCCTGCTCTCTTTCTTCTCTCTGCTGTTCTGTCTGATTAAAGCCATAAAATCCCATAAATGTAATTAATTTAGACAAATCAGTGATTGAAAGAGTCTGACTATACATACATCATCTTCATGTCTTCTTCATCAGCATTAATTAATATGGAACAGGCTCATGTGACCTCGCCATTCATTATACGATTATTCAAATTCGCAATTCAAAGGATGATCCCACTTGTACCCTCTCGCTCCAACCAAAGAAATTTAAATTAAGGTTCCTGTTAAACTAAACTAATAACCCGCACACCAAATTCATGAATGTCTCAGCTAGCACCATTTCCTGTAATGAGTCCACAGGTCTTATAGGTAATAACTATCTATCTATCTATCTATCTATCTATCTATCTATCTATCTATCTATCTATCTATCTACAGCATCTGCAGTTGATACGTATTTATTTTTTGCAGTCAATATAGTTCTTTATATGGTTTGGATTTATTGTGTTTATTTTTACTGCCAATACACTCAAGCAACATTGTAGATATAAATTTTAAAAAAAATTTCCTTTCTTTCTGTAAAATAAAATCTCATCAAATCTTGTTGAACCAGTAAAACCAATTGTGAAACCAGCAGCTGTAATGGGACAGAGCTCTTTGATAGGTGCTATTCATCATAAAAAATAGACCAATTTACCAAACGGTTGATAAGGAAGTCTGGGCGCTACTCAAAGTATTGTTTTGTACCCCAAATCATATATTTTCATACCAGTGTGGTAAATAACAGTTTTGACAATAACTCCCCACAATGTCCTTGGCTTTATAAAGCATTAAGTTTTTTAGACCAGTGTCATTAGTGAGTACAGAATTCAAATGTATCCTTAATTTATATGCTTGATGTTGAAGCATTTATCCAAGGTTCCGTGTAACTGATTCAGTTTTGATTTCCATTTGCAGGCTCAGCATGTGGCCCAATGAGAGCTCTGAAAATCAAAGGTGATTAGAAGTGACCGACTGTCATCCTTACCGTCAAACTCAAGGGACCCGTTTGATTGGTGCCTTGAGGACCTCTCAAGATTTCTTTAAACACTCAAGCAGATCAAAAGAACACCAACACAAACCAACACAGCTACAGATTATGCCTATAGGCTCCGACGTGCAGTGTAGATAAGAATATCTCTGAAACCATGGCAGACCCCTATCACAACAACATTTACCACCAAGGAGATGGAGACAGCTATGGGACGTATGGACAGGGAGGACAGGATGGCTATGGATATCAGACTGACTACCCTCCACAGGAGGAAGACGCCGCCAGTGACGTCACCGAGGGACACGATGAAGAAGATCAAATGTATGAAGGGGAGTACCAGGGCATCCCCCACCCGGATGAGGTCAAGGCTGCCAGGAGGGCGGCAAGAGCGAAAGCGAGGACCGTAGCGGACGTCGTGTCAGATCAGGAGGAGCTTGCTGAACAATACGAGGACATCATGGAGGACTGTGGACATGGGAGGTTCCAGTGGACCCTGTTTGTGGTGTTGGGTCTGGCTCTTATGGCGGACAGCGTGGAGTGCTTTGTAGTAGCCTTGGTGCTACCCAGTGCAGAGAAAGACATGTGTTTGTCCCACGCTGAGAAGGGAATGCTGGGTAAGTCACTGTTTTAGTGTTCAGAATAGCATACTTACATAGTATTTCTGCAGTAAACACCTGAATGATCCACTAAATTAGCCAAAATGGGAAGTATAGTGCACTTAGGCTATAGGTACTGGTTTCCCATGATGCATTGCACTCAATCTTACATCTCCAGTACTAACCCTTATGAAAATTAACCATGGTTTTACTACAAATAAAAGCAAAAAAAAAAAATAAAAGAAAAAAAAAAAAAAAACATTGCTACTAGTTAAACCACTGAAACCACAAATTAGCCATGGTTTTGCTACACTAACCATAGGTATTTGTAGTAAAACTGTGGTTATACAAATGGTAATCATTATGCCAAAAAAATGTAGTTTACTAGTGTTTGAAATATTTAGCGCTGCATAATGTGTACGATTTCACATCATTTTGTAACAAAGCAGCCCGTATACAATGTACACTATGCAGTAGTGGTATGTAGTTAGCATTGTGCTAGCATTCCATTGTGTACATATCCATTGTGGAGAATTTTCTTAGTGTATATATTGATTTTTATGGTTGGAGGTCATGTGCTGATATCCTTTTTTCTGAATATTTTTTTCTAAAAAAGCAAAACCGCATGAATTAAATTTAGCTGATTATGGAGTCCTGAATGCTGTTCCATATGCACATGCTGACGAAAAGTTTTTGTGTAATTAATCCTAGTGATTTTGTGAATTGAGACAGACCTGAATGATGGTATACAGTCAATTTTAGCCAGCTGGTTCTTAAGGAGACCATCAAATTAAGAATGTTCTCAAATTAGCTAATGGGGCACTCGACGGCTGAGATTCATGCGGCTGGATTTCATGCTCGGTTTTACATCAATCCACTCTTGCTTAGTAAAGCAGTTGGGGGACCTGACTCGTTGGTTTTCAGGCAGACTAACACCTCAGAAAGAACAATTAAGCAAGACCAAGCAAGCATAGAAATTGTAGAAAGGGGTAGTTGTGCTTAATGTGCCCCAAACTGATTGTCCTTATATTTGAGACAGACACTTTGTAGTACTAGTGGAAAAAAATATTTATTTATTTTCGATTTGATTTGATTTGTCCATACTAAAAATTCATTTGTAATGCAGGACCTGAATTAACATTTATTATTAGTTTGATCTCACTTCAGAGAAACATTAGTCAAGAGATGCTTGATAATCCATAGATTTTTTATTATTATTATTCCAACAGGAAGAAAAATTTTAAGAATAAAGGCAATCTACAAATCTGTCTATTGGACTGAATTTTTCAAGGCACCAGTAGTGACAGAGTGGATAAGTTATATTGATGTGTGTGCAGAAGTAGCGTGTATGAGAGTAAAGACTGTCTGTGAGCGTCAGGGAGCCAGAATGAGCAAGCACTTTCCATCTTGCACACCCGTCGTGGAGAATAACTGTGTCAGCAGTAGCCCGACAGATCGATAGCTTCTCCTGACCTTGCTTTGATAGATAAATTGTGCCCACCTCCCCCTGCAGTCACCATCAGGTTACATTCATCACTCACTTTTTCATGTATTTCACATTACTATTGGGGTTGGTTCTGATATGACATCTTTGCAGAGACATTTTAGCTTCTTGCAGGTCTAGAACTGAGCATAGCATCTGGTCAGCCACTTTTACAGGTTTTTGTAGTTGTTTTCATTTTTGGCTCAACACTGCACCAGATTTTATGTTGGGTTGCTTGTCAACTGACTATTAAAGTGCAGTCACATTTACTGTTGTTTGGCGAATTTTCACTTGCAAAATCCAATCATTTCAATAGGAATATATGCGATTGGGAATTTGGCATGAGGGCAAATGAGGGCAAAAATTTAGCATCAGGTTCAGTTAGTTAGTCGTGTGAATTTGCCATGATTGCCAACAGAAAGCTGCTTTATTTGAAAGTGACTTCTGTGTAAGCTGAGTTTCATACATCGCTACACTGTTGATAGACAAAATTATCTTGTAAATTATAAAGCCTATTTATAGTCTCTGCATATTAAACTGAGACAGGTGAAAGTATTTTAGCATTGAAAAAATGCCACACCTCACCTTTAACTCTGGAAATGTAAACTGAAGTTGGCATGTAAATCTATATGACAATAAAAGAATGAAATCACCACATCGGCTTAGCCTTGGGCCCTCATTTTGGCTCTGAAACATTGTCACGATTGCGTGACTCTGCGGATTAAGGCTGAAAAATGGGATGCTGGGAGGATCCTCATGCTGAGCGGTGGGGGATAATGGCAACTCAGCTCCATATGTTGATCTGCTCATAGAGGACGGTGCTGTCACTCTCACACTAGTCTTACACCAAACTCCCTTCACCACATGACCATATGTACTCCACGCCAGACCTTCGTGCTTCATGCCTGTGCAACACTATAATTTTGAGGGGGAAATCTGCAGAATTATGCAGAATTGGTTTGATAAAATGAGTTAAAAGTACTACATTACTCTTAATGTTGTCTGAAAGCATAATAGAATTAGATAAAAATATTTATATTAAATGATTTAATTTAATAAATGCTTAATATTTATACCTGATATTTAACTGTTAAATATTTAACAATATTAAATATTTAATAAATTAAATAAAATACCAGAATATGAGTCCAGTATTTGTGCAAAGTCTTACAGATATTAACAATGACAGGGATTCTGTGATTTCTGGATGTAATAAGTCTGAAGTATAACTGTAATGTTTGTTCAATTGGTGAACACTTTTATCCAAAGCAACTTGTGTGAAAAAGTCATAGTTTCCCTGGGGAGTGAACCCTACAGCCATTTGCTAACGTTTGAGCTAGAAAAATAGCTTTAATGTTAAATTGTGAGTACAATTAAACCTTTAAAACTTCTATTGTATTCCTATGGTAATAATCTTGCCCTTCAAAAAGGAATAAATCTACTGGCATAATAATAACATGCTTCCACTGTCATTGTACAACATTTACACAAAGGTTCAAATTGAATGCCCGCTCTTTCACTGCGCTCTTAAGTGAGCACCCCACTGACAGGTACATTCACTAAACCTGTCACGTCAGCCAAATTGCACACCTGTGAGCCCTGCTATAGTTTCTGAACACCAACTCGCACTCATTAAGACTGACCAGGAGTGCAAAATCTTCTATTGCAATCACTTAACCTTGTGACTGCTCATTTGACGCTCCTTTCCCTCCATTTCCGAGATACATTAGCTTAAATTGATTGTGGTTGCTTGAGTTCTGAACTTACATATTTCTATGTCATTTAAAAACACATGTAGATACTATTGAATCTCATTAGAGAAGAGTGATTGAAAGTAAACAATGCAAAGTAAATTTATTTTGGGGTGATGAGAAACTTAATGCATACTTACAAAGAGGGAAAGAGGTAGAGAATGCCCCCTAGAGGCGCTGTAAAATAGAGGAGAGGTAAAATATGTGTACTTAAAATGTTTTATAATATTTTATATATTATAAAATTAAAATATTATATAAATATAACTACTGTGTGTCAGTCTGTCTCACGTGGTTTATCTTTTCTTCTACAGGTTTGATAGTTTTCCTGGGAATGATGTTCGGTGCATTTATTTGGGGTGGCCTGGCTGATAAAGTCGGTCGACGGAAATGTTTGATTATCGTTCTGGCCATGAACTGCATCTCTGCCTTCTTCTCCTCATTCGCACAGGGATACGGCTTCTTCCTGTTTTTCAGGCTGGTCTCTGGAATTGGGTAAGCTGGAGAGAAAAAGAAGAGAAGGAGTGGTATATCAAAAATAAAATCTGCCCTCCACCTTGGAAGCCATATAATTGCTTGACAATAAGTCATTGCTTTCCATTAGAGGTCAAGCCCTTGTGTAAATCAGGCATGTCCAGGCTCAAGCCCTTCTCCCTCAGCTCAACTTGTAATTTAAACCTATCAATGCTGGGTGGTAATTACAGGACTGATTCATGGGGAACTCTCAATCTAGCTGCCTCTGGTCATATTTTCAAACTATAATACCCTTAAGACTACATCATGACATTAAAGGTCTCGTCAGTATGCTCTCGTGGCCATTTACAGGTTTTGTGGACAAGAACGAGCTAATGAATAGGAATGCAGATAGGAATAAATGCATTGTAAAAGAACTGCGGCCATTTGTTGTCTTGCAGGATCGGGGGCTCCGTCCCAATCGTGTATGCGTACTTCTCTGAGTTCCTGCAGATGGATAAAAGAGGAGAACATCTCAGCTGGCTCTGCATGTTCTGGATGATGGGGGGCATCTACGCCTCCTTCACCGCCTGGGGCATCATCCCTCGATATGGTACATGCATATACCTTCTATATGTAAAGCGGTTTATGGATAAAGCCAGCCCCTTTTTTTTTGTTGTTTGTTGTTTTTTGATATTTTTTTGGTGTGGTTTTTGTGTGTGGGCAGAGTTTTAGTTTTACAGATGTGGAGTGTTTTTTTTGTTGTGTGCTCTCCCAGCTATAGCAGCTTTTCTTGGGCTAATGTTCATGCCTGAGAGCCCACGCTTCCTACTGGAGGTACATATCTGAAATATACAATAGCGCTGTTCCAACACCTAGTGAGCTGACTTGCTGTCTACTGCCTACACAAATAGCTGCTTTCTAAGATAGCATCATAACATGTTGTGGTACCTTATAAGGTTCTTCATGGAGAGCGACTTGCACCACACAAATCTGATTGCCACCTGAGTTTGACGTCAGCATGTTGCTAAGCTAACCAAGTGACACTCTAATAAGCACGAAACTACACAGCACACACAAATATTAATTCAAAATAAAAGCTTTCATTTGAAATACATTTTGTAAGGTTGCAAATGTCTTTACTAATAAGCACGATCAATTAAATGCATTTTTGCAGAATAAAAGTATTAAATTATTTAAACAAATAAATCAAATTCAAAATAAAAGCTTTCATTTGAAATACATTTTGTAAGGTTGCAAATGTCTTTGAGTAATATTCACACAGCGATGAGAAAACAATATCCATCTCTTCCAGAATGCTAAACATGATGAGGCCTGGATGATCCTAAAACAGGTTCATGACACCAACTGGAGAGCCAAAGGAGAACCTGAGAGAGTGTTTACTGTAAGTTTAATGTTTTTCAAGAGCTGATTTGATGTTTGGAGTAATATGTAATAAATGTTGTCTTAGGTCTACATCATGTAGACCTAAGTCTTTTTTTTATCATAATGCCTCATGGATAATGAATCCTTTTATCCAGGTAACTCATATCAAGACTCCAAAGACACAGGAAGATGAGTTCATTGAGATTCAGACTGCAACTGGAACTGCTTTCCAGAGATGGGTGGTTCGAACTTTGACACTAACCAAGCTGGTAAACCATAAAGCTAACAGTTCAATTAACTTAATGTTCTTCAATACTTAATATTAATATAAGCTGTTTTTGTGTGCAGGTCATGAAAAATGTTTTGTCCCTCTTCGGTCGTGATCTAAGACTCGCTACTCTGCTAATGGCCATCATATGGTTCACAATGGCATTTAGGTAAACCCCTTTGCTAATTACTAATAATTCTTGTGTCCTGAAACACTGGTGCATTGACTATTTTATTAAACACTTCTTAAGTTAAAGTGTGTGACTTTAGTGCCTCTAGTGTCAGCAAATAGAATTGCAACACATTGGTTGGAAAAACAGATAGTTCCACCTCCAAACTTGCCCCACTGGTGGAGTTTTCACACTTAGAAAACTAAACATTTCATTGCTTCTCTTTCTTGTGGTATATTTCAGTTTTTACGGGCTATCAGTGTGGTTTCCTGACATGATCAAACACCTCCAGCATGAGGAGTATGAATCCAAGGTCAAAGTATTTAATCGGGAAAAGGTGGAGCAATTTCATTTCAACTTCTCTTTGGAGAACCAAGTCCATAAAGAGGGAGAATACATCAATGATAAGTACGCTGACAAAAACGCCATCTGCGACATCCAATATCAACAATATTCTTCTCTTAATGGTCAGGCTGTAGTAGTATCTCAACGTGTGCTTTCATGCAGGTTCATCAACATTGAGATGAAGTCTGTGAAGTTTGAAGACTCCTTATTTGAGGACTGCTACTTTGAGAACATCCGATCCACAGACACCATCTTTGAGAACTGTACCATCCGCAGTACTGTGTTTTACGACACAGGTAAGAGATCTTACCTACAATCCAGAGATGTTTTAATGCATTGGGCCTCATAGTTTCTTAATTTCCACAGATTTATATGAGGAAAAGTTCATTGACTGTACATTAGAGAACGTCACTTTCCTGCACAACAAGAAAGGATGCCATTTAGACTATGAGGAGGAGAACGATGTCCTCATCTACTTGGTCAGCTTCTTAGGCAGCTTAGCTGTGCTGCCTGGAAATATCATCTCAGCACTCTTCATGGACAAGATTGGACGAATCAAGATTATAGGTGAGCTGAACTGCTACCTAGATGGCTACAAACCTTAGCTTAGCTTAAGTTTTAGATCTAGTAGCTTGCAATCTAAGTGGCTAATGTTGTTTCTAACTAAGAAGAGCCTGTGAAAACTTTGTTTCTCTCTCTCTGCAGGGGGTTCAATGCTTATTTCTGCTGGCTGCACCTTTTTTCTTTTCTTGAGCTTTAGTCAGGCAGCCATCATAGCCTGGCAGTGTCTGTTTTGTGGCGTTAGCGTAGCAGCGTGGAACGGCATTCAAGTCATCACCGTGGAACTCTACCCAGCTTCAAAAAGGTATAACTAATATACAATTTTGAGAAATTTTCATATTTTAATGTTTAGTTATTTTAGCTTTATTTCAAGTCAATAGTTTTAGTTAATAACAACACTGGTATGTAATTGCATATTTAAGCAATTAAATACATGTTGCTTATAACCTTTGTGTATTGGAGCATAGATACAATGTCCAGGCCAATTGTAGTCTGATTAACATACATGCTAAACTAAGCCGAGTTACAATCACATTATCAGTCTGATTTCACAAAAAAATGGCCTACATGTAAAAACACATACTGTCTTTTCATTGCCTGGTTTCGACTTCTCTTACAGAGCCACAGCGTTTGGAGTCTTAAATGCCATTTGTAAGTTCGCGGCTATATTGGGAAGCTCAATCTTTGCCTCATTCGTAGGCATTACCAAAGTCATCCCCATTCTGCTGTCCTTCGGTGCTCTGGTCGGTGGTGGAGTGTTGGCCCTGAAACTGCCTGAGACCAGAGAGAAGGTCTTGCTGTGAAAATTTGAAGCTGAAGGTTTGGTCCAAGCCATTATATTTAACCATTAGTGTGGAGAAAACAACTGCTGGCATGTGTAAAATTGGGCTTATTCAAGAGGGAAAAAAAAACTTAAACTCATAATATATGATATTAAACTCTAATATTCAAAAACTAGAAGGATCAAATGATGGAGCTACCCCTAGTCAGATATTAATGTATAAATATGCCTGATATTTCATATACAGTAAGTTAAAGGCCTGTTGGGTCAAATGGAGCCTCAAAAAATATCTGCACTAGTTATATAGTTTCAGAAAAATCTACAGTGATTATTATAGAGCAAAAACCTCCAGTGAAAAATACAGTTTGTTCCATCTTGCTTGGATGGGGTTATCAGAGTCATGGAAGTCTCAATCCTGTGCCATTTCTTGGTCAAAAAATTCAGGTACTGTTGAAGATTTTCTTTTTATCTTATTCTATAGCTTGTAATTTGCTATCGTCTCACCCTCTGCCTTTGCTTATAATGTAACCTCCACTGATAAAAGGTGTATTTTTGTCCTGGTGTTTGCAAGTGTCCTACTATATGTCAAGAGATCAATCTCAATGTGTCGCTGTGCATTCGGATGCTTGGTGCAGAATGT
Organism: Cyprinus carpio; assembly: GCF_018340385.1. Lineage (NCBI taxonomy): Eukaryota > Metazoa > Chordata > Actinopteri > Cypriniformes > Cyprinidae > Cyprinus > Cyprinus carpio. The sequence goes on along the minus strand of NC_056596.1, from coordinate 6,133,879 downwards.
GCGCTTGTGTTTGTTGGGTCACTGCAGAAACCATTATGTGTGCTTCCTCCGTTTTCTAGTTTTGCTTTATTACCTGTAAATTGCCCAAACTGGTGGAGCACTGGACAAAGATCACCTCACTTTACCTTGCCTTTCACTAAATGTGTTGTTTCTTAGTGCTCTCTCACTCTCTTTCTCTATCACCCTGTTATTTTATTAATTTTTTTCATTCTGTGAATTCTGAAAAAGTGGGAGGGTTTGGTCACTTTGGATTTGAGCTTCACAGAGCCACATATCTGTACATGCTGTTGACTGAGTTGCATGTGTGTAATTTACCAAGTAATGTTGTGTCTTTTCTCAATGTGTTGTCTGGATGATGATGTAATGTATGTCTCACTGCAAATAAAACTGGTTAGACCATACTAGTCATTTGGTAACCTGTATCATTTTAGTTTTCATGAGCTGGTTATAGGCCCTTTTAAGGGAACGGTACACAAAAAATGAAATCTCAGTTCATGTCGTTCCAAACCTGCATGACTTTCCTAACACAAGATAGGATGATATTTAGAAAAATGTCTATACAATATTATTTTTAGACCCCTTTGACTTCCATTGTATGTCCAAAAAAACAGTATTTTGTGTTTTACAGAAGCAATAAAGCCATACAGGTTTGGAATGACATGAAAGTGAGTAAATAATGACATGATTTTTTGTTGAACTATCCCTTAAAGTATTTGAAGCTGTCACCTGTGTAACCAATGAACAAAGACGTGCATGCACACTATATTACTGTTTTGCTTTGAAAACCAAATTATGAACAGTACATGCACCAAAATGAAATCTGTACATCTGAATATGGATGCCAGTTTCTGCCATGGAATGAAAAAATAAATAATGTAAATGTGAATTATCTCACAATTCTGTCTTTTTCTTGAAATCTTTTTCTTGAGTTTATATCTCACAATTCTGAATTTTATCTCACTATTCTGAGATATAAAATTCTGACTTGCAAGATATAAAATTGGAATTGCAAGATTGAGATATAAACTCAGAAATGTGAGATTCTAAGAAGAAAAGTTGGAATTGGGAGATAAACTTGCAACTGTGAGGAAAAAAATGTAGAACTGTGAGATTAAAAACTCGCAATTGGCTTTTTTTTTGTGGCATTCCTGTAATATTGGACAGATCCATTTGTTGGAGATGGAATGAAAACTTTCTCATTATGCATAATTAATGATAAACTCTGTGTAATTGATTCTAAGTTTGTTTGTGAACACTTGCTTCTTCATTTTTATCGTATATTTATTTGGAAATATTTTCTGGCTGTCACAGAAATAATTCATTTTATGTTTTCCATTCTGATGTTTTTGTTTTGTGACCGTACATTATGAATTACAAAAAAAATAAACATTCATGTGATTCGCACAGTTTGTGTTGGGCTTTTATTTTTTTTTTATTTTTTGGCTGAATACTTTCTTCTGCCTGCCAGTTCATTCTGTCTTGGGGTTTGAGCTACTGTGTGAAAGATGTAACAGCAAGACCCGGGAAACAGAGCTGGAGTCCCTTTTTTCGCTTGGTTGAGAGGTTTTAGTTTGCAGACAAGCTATTCCTCACGGTCACTGAAGCTGTGGAAGTGGGTGGGAATATGAGTGCAAAGATCATTTTACATGCAGATTCTGGATCAAAAATGTGTGAATAACAATAAGATTTATATGATGATGCTGTACTTACAGTATGTAGTGTACCTCTTGTCCTTTTTTTAAAAAAACTGGGCACAACATACTGGTGTCGTTCTCACAATGCAATGTCATGTTTCTCCTGATTTGCAGCACCTCTGTCTCAAGATATTTTGTTATGATTCACACTCAGGGTGCAAAAAAAGGCTGCAAGCCACGAGAGGAGGGAAAAAAAGAGAGAACATCGTCGTTCCCATGGGAATGTTAAGAGGACAATTTGGATAAAAGTTATTGCTTTAAATGTTAGGACTGAATAGATACATGTGCCTTCATAGAATAAAGTTTTTTTTTTTATCCTTTTAAGATGGTGAACACTTTGGTCTTATAAGACTGTGAACTAATAGATGCTAACAGTCTCGCCCACCGGGACTCTAAGGTGCCAAAGACCACCACAGTCCTGGCACCTCTCAGCTCCCAGAGCGTGAGATCAGGGTTCAGTCAGTTCACATCACAAAGGTCATACCAAGGCCTTGAAAGGACAAGTCATAGTGCAAGAATCATAGTAGCAGAGATGTTTCAAAAACCTGCTTCAAATATCACAAATATCAAACTATATAAATTTGAAGTAATATTTTTTTAAATGTTTTTAAAGGAGTCTCTTATGCTCATGAAGCCTATGGATCAAAAATAAAGTAAAAACAGTAATATTGTGAAATATTATTACAATTTAAAATAACGGTTTTCTAAATGCAATTTATTCCTGTAAATTTTCAGCAGCCATTACTCCAGTCTTTAGTGTCACATGATCCTTCAGAAATGATTCTATGCTGTTTGTTTGTTTGTTTTAGTCTAAAGCCTTCCTGGAAAAGTCAGTTAAGTTTATAACTTATTTAACCACACAAAATTAAACTAAAAATACACAAAGGCAAATATTGCATTCATAACACCAGATGCTTTGTTGATATTTTTATAAATATTAGATAAACATATTGAACAAAATTATAAATCTAAAGCATAAAAATAAAAACATTCTATGTAAAATAACCATTAGAAATGTTTTAATATCAAAATTTGTATACACATATTATCTTTCGGTCCCCTACTGAAATAGATGCTTCTGAAAATCTTTTAATTGTGTTGATGGTTATTGTTGAATATGGTGGATAAAAGTGCACTTGAATGATTCTGAGAAGATGAACCCTTGACTTGAGCTCGGCGAGGTCACAGAGACTCTCATGAACTGGGTCTCACAAGTTTAGCACCTTGTAGTTCTCAAGGTGCCACGTTAAGGTGCCAGTCTAAACAGTGGCATTTCAAAGTTCCCACACTCACCTTCAAAAAGACTAAAAATGGATTGAAAAAGTGTAGTGTAGTGAAGAAAGACATTTTCTAATCATTTTAGTGATTTTGTAGCCTAATGCACTATGCTAGTCAATGCCATGCTAATGCTAATCAAAGGTTTTCTTTTTTTTTTTTAAAAAGGAATAATGTAAGAATTTTACAGTTTACATATCAATAGGCTTGATTTTTTCAAATATCTTTTCAATGACAGTATATTAGTGTGATGGCTGGCTCTTAATATTGTTTAGCTAGCCTCATTAGCTCACTTACATGTGTGGTGTGAAATTCCATTAAAGGTTCACACAGACAACAGAGCAGTGCTTTTGCCTTTAATGTGACCCATTAGAGGTGTCACCTAACACCTTGGCTGTGAGAGAATGACCTGAGTCGCTATCCCCATACAACTGTGACCTATTGACCGCATTTCATCATCTGGAGCTGGGTTTCTTAGAAGCAGGGTATAGATTTATCCTTTATTTGTTTATCAGTGTCTATCCAACTTTGCATTTGTGTACTTTCTTTGAATCATTTTTGCCATGTTTATTTGACATTTAAAAAAAAGTATTTTATTATGTCATTTTTAGTTTTCAAAAATAGGTGATAATTTGTTCGATAAAATTATGTGACTAATTATTCGAAGTTTACATGTTTTTCAAAGTTGACTGTAGGACAGAAATATTGGTTTATATTTTTTATATATATAATTTTTAGATATTTATTATCAATTTGTTTTATAAATATTATATAAAATTAAAAAAAAAACATTTATTTTGATATAATTTAATATAATAAAAATTATTGCAATATAATAAATAATAATACATAATTTAAGTAATTTATTATGTTAATTGGAAATTTGGATTAATGATAAAATGTTTCAAATCAAATTTATATTTTTTGTATTATTCTCATATAATATTTATATAATGCACAATATTATATATTTATATATAATATTTAATGTATATACAACACATTTTTATTTTACTTAATATGTTTGAATTCAATAAAATACAATTTCATATAATAATATAATTTAAAAAAATCTACTTTTTTTATTATTCTTATTTTTTATATTATATTATATTTACAATTTTATATTATTCTGTATTACATACAGTATTATATGCCATCATGTTTATTGGCTGCTTTATTTTTTTACTTCATGAGAAATTCTAATTAATATGCAATAAATCTGTATATTTATATATTATATTATTATATATTATATATACAGCATTACAATAAATTATGATTATTAAGCAATAAATCTGCTTTTTTTTATTTGCCAAGTTTAGCATATTTTTTTTTTGAAAGCATCAGTTTATTGTGTTTCTATTTATGGATTGAAAATAATCCAAATAACACTGGAGGGCTTGATGTTAAAAACAGTAGTGAAGGGGAGAAAAAGTTCATGTTGGGTAGGAGTGAAAAATCACACATTACCTGCTGACTCATATCTGTATAGGTTCCCACATCAGGGCTGGACTTCTCTCTCTCACTGAAGTCTGGTCTGGGACAGACAGCGGTGGGCTGGAGAGGCCTGCAGAGGTGTCACTTCACACCTCTGAGGCCCGAGCCTACTATAAAGCCTCCCTCCAGCAAACCCTCCAGCATCACTGACTCTCTCAAACAACACAGAATGGACGTCTCTTCTCCTTTCTTCAGCTACTTCACACAAAACTCCTGGAGCTGCCCGAGTTCAGACTCTGAATTCTACAACATCTCGTCTCCTGAAGCAGTTTCTCCTACTTCCTACATGGACTTCTCTCCTTCAGCTCAGCTTCAAAACAATTCTTCTCCACCTCCCGAAGGTGCAAAGACTCCCATGACGGGCTCCCTAAATCAGGACGGCTCACGTTCTCATGTTGGGACTAGAAGAAGGCGCTCCAAAAACCCGAGCAAGCAAAGACAGAGCGCCAGCGAGAAGGAGAAGCTCAGAATGAGGGATTTGACCAAAGCTCTCCACCACCTCAGGACTTACTTACCTCCTTCCGTAGCTCCTGTCGGCCAAACCTTGACGAAGATCGAGACCCTTCGCCTCACCATCCGCTACATCTCCTATCTGTCTGCTCAACTAGGCCTCAGTGAGGAGTCTCTCTGCCAGATGAGGGACCTGAGAGCTCCTAGATACCAAGAATCACCTCAAAGTCAGGGCTATTCAACTCCAGAGTACTGGGGACTCAGCACATCACATCAAGAACTGTCTCAAAGCACCTTCAGACCTTCAGAGCATGTGTTGAGGAAGACAGAGATGGACACTCATCAGGTCTGCATGAACATGGAAACACCTGCTTATGATGATTCCTTCAACTCCAGCTCCGAATCTCTTCTGGAAGGCCCTTTGCATGCAGATACAGCCCCAACATACCAGGTGTGTACTTTGTTTAACACATATATATTTTAAATGAAGAATTCTGAATATGTATGATGCATATTGTGTTAGCTTTTTTTAAAGATGAATATTTTGGTTTCAAAATAAAATAAACATACATTTTCCTCTCTCTTTTTAGAACTACAACAAAGCTGTCCACTGTCCAATTGCACCGGAATTCTGGGGATGAAACGCCCATCTGACTTTTCATATATTTAAAACATTATATATATATATAAATATATATATATATATATATATATTATATATATATATATATATATATATATATATATATATATATATATATAGTGGACACCACTGTACAGTATTTAATGTATTTTAATATATTGTTTTTTCTTTTTTTAAGATTTCTATTTTAATATTATATATTTTGTATCTTATCGTTTTTGTACAAAAGTTATACTAATTTATTGATATTTATAATAAAAACATCTAAATGCTTAAGTTTTGATTTTGTGCATTACCTTTAAGATGTTGTTTATTTATCATTAAATAACAATAAAAAGTTCTTCACTGTTTAAAATCATATTTTTTGCAGTTTATTTTAATATTTGCTCAATTATCAAATTTGTTCAATATTTGTGTATATATAGCTATAATATATATATATATATATATATTTTCTCATTTTCATTTAGTCTAACTTAATGTATTAAACTAAACTAAATTTAAAACATAAATTATAAAAATGACAAAAATACACAACTAAAACACTGGCTAACATTTAATGGAGAACAGAAAACATAAAAATAAAAACTAATTCAAAATATGAATAAAGACTGTAATAGTTTCTCAGTTATGGCAATATAATATTATGGCTTTCTGAGATGAGTCACTAAATGAATCCATTTGCTTTTGCTGTAAGGCAATGTCTATTGTCTCCGTTAGAGGGCATTAATATTTTACAGCCACATGCAGCTTCAAGGCAATGATTTTATCGCACGACTCTTCCTCTTTATGTCACTCTTGACACACTGTCACTGTCCTCAACTTAATTCTCTTATAGTTCTGCCTTTATCTTTTTTTGTATACTTTATACTTGATGTTACAGCAATGTGAGTTACACTCAAAAAGATTGGCTGCTTTCATTGCATTTCTTCTAGATGCAGTTTCATTCATTCTTTGATAATACAATGCAATTCTACCCATACTGTTGACCGATTACATTACCCCTGACAGAAAAAAAAATTATAAGATCAGATGGAATATGCAAAAATTGCAAAGACAGGCAGTTACACCATTAGTGGAGGCTTTGAGTCTCTGTCAGTGATTTACATGTAAATTACACTCACATTACATCAGTTTTCACATACAGGAACAGCGGGATTCCAGTAGATAAAGTAAATTTAATATGGAGCAAAACAATTGACCAGCACTAACAATTGCAAGAAGATAAAATGGAGTTAAAATAGTATCATGCCTTCTTTGAGGGTTGTGCCTTCTAAAATATAAAGGCAGCTATATATATTGTGAGAAAATACTGGAAAATACTTTTTTATTGTAAACAATATATTTTTTGTCTTCCCAATATTACAATATAAGAGACATGAGTAAGCTAAAGGCGAAAAAAAAAACAGATTCAAGTATTCTTGAATAAACTGTGTGTACATTGCAAAGAATATTTACCATTTTCATTCACAAAATTCCTTTCATTCACATGCAATTAATTTACATTTGATTTTCATTTTTATAATTTTACTTACAAGAAAAAAATTCATTTGTAAAATATTTAATCTTTTTGAGGCCCTCTGGTGGTTAATTTTCCCCTTGAGGCCCTCTGGTGGTCGAACTAACTATTTGAGACATAACAGTTATAATGAATTACTTATTTTTTTCTCTCCAAGCATGCTAAAATAGGCAGTAATAATTGGCTAAATCATTGGCCATATACAGTATATATACAATATATATATATATATATATATATAATTTGTATATGAGTATGAGTTTGTATTATATATATGAATATTCTTATTAACAAATGTGGTTGTTCTGCCTTGCTTTCATCTATTTTAATTATTTATATATAATTTCATCTATTTAGCAAATGCTAAATAAATATTTGTTCAATTTCAGCATGTTTAATGTCTCATTTACATAATTAAATGTAAATTGCATTGATATATTTGGCCCCTGATTTTGACTCGATTTAAAAAATATATATGTATATTATAATTGAATAAATATTTATATAATAATAATAATAATAATAATAATAATAAGGAGAAGAGAAGAAAAATATATCATTATTATTATTTAGTTTTAGTTTATGAATATATTATATTTACATTATCTTTTTTTATCTAAAAAAAAAAAGAATACAGATTACAGTTTTTTCAAGCTGTGCCATGGCACAAAGGCCTTACCATCATCCAAGTACTAATCAGGCCTGCGCAAATAAGCTCTTTCTTAATGAACTACAGGTCAACAAAAAAGAGCATCTCGCACCTCAAAGTCTGGGGTGGATGATCCCTTCAAAAGCCTGAACTTCATGCATCCTTATCTTCATAATCCTCTAATGCGTGAGGGGTCGGCATGCTGCATGCGTTTCAGGACCGTGCCGAGGTGTTAGATACTGAGCTAATTAGAACTAGGACTCTGCTTTAGATACCCTTGACCCTGTGACTGATATGCTAATGTGGAGCTCAATACACAGTTTACAGAGCACTGGGAGGAAAGGATTTAGACAATTTAGTTGTTTACCTCAAATCAACATTTAACCGAGCAGGACAAGAAAAACACTTCACATTGATGTGCTAATCAACCATTGATGCTTTCGGAAAAACTAAGAACGCTTCGAAAAGGAAGAAGTGAACTCATTTACAGGGAGGTCTGAGACTTTAAATCCACATTTCAGTGAATTAACAGTGACCAGTGACATGTTTAATTAGTTAACCGCACACTTTGGGTTTTTTATGTTTTTGTTTGTTTTGGTTTTGTATTGTGTGAGTTTGCTGTATTTTTTAGTAGTTCGGGTTAAATGCAAAAATCATGACCTTTATGTCAGTCAATGACTTTTGACATCCCATTAATTCTTAGTTTAGAACTTTCTCATTCTTTATTTCATCAGCAAAGTCACTTCTTCTGATCTTGTCTGAAATGCATGTGTTGTCTGGGAGCAGTCTAAATCTAATTATTTCAGGTCAGCACTGGGCAGGAAGGAGCAAAAAGTGACACGTTGTGGTCTGGGAGCCATTTCCTCAGAGCTACTCACACTGAAGCCGTAATCCACAAGACAAGGCCTTACACCTCAGAGAAGAAAACAACAACTGGATATACAATCATCAATATTTTATCTTACTTCAAATCTAAAAGCACGTGAATCAAACCACAGTTTTGAACCCAAAAAAATTGTTGATTAAAAATAACTGTCTTCCTGAGTTCCCATGAGGCCAAAAATGCTAAAAGACAGTTGTCTAAACAAAAACCTGTGAATAACTGACACATTACAAGCGACACACTTCACAAAAAGAGGTGTTACTCTGAGAGAGCAAGCATTTAATAAGAAAGAGTTTAATAATAAGAAGCTTTGAAATTTTTTTTTTTTTTTTTTTTTTTTCATTTTGTATTTTTAATAAATTAATTTTCATGTATGTATAAATATGTGTACTTTTAATAAATTAATTTAAAAAAAAATTACTGTCCAACATTCATGGTTTTTTTTTTTTTTTTTTGTGATTCTAAAAATTTTTCCTTCTACCTCATACTTCAGATGCACAATACTATATGGTAGGGAGAATCAAAAAATATTAATAAATAAAAAGATTTTTTTTTTTTTTTAGTTATACAATATTATTTGGTAGGGAGAATGAAAGTATATTTATATGTATTTTTAATGAATTTATGAATAAAGTCATAACTTTAGTGCTCTCGATAAAGACATTTAAATACAGTTCTGCAAAGCATTTCTATCATACATAGAGTCAGTAATATGTACAATAGATAAAGATTAGCATGTATCATAATACCTAACAATAAAAAAATCACTAAAAACTGCTAAATAAATAATTCTACAATAAGTAAATGAATTAAACCAGATACATTCCAACCAATAAAATTGTAGGTTTTAATTCTTTTAAACCGCGAAAAAAAAAAAAAAAAAAAAAAAAAAAAAAGCAATAAAATACATCAAGCGTAAAATGAAATTGCATGGCCCAGTTTTGATTGACTGGCTTTGCATTGTTGATTAAAACTAAATAATAACTAAAAATTACATTTTTGACTCATCTGTCTGAAATGGAAATCGACTGATTTTTTATTTATGTGTTAGGTAGTACTGAACTCAAAACAGTAGTACACAGTGCCCAAAAGTACACCTAGCAAACACATCAAAATTATTTCCATATATAAAATCTCCAGACTTCAAATCTAAATCTGTCTTGAACTTGTCCTGAAATTATTTCCATATATATGTTTACCGCTGCAGTCACCACCTCACGCCCTGTGACTTGAAGTGTAGTGATGTGGTTTTCAACGCATGACAGACCTCCCCATGCACGCTGGTGTGCATGTCTCATCTGTCCCGCTTTGAAATTACATAAGCATGCTTCTGGAAATTACTTTGTGCAAACACTCGAAACCTCTTCATCCAGGATACGATTGGGGCTGCTGCCTCCAGCTCTTAAGCATCCACTCACTCAAGGTGCTAGACAACACCTGCAGAAGGAAAGAACATCTCATCAAAATTTGACAACACCACACCTAACACAAACACTCGCACGTTGACACTTTTCTCCTTACTATGCTTCAGGGAGCCAAATGCCCAGTTTGGCAATATGAGCGCTCATCTACCCACCCACATCCTGAGGTACTTCCAGTGCCTGTAGGCAGCTTTCTCCAAGTTCCTACAATTGATTCAGGATGTTTTTCCTCCTGTGCAGAGCATCTGGGGAAGCTGGAAGACAGCCACGAGCGCGCCTGGGAGGCCCAAAAATGGAAGACAGCCAGAGGCCACTGGGAAAAACGACATTGACTGCGTACCAACTAAAAAACCCAGATTAGCTATACCTGCTGATGGAAAGAGACGTTGCGTCAGACGGCCAGTGAAGTGAAAGAGAGAAGCTCAGGGATGAGGGATCTGCACCAAGGCTCTCCATCATCTCAAAACATCTACTTTAACCTCCTTCTGTGGCTCCTGCTGGACAAACCCTGACCAAGATTGAGACCCTTCGCCTCCTCATATCAGCTACATCCTAGCGTATCTTTCTTGGGAGTGCTTGTGGGCTGGAACAGTCTGAGGAGACCTCCAACCATGAAACAACACCAAGATGCAACTCACAAGATACTTCAGATAGGTTTCAGAATGGTCTGCTTTCAGAAACTTGGTGTCTGGATGAGCCACAGGGACTTGTGCAAGACAATGTCCAGTATTGTCCAGCATTCACGACCTTCAGTGATTCAACACAACAGATGGAAAACAACTTTCCCTCTACTTCAAACTTCAGAGATGCACAGTCCTGTATGGTAAGGAGCCTTTCAGTTATGTTTGTTATTGACAAAATGACATGATGATTTGTTGCAATTGTCGCATTACATATATCTTGTTCTGAATTTCTGTATCTTTTTTTCCTTTAACAGTTTCCCTGCTCAACAACACATGATGCTACATACTACAGCCATGGTTTTCAGTGAAAAACACAAGGAGAGATTATGATGTCACTTTATGCCAAAAACAGATTATTCTTCTATAAACTTAGACTTTTTTGTTTGTTGCATTGTGAATTTAATTATTTGTAATTATTTATGAAATAAATTATTCTTCTATTGAAAAAGTTTGTATGTTGTATATTTATTGTCCTTTTTTAATAAATACTTTGAGATATTACTACTTTTTTGTTGCAGTTTCTCAGCTTTTTTCATCCTCGTAGATGTTAATGTAAATGTCATTCAGTTTTTTGAATTTTTATAAAATATATTTTTTTTTTTTTGAACGAAAAAGAAATGTGTTTTTTGTTCATTCAATTAGTGTATGTAGCATAAAGATACTGCAACCAATATTGACTGATCCAGTGATAATATCATAATTTTGTGCTTCACTTGTCCCTTATGATCCGTCATTACCAGTCTGACTAACAAAACTCAAATGCTGTCACAATGCCACTGTTCAGTCTATGATGAAAATGATGTTATCTAAAGCAGCATTGAGTGTACAGTAGTCAGATAACAAAGTATGAAGCAAGTCTTACAAGTTTTATTTCCCGGAATATGATCAGTGAACATCTGAGTTATGTCAGGCTGTTTAAGGTTACAAACTTTGGAAAATACCAAAACAAGATGTTGTAGTTTCAGTTAATTATTAATTGTCAGTCTTTTCCACTATTTTCAAATGAGAGAATTTTTAAATGAGTTAAAATTTCTACCTAATCTGGCATTCAGATTGCATAAAATATCAAAGTTTTTGTCTTTAATGCAAAGAAAGAGATGTCAAATAGCAAAACTTTGCAATAAAAAGACATACTTTTCTGATATATAACACCATCACTAAATCTGACTCATCTGAGCTTGTTGATGAAAATCCTTGTAATAGAAAAAGAAATCTAATTATGTTTTATCCACTTTGTCTTTAGTTGCTGAAAACTGAAATTAGAATTGAAATATTGATTTGAAAATACTGCTATTATCGAATCTAAGCAATTTCAATTCTACTTGTATAAGCTTGAAAATACTGCTATTATCGAATCTAAGCAATTTCAATTCTACTTGTATAAGCTAATAGATTATCCTACTGAAAGCACATTGTTCTGTTCAGCTATTAATCACTCCTGTTTATACAGTAGGTAATCTGTGATCTTCCATTACATTTGTTTCTTTTTGCTTCTTTCATTGCTAATGCTCTATAGTATTAGGTACAAGACAAGAAGCAGAAGTAAGTCACTGGTTTGAGGAGATAGCTACAGTGCAAATTCTAAGTACAAGAAATATGTATTAAATTAAAGTTTGCTGAATGTTTTTTGAAAGTCTTTTGAAATAACGTTGTTACCTGGATGCAGCTATTGAAAGTAAAAACAGTCAATAAGTCAAATCGGGGGGGAAAAAATGAACCTCAGATCACTGGCAGTCTTACGTGTTTTTATTTTCTATAGAACTTTGAACACTCTGAAAAAGGAAAAACTGGGTAATACAAATGACCTCTTTCACCAGAGATCAATCAAACATTGTTCAGACAGATTACATATGCTTTAGTTTCGTCTACCTAAAACCAAACAAAAATAATTGTTGCTGCGAACAATATAAGCATAAAGTTCTAAAGAATAGATTATCCTACTTCTTAAGAAAATTTACATTTTATATTACAATAAAAAAGTATGATATTTAAGCATGATATATAAGTAAATATCTACATTTCTCTAAATCTCCTCCTCCACTTTTAAGTCAATGAATAGAAAGGTATGACAATGTGACAATCAATCAATTGTATGACAGTGGCTGACACAGAATTAGAAATGTTATCTTTAAGGACTCAACCAGTGAATTATAAAGTGAAAGTCGTGACATTTGCCAAGTATGGTAACCCATACTCGGAATAGGTGCTCTGCATTTAACCCATCCAAGTGCACACACACACACACACACCGTGAACACACACCCGGAGCAGTGGGCAGCCATTTTTGCTCCAACGCCCGGGGAGCAATTGGGGGTTCAGTGCCTTGCACAAGGGCACGATGGATTTTTGGATTTTGAGAGAGCGCTGTTTATTCACTCCTAAAACTTATGACTGCTGCTGGGACTGGGACTTGTGACCTTTGGGGTTAGGGTTTAAATTTCTAACCATTAGGCCACAGAAATTGTGTAGGTCAAATAAATTTATGTCCTGGGATTCACATCAGTGCTGAATATGTGCCCAGGCTTTCTTCAGACGCTGAAAATGAAATGTATTGTTTAATGAATGTACTGTGTTTTCTTTCTTTTGTAAATTAACAAATAGCTCAGAATAACTAGAAGTACTTACTAGAAGCAGTAGAATACTCATTTTTAATTGAATCTAACAAAAGAAAGACAAAAGGAATTATTGGTTTTGATTTGTTTTCAAAATGTAACTTCTTCATGCTTTTTTTTCCTTTCCTTTTTTTTGACCTTTTTCAGTTTTGTGTCATACCTGCACGTCGTCTTTCCATGCAGTTATAGCAACTGCAGCTCCAATTACCAACATCAGAGCCAAGACTGTCAGAACTGAAGCAATCACTGATTTAAATGGGTTCCCCGTGATCAAACTCTGAAACATAAACCACAGACTGAGAGACTGACTTTATTTTTGTTTTGATTGTTAGAATTTATTTATTTTTTATTTTTATTTTTTTGTAAGAGCTCATTACCTAAATAAATATCCAGTTTGTTGTCCAGACTGAGGTGTGTGACAGAGCAGGTGTATTTGTGTTTGTCTGCAGCACTGATCTCCAGACTCTTCCTCATCTGGTACGTCCCGTCAGCATTGGGGCAGCGATCTCCTCCAGTGATCTCTTGATCAGATACAGGCTGCCCATCTCTGAACAGGGTCAGGTTGATGTGACGAGGGAATCCTGTTGCCAAACAACTCACATGAAACCCAGAAGACAGTTCTTTCTGGATGAGCCGGACTTTGGGGTTCACTGTGGAAAAAGGTAAGAAAAAGATATTATTATTTCAACATATATTGGTCCAAAAAATGCTCAATTTAAATGAGAACACTTGTTCTTGACTAGTTTGGCTAGAAGTCATTAATCGTACCTTTTCTATAGATTTGGGTCCTCCTTTTTTTAAGGTAACCCTTGAGTGTTTTGATGCAAAATGGTTGGTATAAAACTTCATGACGCCTCATGCTGAATTCAAGATGCATATTTAGCACTGGGGCCGAGACATTTAAAGTACCCTGATATGTAAAATTCTTGTCAACATATAGCAGCTCATCAGTGGTGGATCCTCTGACAGCATCCCGTGTGATCATTTGTCCCGGTTCACCATTGTCTCTCAGCTCACACAAGACCAGTCTCTGAAGGGCAAGAACACCTTTAATAGAGAGATTTAGTTTTAAGGTAGTGTTTACACCATTACATGCACAAATCTTTTTTTGTTATTTAATCTTTGTTTGTTTTTTTAATAACAATAATAATAATTTATAGTATTTAATATTTTTATTAAAGCATACAGTCTTGTATAATGCTTACCATCAGTTTTGTTTAAATTCTTTGTTGCGACTTCCCATTTGTTAATAAAAGAGGACCGCATGTAGTCACTTATTGTGAGGAGAACATCTGAATCAAACACATCGTCTTCAGCTGTTGTATTTCCTCTTGGATGGAGAGTTTTCGTCTCACCGTTATAATACAACATTCTGACATCATCCAGCATCGCTACATAGCTAAATTCAGGAAATGGCGTTTGTCCTTTAATGTACGTTGCTAGCACCCACAAAGAATGAGAGCCTGTGATACAATAACAGGAGATTGTAATTGTAACAACAAAAACAAAACTTAAAATTTTTAACTGTGTTTACAATTAAAGTTTGAATTTTATAATTATAATAACGTTAGAGATGAGCATGCTTATCTAATCTCTAAAGAATATATAAAGGATGATCATAAATGTTCTCTAGTGTGAAGGGGCGTTTTCAGAGGAGGGTGCGGTGGGTGCTTGAGCACCTGCCCCTTTCCCCTTGATGCCCAAAGTCTTTTGCTTGCCATCACGAGCCCACTCTCCTTCGTGTCAGTTGCGGTTTCTTATAATCAAAAATAGATTTTTGTCAGCCGCCAACTTCACTCGTGTCAGTTGCGGTTTTTGAGGCAGCCAGGCCAACTCTCCTCGCAGAACTTCCAAATACCCCTGAGCCCGATATCACATCATCTCCTCGTTTTGGATACGAATAAAACGCCAAGTCATGAAAAGACTATTGATGCTGTCTCTTTGAATTTGAATTTAGATTTAAATCTAGAAACTTCTATGTGAACATACCTGCCCGAATAAATATTCAAATTCAATATTTATTAAATATTTCTACTCTGTTCTACAAACAATATAAACCAAAGGTGCCTGTTCTCATTTGTTTTTGCTGTTTGATTGAGAAAAGTTCGACAGGTCGTCGAGGGATCTTGTCTTTTTATGTTATCTGACTAAAAACTATTAATACTTTGAACATTATTACAGTATTTATTTTAAAAAACATAGAGCGCATTAAAATAATTATCCCAACACTTACAAAGCAGGCTTATACTGATTTTCTCATCCTCCAAATTATACTTATCAATCTTGTTTTTTATTATCATCATTCCAAAAATGAAAAAAAGAAAAGAAAAAAATTCAGAACAGGATTAGCCTAGAATAGAATTCTATTTTAAATTAGACAGAAACAACAACAGTATCGTTTACAACAGCAAAACCACTATACCCTGTAAACTCAATAATAATTATAATAACAATAATAATTCAGTTTCTAATTCCAGAGTAATTAAAAGGTACAAAGAAAAAAAATGTAACTTTTAAACTTAAAATGGTCTTTTCTGTTCTGTGTTTGTTTTTCAGAACTGCGTAAAGAAACACAGCCATTTGCTGCTATATAGTACAGAAAAGCATCTGTTTTGATTACCCGTAGCAGCAAGGAGCACAGCGCTATTAAAAAGCTGTGTTCAATTTATATTGTGAGCACCTGCCCTTCCAAAGGTCTCTGCACGGCTCCTGCCAGTGATGGTGTCTTCCGAACAGAGGTGTGTCTCATTGCTCACAAAACTTTCTAATGTGGGCAGCAAGACAAATAGCTTTAGATATTTCTTTCATTATCTCAAGATTTTCTAAACAAGCTAACTCGTGAAGTTCTTCATAACCTCAGCAGTTTCTGTGAAAAACGGAATTTTAAGGCGTAATACGAAGATTAGTCAACGTGAAAAGAAGAATGTTGTTGTTTTTTGAAGTTTCATAACGTGCATTTTTAATTAGTTGAAATTTTTGGTTGACAATTATTTCAACGAAAAAAACTTCTATACTAATCATTTTGTTTCGTTTCATTTACATTTCGGTTTGTATGTTCTTTTCAGGCTTACGATGATAATTTAGCTGCTGGAAGCACGTTGTTGTTCTATTTAGATATTAATCACCAACTCAGCATGCAAGTTACATGTAAAAATAGTAGTAGTGAATTTGTTTGAGAAGATATATCTAAAAGCAGATTATAAGACTCACTAACAAAAATTACAAAACTGTAAAACAAATAAAAACAAAGTTTTTAAAAAAATGCTTTTGTAGAATTCGTTTTAAAATCTTACCTTTTGGAGGCAGCTACTGGAAGCAAAAGGTAGAAAAAAAAAAAACAAAAAAGATACTGTCCATATTACTGATGTATAGCCCTCCTGTATGCTTTCAGTCAACACTCGCTTGCAAATGATCAGCTTTGAAATAAACTTGTTCGGCCTGTGTGGGTGTAGTTAATGAGTGTTTTGACTGAGCTTTACAGCTTTTAATATTTAGGTAGATAACTTTAAAGGAAATGGATGTTTGTGTATGTTAGCCTTTGCACCACAAACAGGTTTTTTTCTTTTACTTTTGCATTTGTCTAAAATGGATGCAACAAAACTAACAGTGGCCAACTTCCAGGAGACCATACCGTACCACAACTTTTAGGTCTTGACCAGGGTATGGGAGTGTGCACAACATCTAGGCAAAAATACTCTTGGAAAAAAGAAAACCCTTGAACTCAGGAATCACGTTGTTAAATGATGTTAATCATGTTGTTTTGTGGCATGACATTCACATAAATGTTATAATGTTTCCACGTTTTCTTCAGATGCTGAAATTGTAATTTAATTTCGTTTAAAACTCCATGACAAGTAACAGTTCATTGAATTTTAATGTAACTACAATATAAAGCAGGCTGTTTTTAATCAGTAGGGTAGAACGCGTATTGATGGAACACTTTTTGCTTTTACAAATAACACAAATACTAAGATTGTGTTAAATGAACATGATTTGTTGAGACCATATTGAGTTTTAAGGGCAATTGTTAAAACGGCATACATAAAAATGAACATGAAATGAACTGGAATGCAGCCTTGGCAACAGGTATCTAATATGAAGTCCTAGATACGCGAAAAACGAAGCCCTGCTTGTTTATACTATCCATCCTAAATAAAAAGTGTGTCCCAAAGCATAGTATGTTGAAAAGTGTATGCCAAAAGTCCCATTGCGCCTTGATGAATGATTCGGTTGAGAACTACAAACACGAATAAAAAGCTTTAAAAAATTACAAACGTGGCGGATGAGCACGACCGTCGGTTAAGTGGAGTTTTAGAAAAAGCGGTATGAGTTACTGATAATCAACATTTAACCTGGTAAAAAAAAAAAAAATATTTAATGTTATCTGTTATATTTCATCAGTAACAGCAATGTAAACTTTTATAAACACTCATTTGTTCGTTAACTTTTAAATGCATCATTAAGCAGAAAATATTGGCATACCCGACCATCAGCGAAAATACATTTTCTCATTTGATTCAACTGAACATCCCTTTATTTTTGATTGTTTAAGATTGTTTGGTTTTGGAGATAAATTAAATATTTGACAATCCTCTGTAAGAAAATTCTAATAGTTCTGTTCATTGCTCAGGAGGTATCATCACTCAGATTTTCCATCAGTCATGGTATGAAGCAGGTTGTCCTATTCTCCCCCATTTTCTTTTTAGTAAACCACAGCCACTGCCTTTTCCATCTTTATCCAAAAACTCAACCAATAACCCATTAGGGTGACTTGGCCTAGGACAGTAATCATCAGTCAATTTTGCAGATGATACTGCCAATTCTTTATGAATCGCATTAAGAAGTCGCCCAAAATGCTAACCACACGTTTTCCAAAAGCCTCTGGTTTAACAAATAATTTAAACAAGTGTGAAATTAATGACAATCCATCAATGTCAATTTAACTGAGGCTTATAAACATCCCTATAAAATCTAAAGTTAAATATTTCTGTATCCCTTATCTCAAAGGATTCCACTGAAAACGAACTTTATGAATGTGTGAAGTACGATAGATAAATGTCAAATTAAAACTCAACTCTTGGTTTAGTGCAAGATATTCTTTATTAAGGTAGAATCTTTTGACTTAAGATGGAAAGCTTTCAAGATAAATCTATCCAGCATACACAACTGCTATTTCAAATAGAGCTTTTAAATTACAAAAACAAAGGTTAACTTTGGTTCCATGCTGAAAAAGAGACCCATTATATGAAAAAAAGTAGAGTATGATGAAAACAATATAAATAGGGAGGTTTACAAGCTATTTGATTTTGAGTTCATATTAAACGGGACCCTTAAATGAATTGGTTGAAAACAAAAATCCCTTTTAAACCATTAACAAAATTTTTGGTTTCATATTCCCAGAGAAGTTATCTTCAAGAAATTAGGACAGACTAGAGTTTTCTATCTACTGAATGTGATTTCACTGCTACAACGTCGGCCCAGTTAAATTAACCCAGTTTTCACCACACAGGGTCCTCATTATAACTGGAAGATTTTAATATAACCATCAGTGCACACCTCACACCATACACCATTATGGAATAATAGATACATTACAGTTAAAAAAAAAAAATTTGTATGACAAGGATTGGATTGAAAAAGGTACTTTGCAGTGTTCCACTGTTATGGAAGATAGTGGTATGATCTCATATGAGAATTTCTGTGCTAAATATTTAAGTTGCAATCGGGCTAAATTTAATCTGTTATTAAAGCTATCCCTAACTCTATTATTTTGTCTGATTAAAAGAAACTCTTACTTTTTTCAAAACCCATGACCTTGTGTTTAACCTGAAGGCTTTGAAATTTAAAATTTAAAGGTCAACTTAGAAATATGTTTTAACACCATTTCTTATCATATCGTAGTCTACAGAAATTCAATTTCTTACAAATAATCCAAAAAGATACCATTTCATGTTCTTAGAACTAAATATGGTAAAATTTACTTATCTCCCAAAATTAAGAAAATTCATTTAAAAAAGGATATATCCATCCTAGTGAGTAGCTTAAGACTTAGATTTTGGATTTGATTCTAATAAATGTATATTTTGTTGATGACTTTGAAAACTACGGATTCATCTGTTTTTTCATTGCATGTATTGTGGATGCTTTATGGGTCTGATATTCATGACTGGCTTTTACCCAAAGGTACGTTACCTTGACAAGCTTTCACCCTGAAAGACATATCTATGGACTTATAATGAAAAACAATAACAAAAATGATTTTCTGGTCAATAGCATCTTTATGCTGGGAAAATTTTATATTCACAAATCTAGGTTTTTGAAAGTAAAACCAGCCTTTTATGCATTTCATAATGAGTTTGTTTTGTATTCAAAAGCCCTTAAAATGATGAAAAATTGAATTTGTTTTGTATTCAAAAGCCCGTAAAATGAATTATGATCTACAAGAAAAAACCCTAGCCCTTATTTCAAGGTTGTTTTTTTCTCCCTCTCTCTGTCCTCTCTCTCTTTCACGTGTATAAAAAAAAAATCTCTTTCCGGCTCCAGGACTGCATTGGTTAGTTTTATGATGCTGTACACATGATGAACAAACGACTCAATCCCCGAAGACTTGTCAGATAAGAAGTTAAGGTGAGCTAATCATGGGTTAGAGACCACAGGTAAATAATTAATTCATCTGATTTTGTGTTCTTATAGCATTATAGTTTTGTATTGTTTGTAGTGTTGATCTACAACGTTTTGCAAGTACTAGATGTATTAAGGAAGTAACATGTAACATGTAACATTTTAATTACATTTTGCTAAAATTAATGAAATGACTCGAAAAAGATTTGTTCAGTTTGCTGAACAAGACTAAAGGTCCGAGTCTGTAAAATGATCCGAACTTACTTCCTATCACTAAAAACAAACAATGGCTAGCAAACAGCCAAAAAAAAGAAAGCCAAAAAAAGCCAAAAAAAGAAAGAAAACCTGGACAATGGACACAAATCTGGATGGCATGAAGAGGATTGTATGAACTGTCAAAGAGTTAATAGTTTTTATTTGACCTTTTTTCACTGTTTCGCGGTAGTCCCTCATCATAAATGCAGGAGTATTGTTGCTCAAGAACTTTTCATCCATTGTAAAATTACACCTAGCAGGACCCCAATACCATTGTCTCACCATTTCGTTCGGCATGTTTTGAAAGCTTGTACAAAGGGTGCTTCTGTGCTCTATTGGCCAGTGTAATAGCTGTTTTGGAACTGTTTTCCACCTGCCCGGAGCTTTAAAGGGTCATATGACGTTGCTAAAAGGAAATTTATTTTGTGTAATTTGATGTAATGCACAATGTGTTTATGTGGTTTAAAGTTCAACAAAATAACATTATTTTCCATATATATTGTTACATTAGTATTGTTTTTCCTCCTTTTCTGTGAAACACATCGCTTTTAACAAAGCTCATCGTTCTAAAAAAAGCGAGATGTGCTCTGATTGGCCAGCTATCCAGTGTGTTGTGATTTGGCCCAAATGCCTCAAGCGTGTAACGGAAATGTTACTGCCCCTTAACATAATGTGATGCTGTCTCTCCAGCAGAGGACAAGTTGCATGCTTTGTCCAAATAACAACACACTTGCAGTCTTGGCACTTGGAGTGCGAACCAAGAAGTGAGCAACACTGTAACTCTCAAGTTGCCAAGACCGGAACGGTGTTTTGTTGTTTTTATGGAGAAAGATTATTTTATTAGTACTTCTTTTTTTTTTTGCTTGACGGGGGGTTGTCATGCAAAATGGCTACTTGCGTATTGACAAAATCACACATAAAAAACAGCAGGACAGCAGCACCAGATAGCAGAACACCTGTGTGATACTGGGAAAGTGCATCTTCTAAAAAAGGAAGAATTTTGATTAAGATCATTAAAACTTTATGAGATCCTTTCTGTAATTGTAAGAGCTCATTACCCAAAGTGACAGTCCAGTTTGTTGTCAAAGTCTTGAGAGTTTTTATACAGTTTGGAAAGCATAACATCTCATGATACCACATAAACAGCTGGAGATAAGGATTTGTGTTCTCATCTGAGTATTTTAAAGGACCTTTACTTGCCACCAAAAATCCCACTGTCTTCTGTTGTGGAGCCATCAAAAACAGTCTTGGCAATAATTTGTCCAGGTTTGTTGTTGTCCCGCAGTTCACAAAGACCAATTCCCTGATACGTTTTTGCTGAAGATAATAATATTGCTGATAAATAATATAATAAATAATATTATCTGTACTTTCTATTGTGCAAATAAATCTTAATTTACTTCACCAAGAAACCAAATTAGGTTTTATTCATGCCATCTTCACTTGCTGAAAATGATGGTAAAAAAAAGAATGTGTTAGAAAATATTCAGATTAATTTATATTTTGTTATTCTTCGTGCAAATTAATTAAATCACAACCTGGACAGAAAATACCCACTAGAAGCAGAAGAGTAGTTACTTGAAGAGGAAACTACAACAAAACACACAAAATAAGAAAAGGAAATTATTTTAAAAAAAACTGCACAGTATTGTTGTATTGATAGATCTTTATAGTCTGAAAGAATCTAGCATGTTTTGGCTAGTTTTGTCTATCTCACGTATTACCTGAACGATACCTTCTCCTCGATATAAAAATGGCAACCACAGTCAAAAACACCAATCCCAATGCCAAAACCACCACCACAAATGTTTCCCCTGGATACTCTGAAGTATGACAATTCTCAAAACATTGTTTATGAGATATGAAACTTGACTGCTAGATTTATATTTATACAACAGTTCAATAAATAAGAAGTTAATACTAAATAACTTACATTTTAGACACAATTTTGGCTATTATTTTGTCTGTTCATTAAAATGGTTCCAAACTCAGCCACAAAAGAATGAAGCCAGGCAAGTTTGAGGACCAAAACTAAACAAATTATAATGATACTTACCCAAATCAATGTCCAGTTTGTCGTCCAGACTGAGGTGTGTGACAGAGCAGGTGTATTTGTGTTTGTCTGCAGCACTGATCTCCAGACTCTTCCTCATCTGGTACGTCCCGTCAGCATTGGGCAGCAGATCTCCTCCAGTGATCTCATGATCAGATACAGGCTGCCCATCTCTGAACAGAGTCAGGTTGATGTGACGAGGGTAAAATCCCAACCTGCCCTCCAACTAATACGCTCGTATAGGTCGTTTGTCCAAATCCCTGAAATACGACCCATCAGAGCGTATACTACAATTTGCGCCCCTATCGGCAAAAGGTCGTTTTCATATTAATGTTTTGTACTCTTTTATTTGCACTGTGAGTTTGCGTTTCGTGTAGCTCAGTGGTAATATTGCGTTATAACCTTGATATGCAATCAATGCTATCATGGGTTCAATCCCAGAGAATGGACGTGCACGTAAAATGTATATGCTCAATACATAATAATTTTAGCATGATTTCTGTGAGGGTTAGGTGTAGGATACAGGGTTAGGTGTGGTCATTCGAACGATAAGCCACCTAGTAAAATATGTACGAATATACCTGTGAGACGGTGTAAAAAGTCCACACGTTGCATTTTGATTGGTAATGACGTTATACGCATTTCATGGACCACCAGATGCAACGCGATACTGTCATTATTTTTACGCCTGGCTAGGGGAGGCCGCTTAACTTTACTGAAACGTAAAAATAGGGGGGGGGGTAAGGCGCTTGCACAAACGACCTATATGGTCGTTTTTTGTTGGAGGACAGGCTCTAAAATCCTGTTGCCAAACAACTCACACGAGACCCTCCAGAATCAGAGTTTGCTTTCTGGATGAGTCTGACTCACGGTTTCACTGTTGAGTTAAATGCATACCTTTATAAATATAAATCATTGTATTGACTAAAACCTCTTTTTTTTTTTTTTTTTTTTTTTTTTTGTAATGCCAGGGTAATATAACACAGAGTACAGTGTTATAAATGTATTTTTTTATGAAAATAAAAAATTTGCTTAAAAAGTGTTTAATTTACAATATTTACTTGTTGTGTAAATGTTTCTGTGATCCATACATTTGAGCATGCCTGCTATTATGCTATAATAAGTTTAAGGTTAGTGTTTAGGATAGGGATAGAAGTTAATATATATATAAAAGAAAAAAGAAATTGTGTTGTATATATGCAGGCAGCACTGTTTGTGACATGACCACTGGTTTGATGGGGAAAAAAATATACCCTTTTTTCAAAAAAAAAAAAAAAAAAAAAACGTAGGCCTATTCGTTTTCACCACAGGGTGATAGATTAAAAAAAAAAAAAAAAAAAAAAAACAGTCCTTTAAAAACACCTTCTGTAAGCTTCAAATTGTACATCAATGGTATGTACTTCTGTTGAGGCCATCAGTCCACTTTTTTTTTATTAAAATATTATCATTTATATATATTTAAATATATTTTCACTAATTATTTGTATTTTTGACTCTCTGATACTTCAAAAGCCATTGTTCATTCTGTCTTTAGTCTGTAGATAATTGTCCCCCCATTGGTCTTCCCCCTGCTGTCAACTCATATTTTCTGCCCATATTTAACAAGAATGTGGATAAAAATATGCTTTTGAGTTACCTTTCCTATTGACTTGAGTTCTTCTCATTTTAAGGTTAGCCTTCAGAGTTTTCAGATCAAAACAAGAAATGGGTGAAAATCATGAGTAACAAAGGGAAAAGATTAACAGGATAAAACAAGAGAAGAGAGAGAATGCAAACTAAAAGTCCATAAGTAAAAAAGAAAAAAAAGAAAACAACAACAGTGAAATTATGAGAGGTTAGAATAATTTCAAATTGCAGTTAATGATTTGTAAGTCAGCAAAACAAAAACTAAACAAAATTATGTGAAGATAAACAATAAATCTCTAAATGTCAAAAATTGAGGTTAAGAAAAAAAAACATCTAGCCTTGGTTTCACAGACAAGGCTTAAGCCTAGTCCCTGACTAAAATGTAAGTCTGAGCTGTTTCAACTGAAAAAAAAAAACTTGCAGTGCACACACACACACACCCGGAGCAGTGGGCAGCCATTTATGCTGCGGCTCCCGAGGAGCAGTTAGGGGTTCTGTGCCTTGCTCAAACCTCAAACCTACAACCTTAGGGTTAGGAGTCAAACTCTCTAACAATTAGGCCACGACTTCCCCGTCTGTGAAACTGGGCCCTAAAGTTCCATATGTAGCTATTACTCTGTATGGACTCTTTAATATTAGTGTAAATTAATAACAACTTTGCTTTGTTTTCAAAAGTAACCCTACATGAGTTTGTGACTATCACTTTCATTTTTGAACAATCCCCCAAAAAACGAACATCCTCAACAAGATGATTTCTAAGCTAAATAATAACTGTGCTGTCTAACAACCTATATGTAAGAAAACACTGAAGACCTCATTTATGATTTTGCAACACATGGTAACTGATACACAAGATGGTGCCAGTTGCATTTGTATGAAACAAGATGGTATGATAGGAGAGAATGTAGTGCCAGTTTCAGACTTAAACTTTCAGTTCAGAATTAAATATTCCAGACAGTGTCAGCGTGTAATAATGACTTTAATCTTCTTCTAAAAACAGACATTAGCTTGAGTGAACAACTTGAAGTTGTTACACAAGAGGCAAATATTAAGCTGAAACATAGTTAGTTATAGGCGACTGCACAGGGTTGGGGAGTAACGAAATACATGTAACGTTGTTATGTAGGCTATTTAAAATACAAAATATGAGTAACTTCGTTATAGTTACATTTATGTATTTTAGATAACCAAAGTGATTACTTTGAATTTTAATGTCATTAATTTCATTTAATATTAATGTACAACGTTTGGAATTTTTTTTGCCAATGAGGCAACTATCTGAAGACAAATAATGTGAATAATAGCAAACTGCAGTAAACAGTAAAACCGTTTGCCTTACAAGTGTGTTCATAATTAAGATAATAAATTAAAATAATATGTTAAGATACAACAGTTTGCTATATCAGCAAAACGAGCAAAAAATATCTGGAAGCTGACTACACCGGAAGCTAGACACATTAAATTTACTAATAAAAATCTGCCATTGTTGGCAGAAGCTATTTACAGTAACTTCACCCACCAATATCTAGTTGGGATAGAAATCAAGACTATTAAATATAGCCTTGTGTAGGTAGTAAGACTTAAGCTGCGTCTCAAATGACGCACAATAGTTTGCACGCTATGTACACAACCATGTAGTGTATGAATTATATAAGGTTATTCTGCCACTCAGCATCAGAATCTGGTAGCCCCTTCCCCTTCTCTACGTAATTAAAGCTGCAACAGTCAAATGCATGTAGTGTCCACAACATTCCACACTTTGCTGTGTCCGAAACTGCTCCATATCCACCATATAGTTCACTATATGGGGTGTCAGCCATTTTGTAGTGCTGTCCGGTCCATAAAAGGTATAAAAGTTGTCTTCAGAATACTCCATCTACCCATCAAACGTGCAATCTGTGTTATATGAAGCGACGGGAATACTTTTTGTTTTTGTGATGAAGAAAAATTTTATTTTATTTATTTGTTTAGTGTCTCCTCTGTTTTTTTTAATATAAGAGTATGATGATTATGATCTTCTGTATCATCCGTGCCACAAGGATGTGCTGTTTTATTTAGAATCAAAGCTAAATACAAAATACGTAGAAACAGCGCATCTTTGTGGCACAGTTGACACAGAAGAGCATACGCAGCATATGGTGATATGGAGAGACACAGGGGAGACCACTGATAAATGAATTATTGAATAAAGTCGTTATTTTTGTTTTCTCCTGATAAGCCCGAAAAGAACTTAAATTACACTTTCAGTTTTGATCGTACAGATAAGAGCAACACATCAATCGAATCTGTAAAGGGTCTACTTTTTTTGTACACAGACATAACAACAAAACTTTGTGCATTTATAAAATAAAGATAACAAACAAGGTGTGTTGTCTGCAGCCTTTGTCTGCGCTGATCTTCATTTACAAATTCATTAAAATTAACTGTAACTCAGTGAACACTCAACACAGAGACATGAGAGAGATATCTATAGAAAGCCTGACATGTCTACTTTTAAACTAAACAAGTGCTGCTGAAAACAAATATTCTGTGATAAAGTAATCCATATGTAGGAGCCCCGCACATGGCATGCAGGAAAAAAATAGTAGGTAAATCGTGCGCACGATTTACTAATTCGTTCCCTCAATGTACTAAAACGTGCACATGATTACTATCCCCTTGATTTACTATTTCGTTCACTCGATTTATAAATTGTGCGCACGACTTAGCAAATCGAGGGAACGCAATAGTAAATGGAGGGAACGCAATAGTAATCGTGTGCACGTTTTAGTAGATTGAGGGAACGAATTAGTAAATCGTGCGCACAATTTATGTATTTTTTCTTGCATGTCATATGCGGGGCTCCGTACATATGAAAACAATGCGATGTCCGTTTTTCACGTCTCCCTTCATTATATCTAATGCGACCACGCCCCCGCGCTGAACGCGGTATTGAGATTATAATGTTTCACTTGAAGCTCGCGGCTTGTAAACGCCCATACAGAAAACAAAGCAGCGCGTTTTTTTAATTTTTTTTTTTATTTTACTGTTTGCTTCGCGCTGAGAGGAATAAGACATAATTCACCCCAAGAAGATGTGATGAGGATTACCTCAGGATTTGAGATTTCCTCAGAAAAAAAGAATGAAGCGCTTTATTCAACAGAGATCATAAACATGAGTAAGTCTCTTTTTATTTATATACTTGTATTAGGTTTCACATAATGTGTAAACATTTTACTAGTTAGACTTTTTCCAAACTATAATTCCTGGCTAAATGTATAATCAAGTGAAACATTATGAAGTTTTAATAACAATATACACTATGCCAGGGTTATTCAAATCTTACCCTCCAGGGCCAGTGCACTGCAGAGTTTAACTCCAACCCTGATCAAACTCACCTACCTGTGATTTTCTAATGATCCTGAAGACACTGATTAGCATGCTCAGGTGTGTTTGATCAGGGTTGGAGCTAAACTCTGCAGTGCACTGGCCCTTGAGGGTAAGATTTGAATAACCCTGCACTATACCATACAAAAGCTTGATGCAAATAATATAAATGTAACAAATAAATGTAAATGTAACAAACAATGCTGTTCTTTCAATTTATCCAAAAAAAAAAAAACATGAAAAAAATATTCTCAGCTCTTTTCCACATTAATAATAATAATAACAACAACAACAACAATAAATGTTTTTTTTTTTTTGTTTTTTTTTTTGTAGAAAATCAGATTTTTAAAAGGATTTCTGAAGGATCGTGTGACTGGAGTAATGATGCTAAAAATTCAGCTTTGATTGTTCCTGATAAACTGTTTATCTGCACTCACAAGTGAATATTAAATTATTTTTTGGCATAATTAAATATATTCTAAATAAACTACAAACATAAAATTATATACATTTATTTTGTCCTTAGATCTTTTCTTGTAACTCTTCTCTCTCAGTCACACACCTGGCTGAAAGGCTCATTATGCAGCTCATTATGCAGGCCTTTGTCTTCTCAGGTGTAAATCACAACATAATGCTGATAGTTCACGCCCTCTCGCATAGACCCTTTCTACACAAAAAGTGTCTTAGAAAATTTAAATGAATATATTGTTTTCTGTGAGTGAGCAAACAAGATGATTTTCAGAGATGATTTTCAAGATGTTCTGTATGTGTTTTATTGCCTTATTCAAGTGATTTACAATTTTTAGTTTTTCACTAACCACTCATAAACATTTTTTTCTCAAAAACACAATCATGTACATACATGCTGCTCACATATTATTATAGTCCAGTTTGTGCTGATTACAGTGATTTTAGACTTTAGCCATTTAGATGTTTATAAGTAACTAAAAAAAGCACAAATGTCAGGACATGACAAAACTTCTCCAGGCCCCAAAAATACCCTTATACCTCAGAGGGTTAAAGATATTTCTCTGATCATGTTGTTTTGTGACATGACATTCACATAATGTTTCCACATTTTCTTCAGATGCTTGTAATTTAATGTTTAATCTTAAAGACAAGTTACAGCTCATTATGTGAATTTTATTGTAACTACAAAATAAAGCTGGAAGTTTTTAGTCAGTAGTACCACACAAAAACTAAAAATTAAGATCTTGTCATTTTTTTCTTGTGAAATTTATTTTAATTGCCTGCTAAATAAATAATTATCAATAATACCAATACATAGTATTTTCCACATTTAGCTTTAAATTACAAGAAGTACTTTTGTTCCAATGGTACCAATGTCAGGTACAGTTGAGACAGTACAATACTAAAATTGTAACACTCATCTTCAATGCACTAAAGTAGCCAAAATAACTAAATGTTAAAATGTCTTGAAAGATATCATTGTTAAATATTATATATATAAAATAAGTTAAACTTATTTAACTTTTCATTTTATTCCGGTTCTTTAATATACAACTGATAATTTGCTCTTCAATAGCAAAACATCTAAGAGTTAAATGGCTCACAGTTCATCAGTAAATCACTGATAAGGTTAAGAGTTCAAATTATGTGAGCTTTCTATAATGCAATGTCAAAGGCAGTGCGACCAATCAAACTCTATGGTATTTTGACACAAATTCATGTCACAAAGATGCCAACATGGACAGATCGTGTTGAACGAACATGATATGTGCAGATCACAATGTGTTTTAAGGACTATTGTTAAAACGACATACATAAAAACTAACAATATTGTTCATATTGTTATTTCATAATAAAGCCAAGCAACTGTCGAAACTAATTTTTTCATTGTTTGAAGATGTATTGTTAGAAAGTGTTGAATATAATTTAACAATATTGTTCATGTGTTTGTCTGCAGCATTACTGATCTCCAGACGATCTCTTCCTCATCTGGTACGTCCCGTCAGCATTGGGCAGCAGCTCTCCTCCAGTGATCTCATGATCAGATACAGGCAGCCCATCTCTGAACAGGGTCAGGTTGATGTGACGTGGGTAAAATCCTGATGCCAAACAACTCACACGAGACCCTCCAGAATCTGAGTTTGCTTTCTGGATGAGCCTGATATTGGGTGTTACTGTAACAACAACAACAACAAAAAAAGTCATTTCAAAGAACTTTTCACATCTATAAATGCATGGGTGTAACACCAGGGCAGCCAAGAAACAGGCAGGTAAACAGAGGGTAGTGACTCAGTAGGCTACTAGGTTTTCATTCAATTAAAAAGGTCAAATAAAAGGGTGGGGAACAGGGAACCAAGAAGAACAAAACACATGAAACATAAACCAAAACCAAGAGAATGGGCAGAAACAGGACCACAGAACAGAACCAGATCAAAAGTTACAAGGGTAACTGAAAAAGTACAAGAGAAAACAGATGGGCTGATTAATCGAAAAACAAACTAAAAAAATAAAAAAAATAAACTAGAAACAGACTACAAAAGGCAAAGAAAACAGGAAACACCAAGTAACACCAAGGAAAAGTTTCAGAGCCAGAGTTATATAACAATGTGTCACAATTAAAGGGGTGCTATTATGCTTTTTTCACTTTTTCAACTGTAATGTTGCTGTTTGAGCATAAAAAAAGATCTGCAACGTTACAAAGCTCAAAGTCCAATTCAAAAGGAAAACGTTACAAAGCTCAAAGTCCAATTCAAAAGGAAATCACAAACGACTCGTTTGGACTACAATGCATAATTTCCGTGATTTGTGATATCACAAAGATTGACGAATGGGACGAGACCTGCTTGAGCTGCACTAGCAAAGGCAATGAGTGTTATCACTATGTCGCAGAAACAGTAGTTTTCCCAAGGCAGACGAGTTTAGAGTGATTACAGTTATCCGGGTTTAAATCAAATTGATTTGATTTTTGATTTTTATTTAATATTTAGATTGAAGCTGGCTGCTGTGTTATGTTGTATGGTGTTTGATGTTTACGCGCCGAGCGCTGAGTGATTCACACTGGACAAGCTAATTAATTAAAGCGCTTTTGGTTTTTAGGAAGTCGTGACTTAATTTGTTTCTGAAGCTATTCCAGCCGTTCATGCCAGACTGGGGAGCGAGGTGTTGTAATAATGTAAAATATGTGAAAAATAATGTGTTTTTCGAACAACCTAGTATGAGAGCCTGTTCTAGTACACCCCCAAAACAAAATCAAAACCTTGTAAAAGAGCATAATAGGACCCCTTTAAGTTTATTTATGAGCCTGAAGATTGTTTTTAAACATCTGGAATGGCAGATTCATAATACAAATGTAGGTGTGTCCTCAAGGACTTACTCCTTCTATTCACTTGACCTCCTCTCTTTTTGAGGTAATTCCTGAGAGTTGTTATGCAAATTGGGTAAAAGAACTTTGCAAATTCCTGCTTAAATTCTTCCAGATGAGGTTTGAGCACTTCTTGTGTAATATTTGCAGTCACATTTACAGTGTAAGTAAAGATGTTGTTAAAGTAACACAGCTCATCTGTGGTGTAGCCACCAGCGGCATCTTTGATAATCATCTTTCCAGCCTTGTCTAGTTCCAGCAGCTCACAGACAACTAGTGTCTGGTAAACATTAAGACCTGTGAGGAAAATAAGGCAGAGATTGTCATGGATCAGCCCCCTTCATCATCATCATCAAAAAAAAAAAAAAAAAAAAAATTAATAAAAAAAGTCTTTGTAATAAAAATAAATTAATAAATATATTAGTACATAATACATATAAAAATACATTTCTTTATTCCTTTATACTGTGTATGTATATATATATATATATATATATATATATATATATATATATATATATATATATATATATATATATATATATATATATATCTGTATGCAATCAACTGATATTTTATTATAATTCATTGTTTTAAGGAGTTTATTGATCTTGAAACAGTCATGAGGGTCTGCAGGGGGCATCTCTATGATATCATTTCCTGTTTTATGTGTTTTTCGGCATGGTGATTGGACCACATGACTTTTGATTTAGCAGACAAATGCATTTCAAATATTATAAGCACAATAGTATTTTTGTTATTTTTAATAAAGAAACAATATTAAGCTGAAATTTCTATGAAAGGTTTTCTTTTAATTCTGATATCAAAATTTGACCTCAAAAAAACTCAATTAATTTAAAATCAGACTTTAATGGCATGATCATCATAAAGATGTATTTAAGTAATTGAATATCTATGAATTGCATTTTATGCATTTTTAAATAGAATAATAGATATAAAAATCATTGAGAAACCCATACTTACTCTCATTTTGACTGAAGTCTCTCAGCAGTGCAGATCGTCTCAAAAATGAGTTATACATGTAGTCACTTATACCCTTTATGTAATCTGAATCAATCACATCATCCTCATTCGTCATATTCCCTTTTGGAATATAAATTTCTGAATTATAGTATCCAACTGTGATGTCATCCAGAGTTGTTGTGCAACTAAATTTAGGAAACTGTGTTTCTTCTTGAATATAAGTTGAAAGCAACGACAAAGAGTGAGAACCTGAAACACAATTTTTTTTTTTTTTATTATGAACAAATACTTTATATGTATTTCTACCATGCGAGACAGTAGCCTACGACTAGGTTACAATAAAACTTTTAAACTATATCCAATATTTATTTTTGATTTAAAACGTCAGTCTTTAGTTTTAGGTTTAGCATGAAATGGGAAATAGCATAGGGTTAGCACTTTCATTTAGCATGAAAGTGATAAGAGTAACACTCTATTGAGGCCAGAGAGGACATGATATGTGACAATCTTCATTAATCTTGAATTTAATTCATTAGACAGGATTAGGTCTTAAAATTCGAACATTTAAAAACATAAACTACTTACCATAAGACGCAGATGGAAATGAAAGTACAAGTAAAAAGTCGAGGACAGGAGATCTTGTCCATTTGCACTGCATGCTTTTAGTCTTAAAATGTGTTGCAAAAATGTACCTGCACATTTTTAAACGTGTGCCTTCAACATGTTAGCCTACAGGCTAGGGGCGGTGTCTCTCACACTTCGTTTCACGTTTCATTTTCCTCAGCAGATTTATTGAAAGAAAGTAGCAGTGTATAGACACGCACAGACACGTAGGGTGAATTCAAGTAAAGTGGGCCATTTAAGTTTGATTGTACTTTGCTCAATGCATATACACTTTCAGAACATAACAATGGTTTTTAATTAAAGAGACACTATTTCTCGAAATTATAAAATAGTTTTGGTTGATGCAATATGACACTGGTGGGTGTGGCCGCACCTTAAAAGAACACTGCTTTATAGTGAAAGGTAGAAAAGCCTTTTGAGATAAGATTTGTTTCTAAATTATAAGTTTGCTCACTAAATAGAAACAGATATTGGGACAGTTCCTGCTTTGTTTGTTACTAACAGGGAATCAAATGCAAAGAATAAAATCTTTAAAAAATTGTTAGTTTTATTGTAAGATACGACTCAAACCAGCTAAGTGCTGTAGCCTTTATGCCCACCCAATGTTCAAAGTGTGACAGAAGGATATTATGATCAACTATATCAAATGCAGCGCAAAGATCCAATAAAACCAAAACTGAATTATCGCCAGAATCAATCGACAGCAAATCATTCATCACTTTTAACAAAGCTGTTTCAGTACTGTGGTGGGTAGTGAAACCTGACTGAAATGGTTCAAGTATGAGTTGATTTTAAAAAATGAAGTAACTGTGACAGGACAACTCTTTCCAGAACTTTTGAAAGAAATGGGAGTTTTGAAATGGGACTATAGTTATTCAAGCAATTAACATCGGCATTGGGTTTTTAAGCAATGGCTGGACAACTAAATGCTTCAAAAACGCAGGGACAGTGCCAGAAACTAAGCAAGAATTAATAATTACTTGAATACTAGGACCTATTGTAACAAAAACGACTTGAAAAAACAGCATCAGAAGTTGAATATGAAGATTTTGTCTGCATCACTAATTCCCTTAACTCCGAGAGAGACACCGGCTGAAAGCTGCACAAGGTAGCTGAAGAAACTGAACAGTCAACCAAAGAGCTAGAACAAAGAAGAACAAATGAAGATCGAATGCCAGCAATCTTTTCAGTAAAAAAAAAAAAAAAAAAAAAAAACTCTAATACCTGGTGATTGTTCAACTTCATACGAGAGGCAAGGATTAATTATTGATTTTATAGTGCTAAAAAAAGACTTTAGGAGTATGAGAATGTTTATTGATAATATCAGAAAAGTTTTTAGCTCTAGCTATTTTTGCTGCCTTCTGAAAGTTCTCCAGGGATTCTTTAAAAATGTCAGCAGAGACAACAAGATGGTCTTTTTTTCCATTGCCACTCTGCTTTTTGAAAACTCTAAGTGAACGAGTGGAGTCATCCAGCCATGGTTGTGATTTAAATTTTGGACATTTATATTTCAGGGGAGCTATAGAATCCAGGATATCTGAACAGGAAGAGTTAAAGAGAGAAATTAGATCATCTGGACTTGAGGAATGTTCAGCAGCATCTGAAATTGCTGTGGACACTTCATTACTATGATACATATCTGAAAACTGATTAGCAGTGTGAGAGTTAATGCAACGAGAATAAAAAAAACTGTAGTTTTTAATAGTACTTAAAAAGCTACATAGAGTGACATTAAATACAGTGTGCTTAAGATCTGAAAAGCAAGCATCTTCAATGTTTGTTATCATTGGAAAACCCATAAGACATGATAAGGTCCAGGTTGTGGCCAAGTACATGTGTAGCCTTATCAACATTCTGAATAAAACCAAAATAATCTAAAACATGGATAAACTCAGCAACCATGGGGTTTCCAGGACAGCAAACATGAATATTAAAAACACCTCAAATTGACAGACGATCATATGATGTGATAATATGAGATAATTCAGAAAACTATAAAACCTTTATCTGGCTTTGGGGGCCTGTAGACCAAAACACAAAATAACGGAGTGGTAGCAGAATCTATCAGAAAACACAGAGAATCAAAAGTAGAAAAGTTCCCAACAGATCCCAGACGATCTGAGATTTAAACCAGTTCCTGAAAACCATAGCCACTCCACACCTTTTACAAGTTTTCCAAGCCACTTCCAGCTTTTCCAAAAACGAACAACTCACCTGCTCCAGTCCAGGTCTTAGTTAAAAATAAGAAATCCAATTTGTGGATAGTAAAAAAGTCATTCAAAATAAAAGTCTTATTAGACACAGATTAACGAAGGCCATCTTAACGTGGGAGACGGAAGTTTGTGCTTGTGATTGACGGCCATACTTCAATGATTTAATATTTCGAAGATTCACATCCCTTCTTCGGACGTGCAATCGAGGAGGAGTGCAGAAATCAGCCGACTGCCGCTGGTCCGGTATGATGGGCAGATGACAGGCATATCTCACATCACACGAACACCGAGCCAGGTAGGCCTATAAACCACAGTGACCATTGGAAAGTGTGACAGCACAAATAGAAAGTTGAGTCAAAGGGATGTAAACTTCTCTCCTAATCCTCACCCAGACACCTCCGCGATTTCCTCTCCTTCTGCATCGTTTCCGCTCATGGATAATACAGCTAGGAAGCCGGCAAACAAACTCGGCCGAGGGAAGAGAGAACGAGGAGTAACAATAATCTTGTACAATGGGACAGTCTCTGGGTTGATTCTCTAACAAACTTTTGATGTGTAGCAACACTTGGTGATTATAGGTGATGATAGTATCAGCACAATGCATTAATAACAGCTGAGAAAGCACATAAAGGCAGAGTACTGAATGGATATTTAAAACTGACGAGACAAATGGCATGCCGACAAACACTCAGGCACCATCTTGCACACGTCATTTGTGATGTGTACGGATCACAATGTGTTTTAAGGACAATTGTTAAAACGGAATACATAAAAACTAATAATATTGTTAATGTTGTTATTTCATAATAAACCCAAGCAACGGTCGAAACTCATTTTTTCATTGTTTGAAGATGTTGATCCATTTAGCATCAAGTCATGGTATTTAATTTGATTGTTGTTGTTTCGACATGTTCATTAGATTCTGAAAAAAAAATGTTTAATGAATGATCTGAATATGCAAAAAGATAATAAAATCATTTAATTCATAAACTTAGCTTTTTTAGCTTTTTAACTTTTTTTAATTCATTAAAAAAAACAGGTTTAAAGAATGTACTTACTAGAAGCAGCAGAATAACCACTTCTGGAGGAATCTACAAAATCAAAAGGATGTTATTCATAAAAGCCAAGTATTTTCTAAAAAAAAATAGTAGTTATCATTAATTAAAGTTTTTATCCTACCTGCTTGTCCCTTCCTCCATTTATATAAGACAACTCCAGTCCCAAACACCAATACCAGAGCCAAAACTATCAGCACTGAGAGAATCGCTGTTTTAAATGGTTCACTTAAATCAAATCCTAAAAAAAAAAAGTTTACAAGATGAATGACATTTTTTATGTCTTCACATCTAATTACCGCAGCTGCTAATTATTACCAATTACTAACATCAGAGCCAAAACTGTCAGAACTGGATTAATCACTGATTTAAATGATTCCCTGTGATCAAACTCTGAAACATCAACCACAGACTGAGAGAGTGACTTTAAATGTTTTTGTTTTGACTGTTAGATTGTGTTTTCTGTAAGAGCTCATTACCCAAAGTGACGTCCAGGCTGAGGTGTGTGACAGAGCAGGTGTATTTGTGTTTATCTGCAGCACTGATCTCCAGACTCTTCCTCATCTGGTACGTCCCGTCAGCATTGGGCAGCAGCTCTCCTCCAGTGATCTCATGATCAGATACAGGCTGCCCATCTCTGAACAGGGTCAGGTTGATGTGACGAGGGTAAAATCCTGTTGCCAAACAACTCAAACGAGACCCTCCAGAATCTGAGTTTGCTTTCTGAATGAGTCTGACTTGAGGTTTCACTGCAAAAGGAAAGAACGGCAGAGAAAACTGAGTAATAAGGGAATATTAACTTATAAATTAAAAAAAAAAAAAAGGCTATTGATTGTAGATAGCATTATACCTTTTCTGTTTAGTTGAGTTTCTCTCTTTTTAAGGTAATTCTTCAGCATTTTTGTACAGGTTGGGTAATATACCTTTTCAAGACGTGACTTGGACTGTTCAAGATTGCGTATTTTTTCTGGTTCCGTCCAATTTGAAAATAGCTTATATCCGAATTTGCCATCAAAAATATGCAGCTCGTCGATTGTAGAGCCTTGATAAGCGGTTTTGGTGGTTATTTTTCCAAGTTTATTGTCACTCTGTTCACAAAAACTCACCACCTGATAAACTACATGACCTGTTAGGAAATAAAGTGATATTTCAACACATTTGGCCTCATAAGCCCTTTAAAAAGTCTTGCAATAAACTCTCTCTGTCTCTCTTTCAGCTAGCTCCCATCAGGAATCACCACAGCAGAATAATCCACACAACAGATTTGGCATGGTTTATGTATTTACATGTTTGTTTGTTTTGGATTATTAGAGTGGTTTGTTGTTTTTTTTTTTTTTATTATGGTAGTTAATGTTGTATAAATCTTAAAATATATTTAATTGTTTAAATAGTGGGTGGAGATATTGGATTGAAGCACACTGAAGAAGGCCTGTGAGCAAAAATGTATGTTTTTTATTTTCTCCATATGCAAACTAATACAGCAATAAATAAATAAATAGTTAATTTGAGTGTGAATCACAGCTGAATTATTTTTAACATCTATTGTAAACTAACAGTGTATTTGTTACAAAACCAAACCCTTTTTTACTCAACATAATTTTCATGTATCTTCATGTATTTACATATCTTTTATTCATAAACATCAAACACAGTCATGCAGTGATATAAACCATTCATGCAATATCTGAGCCAAATCACTATAGCCAACTAAACTTACTTTCTGTGTCGTTGACAGGTCTCAGGCGATGTGATCTTTCTGTAAAATGATTAAGCACATTTTCACTTACAGTCCTGACGGTATTTGGATCTATGACATCATCTTCATTTGTAGTATTTCCTCTTGCAACATAGATCTTTGTTTCTGAATCATAATATCCTACAGTGATGTCATCCAACATAATTGAAGCACTAAATGCTTTTTCTCCTCTAATGTAAGTTGCAAGCCCCGTCAAAGTGTGAGAACCTGAAACAACAGACAAAACATCTGTTAATTAGTAATTCATCAGTGGGAGGTTCTAGTGTCAGTGCATACAACCCTGATAGCACAGGTACATCATGGAGACGTCTATTTGATATCTGCATTTACATCTGCAAGACGTGTTGTTTATAGTGTTTGGTCTTCTGCACTGTCTATAGGACGTTTCCTATCAGATGTCAAATAGACGTAATAAACACGTATATTATGGGGTGTCAAATAGACGTAATATGCGAATTAGTATCTAAGACGACTATCAGATGTTTGCACACAGCAGATGCTTTCCAGATGAATACAGAGATCTTTAACATCTTGCAAATCATACCTGTGCAATCAATTAAATTTGGGTAATAGGCAAGTGGAGCTATAAATTCAGTGACAGCTTTCCCACCCAGCCAGATCCATGGAAATATATATATATAAAAACAATTTTAACGTTTAAATTATTCATTAATTACTAGCAAATGTTATTTTGTGTTGTCATGCATTTCATTAGAACAATATGATAAATAATAATGGTAACAGTAATCGTAGGCGAATTAGTGATCTTCAGATTCCAAAACAGCAACAGGCCAAGACCCTTGGCAACAGGTTTCTAATTCGTAAGAAGTCTTCATTGAAATACCAATGAAAAAATTAAGAAATGAGAAGCACTTCGAATCTACCTGGCGCTAGCATAATTTAAAATTAGTGGGTTACCTTTTCCGTTTAAATGCTATAATACAAATCTCACATATAACAAATTAAGGGCATCTTCTTTATCGAGTAGGATATAATGAATTTTCTTGCTAACCAAACACCGACAGCACAAGGGCAGATCACTTGAGCGCACGACTGATGACGCATTTGAAGTTGCTCGAGTGATCAAACACCTTCCAAAATACAGATCGATACCCTGTCCTTTTTTTTTTGGAGTGGAACTTTGACGAAGACACGAGGAAAGGGGATGAGGATGTAAGAATTGGGAATGAGTAGTAGTTTTAGTTTAGCTGGCGATGTAAAATTAGTGGGTTTATTGTTTTAGTTTAAATGGAAATTGATATTGTATGAGAAGAGGGGATGCACAAATAAGAAATGAGATTATCGAGTAGGTTTAAGGTTGAACTCATACCTGAGCTGAAACAGTGCCCGAAAGCAAAAGGCCAACTACACGGGCGCATTACGCAGGAGATTTTGTTTGTGACCCCAAAGTCCTAGGATAATATTACCTAGTAGGCATACATCTGGGAATGTGTTTTATAATCACAGCAGAATTTTGACAGGAACACCAGCTTTGAGAATCAGCTGGTGAATTTTTGTGGGGGTAGTATTTGATTGTGTGGGGAGGGCGCTGTTTCTGATGGGTGTAAGAGAGTATTTATGCTGCGTTTATGTGTGTGACTTATTAAAAGATGATATGTGACAGGGTTTAGTAATAGATCGCTATGTGGTTATGTGTTGGACTTCCTCGGGCCCCCCGGCTCTGCATATTTTGCATGTCTCTCTTTGTTAACACACCTGGGCCCGTATTCTCAAAACATTTTATCTTACCACTAAGACTTCTCCTAAATAGCAGTAAAAGTTTTTAGCTAAGATATTTCTCTTAAAAGTTATTCACAAAGCTGCTGAGACAAACTTTTACTAAGGAATATAGAGAGTCTTAAGTTTGATTGTACTTTGCTCAATGAATATACATTTCCAGAACAAAACAATGGTTCTTAATTATTTCTCTAAATGATAAAATAGTTTTGGCCTACATTTTTTTTTTTTTTTTTTTTTTTTTTTATTTCTCTAAATGATAAAATAGTTTTGGTTGATGCAATATGACATTGGTGGGTGTGGCCACACCTTAAAGGAGCACTACTTTATGGTGATTATGTATTATAAGTTTTGTAATTAAATAGAAACAAATATTACTGGGTCAGTTCCTGCTATGTTTGTTACTACATTTAACAGGGAATAAGATGCAAAGAATATATATATATTTTTTTTAAAATGTTAGTTTCCTTGTAAGGTTTTTAAATATTGCTGGCCCACTTTGGCTGAATGTGTTAGATAAAGTGAGCCAATGGGATTCAGGTAAAGTGGGTTGACCTTTAATCTTCAGTAATTATACTGAAATGCATTAAATAAATTGACATTCACTGGTTATAATAAAATGTATAATTCACTTTTTAGAAAACAGAAATGAGACTGCAGTCAGGAAATGAAAGAAAGGAAAGAGAGAATAGAAAGGAAGTCGAGGCATGAAGTTTAATCTGTGGAGTGAAGAAAGGATGAGAGGAGCAAAATGTAGATGCAGAATATAAAGCTTAAAATATGAACACAATTAAAGTGCTTTTAAAGTGTTTAGAGAACATAGACATATGGTTACCATTTTAAATGTTCCTCTTATTATTTTTTTGCCTATTTGTTCTTGCTTGTGTTAGTCACGTTTTTAATATATTGTAGAGTTCATTTTTATCAATATTCTGATTTCTGAATATTCTGATATTCAGATTTCATCAAATTTAATGTCAACAAAACATGTTCTTTAATTAGTTTGGAATGCATTTTCTTTTAAATTTCTCTGTCATGTGATAATATTGTTGTTACATAATATAAACAAATACATTATGGAAGTTTTGGGATCGCTGGATTTATTCATGGTTCAGAATCATTTCTCCAACTCGTTTGTGTGTAGCCGAACCACTTTATATTCACTGGGGAGAAGTTATTGCACTACGTTTCACACCCTGTATAGATACCTTTAAACTGCCCATGGAAGTTCGTCATCAATTGTCACACCCGACATCAGAATCATTGTTTTGTAGAATTAAAGATGTCTTGATATTGCAGAGTACATTGCACAGTATTGACACCATAATTTCAGGTAGAGACAGCTATAAGCTAGATTTTAAGTGAGAAATGTATTCAGGCAATGTGACAGTTTAAAATAATTTGCAGATTACTTTTCATTTTAAAAGACTCTTCATTTCTAACATTTTATTTACTCCTTAAAATAGCCTATTGCAATATTTGTGACATTCAGGTTTTCATAATATTCTTCATTATTATTATTTTCATTTATATTGTTTTTCGATTATTTTAATCGTCACTACTAGCTGCAATACAAAATGTATTTCTAATGGTGAACATATAAATGGTTCAAACTATA
The DNA here is from genome assembly GCF_018340385.1 of Cyprinus carpio. NCBI lineage: Eukaryota > Metazoa > Chordata > Actinopteri > Cypriniformes > Cyprinidae > Cyprinus > Cyprinus carpio. The sequence goes on along the minus strand of NC_056596.1, from coordinate 6,093,311 downwards.
ACACAGTGTCCTTATTATAACTTTGAAGAAGCAGAGCCAAGATCATTGGTGGGATTGTCAGATAACACATGAACTGATACGTGAATGCAATGAAAGTCAACACCCCTTTAGCTCCTAAATTTTATTCCATGGGGCCCTCTGGCATCCATGGGGTCACTGGAATCACTTCTTTGAAAAAATAAAAATAAAAACAGTGAAGTGCTCAATACAACACAAATAAGTGCACATTTACATTTGAATGCTTATTTCCTAAATAAACCAAACATTCTTTAGATTTACTGAATCAGGCCACTAGATGCCACTACATGCATTCAGTTCAGATAGCCACATGGATTACTCAACATCAGCAACGTCTCTGTCACTTCAAACATAATAATAATACCAAATATCCACCATATGATGCTTTTTATAAAATATACAGACCCTCTTTTTATAAACTATAGAAGTACAACTATTACTTTTTTGTTAATGTTTTGTGAAGTGTTCTATACTACACTAACATGAACATCAGTAAACCACAAATTGTAATTCCTAATGTTGACTTGTAATCCTCAATCAGGCAACTATTGTATGTCACCACATACTTTCAATTCAGATGGATAAATGTGCAAACAGTTATAATAACTAAACAAAACTTTAAACAAAATACCAATATCTTTATTTGTTCTCTCAGTACCCCTCTTATCAATGGTGTTTTTACAAGCAACTGATAAAAAGTTAAAGGAGCATAAAAAATACAATAAGCATATGACACAGTCACACATACTGTTAAGCCAGACAGACTTTGGTGATACCCCATCCCTCAAAACCCCCCAAAAAAAGAAAACTCCAATGCAAAACAGAAAGCAGGATTAATGGCAGAATGCATAAAAACAAAGTCAGACCCAGCAATACAGTAACAAAAAAGTACCACACATACACCATAAACTGCTACCTGAAAAAAAAAACTAAAATGAACCCTCTTGACAGCACTCCTGTCTATAAATAAATTCATTTGAATTTCTTGTAAAAACATTACACATTTTGACTTTAAGGGATAAACAGAGTAAGCTGTTAATTCACTGTTATTTTCCCATCTTATACTACATGAGAATGTAAGTAAATCTCAACTGGAAATCTCAGCTTACAAACAGAAAATATTGCAACAGCTCAGATGTATTTTAACAAATCTCAGATTATTATTCCATCGTATGTGACATCTCCATTTGATCAAACAGAAAATGTGATGGTTTGATCTCTTTGCAAATAGAATGGATGTCTTCAGAAGATTACAAAACACCTTCAGCATCTGTACACGGACATAAATGTTATTTAGTGACGTGAAAGTAAAGTGACGAAAGTGACGTGACATACAGCCAAGTATGGTGACCCATACTCAGAATTCGTGCTCTGCATTTAACCCATCCAAAGTGCACACACACACACACACACCGTGAACACACACCCAGAGCAGTGGGCAGCCATTTATGCTGCGGCGCCCGGGGAGCAGTTGGGGGTTCAGTGCCTTGCTCAAGGGCATCTTAGTCGTGGTATTGCCGGCCCGAGACTCGAACCCACAACCTTAGGGTTAGGAGTCAAACTCTCTAACCACTAGGCCACGACTAGTATGTTATATATATTTAAGATACTAATCTGCATGGCTGTTATTCCATTATGAGGATAGTAGTAATGGTATAGAATTAATTTGTATCAAACTGGTGTATTTTCATTTTATCACGCTCCAAGAAACTACATGCAGACATTTAGCATATGTGACTAATACAAACAAAGCATATGCCATTATACACAAAATGATCTTTTAAAAATTCAAGACCTCAGTTTGACATGAAATTCAGTTTCATGAAGATCAGAAAGAAGATAACATGCAACAATCATTATATTCTCAAAAAATTTTGGGGATCTGATCTTTTTGAAACTTACCATTTTAAGCAGATGTTAGAACTAAAAGTGCAAATAACACGATGCTTCTCTCCATTTGCCCTGCATTCTTTCAGTCCCCTCGTATTATTGAAAATTATCTGCACATTATTCATCTAGTATCTTTTGCCTTGATTATTTAAATTCTACCAGTTTTTTTAAAATTTTTCTTTAAAATGCTACAAATGCTTTCAAACTTTTTCCATTCAAAAAGTGAAACTTGTATATTCTATTCATGAATCTTTTGGACAACTGTCAAGTCAGCAGTCTTGCCCATGATTGTGTAGCCTACAGAACTAGACTGAGAGACCATTTAAAGGCTTTGCAGGTGTTTTGAGTTAAATAACTGATTAGAGTGTGGCCCCAGGTGTCTTCGATTTTGAACCTTTTCACAATATTCTAATTTTCTGAGATACTGAATTTGGGATTTTCCTTAGTTGTCAGTTATAAACATCAAAATTTAAAAGAAATAAACATTTGAAATATATCAGTCTGTGTGTAATGAATAAATATAATATACAAGTTTCACTTTTTCAATGGAATTAGTGAAATAAATACATTTTTTGATGATATTCTAAATATATGACCAGCACCTGTACTTTCTATTATTCATCTAGTATCCGATTTCGAAAGAAAAGAATCTTGAATTTTTTCTCTTAAATTGTCAGCATGCATTGTTTTCCATGTTCCATTCATTTTAATTTGCTTATGCTCTGTGCCTCTGTCATTATTCTACTGTACAAACTGTTAACACAGTAACGACAGACAATATGCTACTATTATTTTACAATACTGTAAAACTTTCTACAGAGACTACAAATACTACAGAGAATATAACGTTCTACATTTAAGCAGAAAAAAAAACCTTTAGTGTACAGTATATATACAAATGTATGCAGTCTGATGTCAGCAACTTGACAATATGTTTCAGTTTTTGATAGAAATATTTCAGATTTCTTCTATTAGAAGTTTATTTTCATATCATGATACAAGAGAACAGTTTTACCATTTTTTTGTGGTTCATCAGAGTATTTATCTGATTACAGAACAAATCAAAATTTAACAATCAAAATTAAATTGATAAACATTCAAATATTTCAAAAGTTTTTTTTTTATACTTTATATACACTGCTCACCTGGTTATGCTATGCAAAAATGTTTTTCTTTATCATTACACATATACACAAAGGAGACTAACATCATTTGTTTTGTCTTTGTGGTTTTTAAGCAGATTCAGCCATCAGCCAGTCTGTGATTTCTTTCTGGTTTTCAGCCACCCATTTTATATTGGCTTTTGTCTTCTCGATGGCCTGTTCCAGAGCTGCTGTCCCTGATCCAAAGCCAATCTCTGAATTGTCACTCTTAAACTGCAGAAGCTTTTCACATGTTGAAAGATACGAGGGGACAAAAAACAAAACAAATTAATTAGACAAGTAACCTGTTCAACCTGTTTAGCAGTTTCACATGAGTTCAGGTGATTAATTAAATTCTTACAATGTTACTGTATTAACTGTGTACGTATAGAAAATACGCACCTGCTCAAGTTCTGATTCAGTTGAAAATGTTTTTGTTATGCCACTTATAAGGCTGGCAAAGTTAAAAGACCCCACACCGTACCTATAGGGACACAAATTAATCCTGTTCATCACATTACTGCATTCAACATTTATTTTAATTCATTAAAAATTTGCAGTTGTCTTGTATATGAGCATTTGTGCTGTTCATAAAGCTCACTCTGTGAACATATACACCCAGTTCCTTCTGACAAAATCCCAAGCCAATGTCTGTCCATCTGGGTTGCTGGCAATATACACAATGACAGAGGAAGCGTCCTGTTTACGGATCATTGATGCGTCAAGCGTGTATCCAAGGTACCTATATTTATGACAATAAAAAAACATCTAATGTTATTCCTTTGAAAAGATGCTATATATTCCCAAAGAACAATATATTTCAAACCTTTCTAAAAGTTTGGTATCTTTTGCACAAGCCAGGGCTGACATGAGTTTATCAGCTTCTATTCCGATGGCGTTCTTAAACATCAGCCAGCCAAAGTCCCACTCGTCAGCGCCACCTGAGGCAATAGCACTGCAGTACACTGTAGACCTTAAATTGGGGTGAATTCTGGAAAAAGAGATCCGAATTAGATATATGTAATAATGTGGATAGATTTTTTTGTTCCTGCAAAGTGATCCGAATTAGATTTATGTAGTAATGTGTTTGGTTTTTTTTGTAGAAGACCAAAATGTTTGGTCCATCCACTGTCTGTACCAGCTTGTAGTGAGATTTTGACACTCATCTACACCCGTGCTACAGGCAAATCTAATGGCATTAACTTGATTGTACCTACACAAGGAAAAATATATGAATACAAGCCAATTATTTATGACTTACCCCAATAAAGAAGATAAGTCCATTGGAACAAAATTTTGAGATGTCATTATTGATTACAAAAATAGTTATGGATCACTTACTGGTCTGTATGGCCAGTGGGCACATGTGACCAATCTTCAGTAATAGTCTTAAAATGTTCAAAAAGGGGGGTCACCTGCTTCCTGGTGTAGTTCTACAACAACAACAACAAAAGCTGCTAAATTCATATTACTACTATTCTGAAATCAACATATATATATATATATATATATACAACAACAACAACAAAAGCTGCTAAATTCATATTACTACTATTCTGAAATCAACATATATATATATATATATATATTCAAGGAAAAATAAGATTATAGGCTTCAAATGCTAATATATAAGAAGTATTAGAACAGACCTGTAAAAATTCATAGACTTCAGTTTGTGTAAACATGAGGTAAAAATAATCCAGGTTGTTGAGCGCAGACTGCCATGGCATGTAATCTCTTTCTTTAGATAAGTACTTTGTAGTTTTTAGAGCTAAAGTGACAGGAATTATCTTTGCCCTTGAAAAAGAATTATAATTAAGTATGCAACTGATTTAATTCAAATGTGCTTGTACAAATAAAAATTTTACAATTATATTTTATATGTCTTTTTACCTAGCAAGGTTAAATGCATCATCCACTATCTGAGCTCTGTTGATGACTGGAATGACCTTTAAAAAAAATAAACAAAAAAAGCCATAATTGTGGTGTCATTTTTTTTCCTTATTAATTAAAACTGGGTCTGTGATTTCAATCACACGTCTGTGTCTTTACCTCATGGTTCTCTGTCAGTTGATTCAGGAGACGCTCCCAGTTCTCAGTGTCATAGTTCACTCTGTAATATCCAGTGATGTTCAGATTCACCAGCACCCATTCGTTTCCAGTTGCCTTCATATCAGAGTGAAAAGCTGCATATGAAAAGACAATCACGTTAACCTATTTATTACTTAAAAATGTATGCATCAAAATGATGAGCTTGTCTCAGTCATAGAAACAAATGACATCGTAAAACTTATTTTGTGTTCATACCAGTTTTTTCTGTGAGCCAAAAGCGTGGCTGTTCCACCTCTGCCTTCATCCAATTGATGGGTACAATCCATTCATAACTATAAAATCAGAAAAATAGACATAACACTAAAGAAAACAGATCACAGTCTGCTCAGGTAGCTTCAGGGATGCATTTAGACCTACTTGAATGGAGAGAGCCTCTCTAATGTAGTCTCAGGATCCAGCAGGAAGTGCATCTGAGAGACCTGGCCTGTCGTGGTGTTGATTATGACCACCGGGAAGCCCATTTGAAGAACCCAGCGGTCCATGATTTCTTTGACACTTAAGGGAAGAACTGTTCCAGTCTTATCAACAGCCTAGAGGTGGTAAATGAGAGTGATTTAATCGACCACTAGATAGCAGTACTGACAAACTTTTTGATTTGGTAATTTGTGGTAAATATTAATCAAATAATTAACCTGTTAATTATTAGTATGAGATTACAGGTTTTGATTTCTGATGCAACTCACAGTTTGAAGGTGATTCCACAGGTCCTCACCGACTGTATTTTGATAGGCGAACGTGGTGAGATAAGTTTTTAGGGAGAAATATAGCAGATTAAAAACAAAACAAAACATGTATTTATATGGTGTAAAGTAACTGTGTTGTAATTTGCTCACATTTAGTCCTTGCACGAACACAGGCTCGGTAAGGAAGTCTGACAGCATTCTCAAAACCGACGCCCCCTGCAGGTACCAGAGAAAAGAGTTTGATACTAGTTTGGTAGTAGTAATAATCAGTGTATTTTAAAGTGAAGGTTATCAAACCTACAGCACCTTGCTGTAGGAGACTGTATCAAACTGCTCAGTGATCTGCTCTGGTTTAATAATATCTTCCTCTTTCGAAGACAGGGGATGGGAGGAGGCCAAAGCATCCACAGCAAAAGCACGGTGTACGTCTTTAAGGATGATCAAGTCTTTCTGAGAGAGCGATAATGGAGAAAGACAATAAATATGATAGAGTGCAAATAATTTTTTTCGAAGTATATTTTCGGCTGTAAATTGTTGTGGTGTTGTTCAAATTTGGAAGTTTTTATTATATTTTAGGGTACGTGTACAATTTTGTTGTTTTATTCACCATTGGCCGCTTTGTCATATGAACATGAAATTAGTTTAATGGAATAACACGAAGTACACTTTAAAACATGTAAATAAAAGTTCATGACTGGTAAATGTTGTTTTAGTTGACCAACCATTGTGCAGTAAGTCCATTAAAAGTTCATTAGTTTGTAAACACTCACCACGTTCCAAGACGGTTCAGCAAAGTCTGCACCAAGATATGACACATAAGACGCGAAACCTTCATTTAACCAAACTTCATTCCACCATTTTAGAGTCACAAGGTTGCCAAACCACTGACCAAGAACACAAACAAGTCATAATAGTATTACTTTACACATCTTATAGTTATTTAAAACTATTATAGTTATATATTTTTGTAAAAGCGAGTAGGCCTACCATGTGTGCCAGTTCATGGGCTATAATGGTGGCCGTTCTCTCTTTGTTTGCATTGGAGGAGATGACTGGATCATATAGAAGGTTTGTCTCCCTGTACGTCACCAGACCCCAATTCTCCATCGCCCCAAAGTAAAAATCAGGCAGGGCAATCTGGTCTTCAAAGTAGAGAATTAATAATTTTGCATATTATTTTTTACCCCAAGCAATACTCTTAAAGAGATGATTTAGATGTGTAAACATACCTGATTTTGAGAGAGGATATGGTACACTGTAATAGTTTTCAAAAAACTTGAGGATTGGCCCAGTTATATTCAGGGCATAATCACCGTGACCGTCCTCGATGGCTTTCTTACGGGCCCATATTCGTATCTGTTCAAAGCAAACATCATTTAGTCATATGCACCATGAGTAAATATGCTGTAAGGCACACTTTGTGGTCAATAAATGTGAGATTTTTATCTTTTAAAACAGCCGTACAGCTCATGAAAGACGAATAATGGTCGTACCAAGGTGTCATTTGCTGATGTAACATTTGTATAGTCACTGACAACCAGTGCCAATAGATAGGAGGACATGTTCTTTGTGGGTTCAAATGTTGTCACCGTAACAGGTTGTCCATCAAGAACAGTGTCAGCTTTCTCTGAATGAGGAAAACAAGCAGTAAATTAGATTCTATATTATCTATCTATCTATCTATCTATCTATCTATCTACAGTATCTATCTGATGATTTCCAACTTGTCTTTTTTATCTGAAATTTTTTACAGATGCTCTAGGGACCCTGATTTATAGGAATCCATTTTCTAGTTCACATTACTTTACTGAAAATAGTCAACATGTGTGAGAAGAAACTGTTATTGGTAGAACTGACCGATTTCCATTCCATTCGACAGGGCCACGGTTCCTCTGTCATGGATGAGAGTGATGTAGAAAACCGCTCTCATTGCAGGTTCATCGAAACATGGAAAGGTCTTGCGAGCATGTGTGGGATGCATCTGGCTGGTGGCTACTATCCTGGAGGAAGTAATTATTGTTGTATCACAAAGATATAGTGCTCGTAACACCAACGGTAGGTACAGACCATAAAACAAGCACTGGGTTATTAGTATGCTGTTTTGGGAACAGTATGTATTTTCTCTGTCCAAACAATGTTAACATGATGATTGAAAAACCTGAAAAATCTTGTGGATATTATGTAATGGCCAAACACACACATAAAAAAGTGCTTTATGGATCCAGCAAGTAATCTTCCATTATATGATGGTACAAAGGTTAAACAGGCATAAAGCTGCCAAGAGACTTATCAGACAAACATGTAACCTGCCAACTGCAATAGCCTTGATGCTGATCTTGATAACTCCGATTTTTCATCCATAAGAGTTCCCGACTGGTTTTATTGAAGATCTGTGTTCATATCTTAAAAATGATAGTTGGACTTACTTTTTCTCTCCATTCTCCTCATATTCGCTTCGGTAGAACCCTGCCAGGTCATCTGCAAGTTCTCCCACGAACTCTGTGTAAAGCTCATAGAGCTCTCCAGCTTTCAGCTTCCCCTTCAACTGTATAACAAGGTACTGTGTCGTCTCCTGCATCCAGGTTTTCTGAATTGAGGGCGCTACTGAGATACCAAGCGCGAAGAGTTTGGCCACATATCCATCTGTCGAGGTCAGGTTCAGCTTATTGGCGTGAATGAGGATGAGATCGGTCTCCCTCAGACATTTGAAGACCAAGCTGGAATTACCAGTGAATACAAAGAGGCCGTGAATGTTCGGCTGGAGTCGAGGCCAGAGCGTGATGTTGTAGTAGTCTGGAACCAGAGTGTCTGGTAGACGATGCTCGTTCCAGGGCTCAGCGGGAGTTCCCGTAGAAGGAAGGAGTTGAACGGTCCACAACCCAACAATGGTGGCCAGTGATGCCATCCCCAGGAAAGTGCATCCAACACACATTGCACTAAAATGGATTCTCACCATGTTCCCTTTCACCACAGGTCAGCAAAGATCAGACCAAACTGTAATGGCATTTTATTTATTCTTCCCACCTTTTCTCCTCCCAAAGTGTATAATGGCTCATCCATTAACACTGAGACTAGCCAGTGAAAGAATCTGGTAACCTGATAAGTTGAGGTGCATTAAGATAATACATTATGGCATGTGTCTTCCCTGACATGTTTATGCAGCCATTACTCTTTAGTAGAATGTGACACTGAGACTCGTGGGAAAAAGCTCAGAAAAACAAGCACAGCAGCATCACAGCAATGAAATGATCTAATGCAAACCAAAATGTTTTCAGTCAGTGTAACTGTTTATGTTTTTATTAGATGTTTTTATTAGTTTTATTAGGCCATATTCTGAAATTACACCTAATAAACAGGGCTCCAGACCAAGATTGAAATGATAAAAAATAAATAAATAAATATTGACAAAAAACACTGGAACACTGTGTGAGGTATTATCAGACATCATAACATTATGACTCACTAACAAATGACTCTCATGAGCTGGTTCCTTTTAATGAGCTAGTCTGAAAGATTAACGAAGCAGCTTTGAATTCACTTTAAAGTTATCAGTTCGTCTGGCAATCATTTAGAGCTGTTACAGATTTAACTGACTTCCTCACTGAACTACGAGTTAATTATTATTATAATTTTTTTGTCTAATATGGAGTTCTTTTTAAACTAACATATAAAGTACTATGTACAAAAGTTGAAGACTGCATAGAAAAATACAATTTAGTTCATGGATTGAGGTTTTTATTTTCATTAGACAAAATATCAAAATGAAAAATACAGAAGAGTTCTGTACTATTTGCATATTCTGTTCTGTTTTATTCTACAAAGTTATTTTATCATTATACAATTTATTTTTTTTACAAAAAAAGAAAAGGGAAAACAGACAATTATAAAGCACGCCTTAAAGCAGTGGTTCTCAATTCCAGTCCTCGCTCCCCCCTGCTCTGCACATTTTGTATGTGTCTCTTATCACTTAAGACGTTTGTTCTATTCGAATGTAAGTGACCTGCGAAGTGGACATCACAGGATATTCCACCATCATTACAGTTCAAAAGCAAATGTATATGTTCCATTCAAAGTGCATTGAAGTGTGCGAGACGTGAATTTAAATATAATTTATTTACAGAGGTATATGATGTCACACTGGGGGGCGCAAGGACTGGAACTGAGAACCGCTGCCTTAAAGAAAGATATTTACTGTACATCATCATAGGAAGACAGTTGCTCTGGAATATATTGGGATTTAGAACATCATCCATTATAAATAATAATTTCCTTTAATGCTCTTCTAAGCCAAGCAAAAGAATGTCCCAGTGTTCAACAACAACAAACTACAGTATGTGCATTTTTCAGAGTTATGATGGATTTTTGAACCAATCTAAGACTGCTTTTTGGTTCTTTTCGATCCATTTGATGTTGGCATTAGTCCTCTCGATGGATTGTTGAATGGCAAGGGATCCTGAACCGAAACCTATGTGAGCGTTGTCATCTTTGAACTGTATCAGCTGTGTTTGTAAAACAGGACAGTAGATTAAGAAACATTTAAATGTAAGTATCTGCTGTACAAGATGACAGTCAAATAAATTCAGCAATCCTGGGAAAGATCGCATACCTGTTGCAATTCGAACTGAGTTGAGAATCTCTTTGTGACGCCATTGATCAGATTGGAGAAAGAGAAAGATCCACCTCCATACCTAATGGAGAATAAAAGAAGTGGATGTGCAGTTATAGAAACCTGCTATCTGTATTTTTAAGCAAATAAAATCATAACCCACAAAAAAAAAAAAAATTCTTACTGTTTGAAAATGTACTCCCAGTTGGCTCTAACAAAATCCCAGGCCAACGGTTGGCCGACCACATTGCTTGCAATGTTGATGATGGTAGAGGTGGCATCTTGTTTCCGAATTTTTTCCGGATCCAAAGTGTATTTGAGATACCTACAACATAAATCGAAGCACTTGTCATTAGCTAAATACAATGAGACCAGTATGCATTTGTCAGCATTAACCTGCAGTGAGCTCACCTGTTCAGTAACCAGGGCTCAGTGGCACATGCCATTGCAGCTCTCAGTTTGTCTTTCTCTGAAGCAATAGTAGCATTTTGAAACTGCTCCCAAGCGAAGTTCCACTCCTCCTCACCACCTGCTGCAATAGCACTGCAGTACACTGTGGACCTCAAGTTGGCCTTAATACTGAAGCAGATCAGTTATACATAGTTATACATTTTAACTCATGGAAACATAATCACATACTCTCTAAGATTTCTACTAAGTGGAACTCACGGGTTGACATTTGGATTGTCCATCCACTGTTTGAACCAATTTGTGATTAGAGTCTTACAGTCTTCATTGCCAGTGCTGCAGGCAACTCTGAGTGCATTTATCTGATTGTATCTGCAGATACAAAGACATGAATACAATAAATAGATGTTTGAGAGCAAATCTGAGCATTTATTGTCGCTACTCTATATATGACTTACTGGTCAGTATGTCCTTGAGGCACATCCTGCCAATTTGTAAGCCTTGTGAAGTAATCAAACAAATCTTTCACCTGTCTTCCAACGTATTTCTGCATGTATGAAAAAATGTGATGTTAGAATTTAAGCTGAGTTGGGTTGACATTATGAAATATTCAGAGACAAACTTACCTGCATGTGGCCGTACACCTCTGTGCGATCAAACATGAGGTAAAAGTAGTCCAAGTTATCGAGAGCAGCCTCCCACGGCATGTACTCCGTTTCAGAGTTTAGGAACAGTGTGGTTCTTAGAGCCAATGTCGTTTCAATAATTCCTGCTCTGTAAAGGGAAAAGATGCTATTTAGCATTTGGACTGGTTGAAATTACACTAATAACTTTAAAGAAAAAAGTTCAGATCTTACTTGGCCAAGTTAAAAGCATCATCAATTAACTGCGCCCGGTTAATAACTGGAATGCTCTAAATGAAATCAAATTAAAAAGATTATCATTGCTGAACAAAAAAACAATCCAAATCTTGCTCTTATTATCTTCAACAGTATTACCTTCTAATTTCATAAATGTAATTCTTTTTACCTGTCTTGAAGCCTGGAGTACATTAAGTAGGCGTTGCCAGTTATCATTATCATAGTTAACCCTGTAGTATCCTGTCACATTGATATTGGCCAGAACCCACTCATCAGCACTTATTTTCATGTCATTCGATTGGTCTAAATTAGAAATGTAGAGCAGAAATAAATGAATTTGTTAAAGCAAGTACAGTATTGTCCTGTATTAACAATGGATGATCATAATCACATGCAAAGTTAACTAAAACATGAAAAATCTGTCATTATTTACTCATCATCATGGCTTACTTTTCTCTGTGGAACATGAAGAAATTTAGTAGAATGTTCATATATTTAAAAAATAGTTATGTCGTTGTTATTTATCATATGCTCTCCGAATATTTGTAATATAGTATACAAATAGTATAGACTGCTTTTATTTAGCTTTTTTGGAGCTTAACAGCCCTAAGTCTCCATTCACTGTAATTGTATGGAATAGAATAGTTTGAGCATTCTGCTAGACTTCTACTTTGGTGTTCAACATAAGAAACAAAGTCATAAGGATTTGGAATAACATGGATATGTAATGACAGAATTATCATTTTTGGATGATCCATCTCTTCCACAGTAAATATAACTGTGATCGTTATTGTCACTGTCAACTCACCATTTTTGTTTAGCAGCCAATAAAGGGGTTGTGTTGTTTCGTTCTTTGTCCATGAAATTGGAACAAACCACTCATAACTGAAAAATATAGCATATTGTGATATAGTAATTCCCCATTTCAGCAGAACTTTGTGATTCATTCTTAAGTAGGATATATTTAATAAGTTGGTATGTAAAGAGAATTCGTCATAAAATAAAGTATATTATTATAATTCATTAGTGCATATATTTCATTAAATAAAATCTTGTCATTTTTAGTCAGAATGTCAGTTCAGTCTTCTGGTGAGACTACAGAGTTCTCCAATAATTTAGTCTGTTTTAACCCCTCCTATTTCTTATAATCGACTGCAACCTCACATTCAGCTAATCTGCTCCATCCAATCAACAACTGATTGATAGAATCAAGTCCCCATCCTACCATCCTATGTTTTTTTTTTTTTCACTAATGTTTGTTTGAATATATTGCCAAGAAAAGATCTCTCGCTACTTCAGTTTCATATGAAGTAGACTTTAAAGTATCTAGTAAACTGTAAATTCTTTCAAAATACTTTTTGACATACTTAAATTCTGATGGCCTGTCTGGTTTAGTTTCAGGGTCCAGGAGGAAGTGCTCCTGTGTGATCTGGCCAGTTGTAGTGTCAATAGTAACCACAGGGAAGCCCATTTGAAGAACCCAGCGGTCCATAATCTCTTGCACAGTTTTGGGAAGACTGTTGTTGTTGCGGTCCACAGCCTATAACATTTCATATATGAGCATGTTTTCTGTGGGAATTTTTTTTGATAATGATATGGCTGAACAGCATTGTTTAATTGCAACATACCAGTTGAAGATGGTGCCAAAGGTCTGTATAAACTGTGTTGTTGAATTCAAAATAATTCAGGTAAGTCTGTTTAGAAAAAATGGTTGTGAATGTACAAAAGCATTCTCCATCGCAAAATAATATTACATTTTTATTGTACAGCACAACTAGGAAGGGTTTTTACCTGGAGGCCTTGGGTAAACACTGCCTCAGTTAGAAAATCTGATAACATCCTAAGTACTGACGCCCCCTAGAGGAAGAGACTCTGCATGTAGTCTGTTCTGTATGTTCTTCATTATAAGACTTTATAGTAACCGTAACAAACAGTTCCCACACTACCTTACTGTAGGAAATGGTATCAAACACTTCGCTGATTTGCTCTGGTTTTTGGATCTCCTCTTCTTTAGACGACAAGGGGTGAGATGAGGCCAATGCATCTATGGCGAAAACTCTGTGCACGTCATTAAGAACGATCAAATCTTTCTGGGGGATAGACATAGAAGAGTCAGTTATGATTTCATCTGCTCTTTGTGATAGCTTGTAGCATTTACAGTTTATCGCTGTGTCTTTTGCTTCAGACACTCACAACGTTCCAATCCGGCTCAGCTTCAGCTGCTCCAAGATATTCTACATAAGATGCAAAACCTTCATTGAGCCATAGGTCATTCCACCACCTGAGAGTCACAAGGTTTCCAAACCACAAAAAGAAAGAGGAAGATGGCAATTTGCAGGGGTTATAAACTTTATAGTAGAGAAGTTGTTAAAAGTAACTTCTGTAAAGCATTTCCCATTTAGGGTTCAGATTGGAAAAAGGGACTCCTGATTATACCTGATGGGCAAGTTCATGGGCAATAACAGTAACGATTCTCTCTTTGTTTCCATTTGAGGATATTTCTTTGTCGTACAGCAGGGCTGTCTCTCTGTATGTGATTAAGCCCCAGTTTTCCATTGCACCAGCGTTGAAGTCTGGCAGAGCGATTTGATCTGTGCAATATTTTGAGGAATGAGTTAAACTTCTAACAATGGCCTAAAAGTTTTAAGTATTAACCTAATCTTACTTAAATTGTCATTTCGATAATAAAACGATTTATTTGCCTCATAAAATATAGGTCATATCATTGGTTCTTACCTGATTTGGGCAGCGGATAGGAGACATTGTAATATCTCTCAAAGAATTTGAGAATCGGTCCAGTCACAATGAGTGCATACTCCCCTTGTCCTGCATTTATGGCTTCTTGACGGGCAAAAATTCGAATCTGTTTGTATCAATTATAGAATGTTGTGTTTTAGTAGACGAACATGTTGTTTTCTAATCTTTGCTAAATTAGGTAGGGCTTAGGGCAGTAGGTTTAATTATTAAATTGGTGAAATTGTGTCTGAAGATCCTCTGAAAAGATAAGTTACCTGCAGTTTATCAATGTTTTGTTCAATGAAACCGAAATCGCTGACAATAAATGCCAACAGATATGTCGACATGACTTTTGTGGCCGCAAATGTTGTTCTGGTTACCAGAGTGCTATCCACTGTGATGTTAACCTCATCTGAAAGTCAAAAAGAGACACTGAATGATGAACCACTGAGCATTGAATTTTCTTGAAGTCAGTTTGAAGTAATAAAGCAAACTTATTCATTAGAAGTAAACTACAGTATCAAACGAGTAGCAGTGTAGGGCAACCAAACAGGACATTGCTGTTTTTAAGCTAAATGAATAATCCAACTTTTTAACTTGCAGATAATTTATTATATAATATAATTTACCCATTCAAATTGAATTTCATGTCACACTAACTAAGATAGAGTTTGTTCATGCAAAATCTCTCATTGTTTTTGAATGAGCAAAATATGGCTCTGATTAAATGATGAATGTATAACCCTTATATTTTATAATTATAAAGATATATGGTCCCCTTAAGTAACTTCAGTGTAGCTACTTTTTGTTTGTAGTTGTTAGTATTGTTAACTACTTTTTCAAAGCAGTAACTTCACTGTAGTTTAACTTTTTTATATATTATGATTAACTTAGCAAGCTACACTTTCAAAATAGCTTCCCCAACACTGCTCCTGTACAGAATAAAGTGTTCATTTACCTATCACAACACCATTGGAGAGTGCTACGGTTGCTGGATCATGGTAAAGAGTGATGTGGAATACCGCTTTCATTGCAGGTTCATCAAAGCAAGGAAAAGCCTTCCTGGCATCTGTTGCCTGCATCTGGGTTGTGGCGACCACTCTAAAAAACAACAAGGAGATTTAACTATATATGAAAGACCTTTTGTAGAAAAGGAGGAATTGACAAGATGAATCAACTTCTTACTTTTTCACTCCATTCTCATTATATTCACTTCGGTAGAAGCCTCCCAGGTCATCTGCAAGCTCACCTACAAATTCTGTGTAGAGCTCGTAGCTTTCCCCAGCAGTTAATTCATCTTTCAGATGAATTGCCATATACTGCGTTTTTGTGTGCATCACAATTGATTCAATGATAGGAGCTGGCTTGCTTCCAAGTGCCATCAAGGTGGGTTGCTTTGTCATGTTCAACTTATTGGAGTGAATGAGGATGAGGTTTGTCTTTTCCACACATCTGAAGACCACGCTGGACATCCCTGTGAAGATGTAGAGTCCGGTTGGATCTGGCTCGAGCCGTGGCCACAGAGTGACATTGTAGGTTTGTGGACTGAGAGTCTGAGGAAGGCGCCACTGGTCCCATGGTTCGTTGGATGGTGCAGTTGTTGGAGCTGATGTTACAGCATCTGTGGGTTTAACCTCATTCTCGTTGTTCTTGGACTTCTCTTGGGAGTAGACCACAGAGAGAGCAATGATTGTGACTAGAGCTCCAGCGCCTAACACAATCCCTACTACCCCGACAGTTTTACTGATGTAGAAACCCTTTCCCATGCTTCAGCAATGACAGGATGAGAGGAGTGAAACTGACATCTGCTCAACTTTTTATTTAAGGCATGGGAAGATTCTCCTCCCACATGAATGGTTCATCCATTAACACAGCACAGCTCCAGTGTACAAGAGGGCATCTAGAACCTCAGGGTTTCAGAGGGTCATTGATACCAGGGTTATCAGAATGTGGTAAGGCCACATATTCTTTTTTGAAATTACAATTAAGGCATTATGGGAAGAAGGCAGGTTGGCAGAGACAGTGTTATGATCTGGGCAATGTTCTGTTGGGAAACCTTGGGTCCTGGCATTCATGTGGATGTTATTTTGACACACATCACCTATCTAAAGATTGTCGCATTCCACATACACTCTATTGGCTATGGTGTCTCTGATTGCATAACATAAAATAACAAAATTTTCAAGGTGTTGCGCCTTGGCTCAATCCGATCGAGCATCTATGGGATGTGCTGGCCCCACCTCGTTTTAATGTTGTGGCTGATTAGTGCATATGCATAATACATTTGTACAAACAAATTTTCTGGATATATAGCCATTTTTGCATATTAAAACATGAATAAAGAAATGTCAATCATGTAGATTTAAACAAAATATTAGTGCAGATCAACCGTGGGATCTATTCTTTTTCATTTGATTTTTCAATTAGATGTCCCACACAGAATCACACACTATGGAAGGTCATTCTGAAAGAGAAGTGCACTGACATAAACCTGCACTTTACAAAGAAGAACAATGTCCTCAGAAGCATCAGTTTGTGTAACTGCTGGTACAGACACTTAATTAGTGGCATAACTGTTAAAGGATAACTAAATGTCACTGCCATTTAACTGTGCTGTTTGAGCTGTTTACCAGGAGCAAAGGACGGGATTAGTAACAAATGAACTTGTATGCCTCTCTCTGTGGTCGTCAAGCAGAACTTTGAAGTTGGACGTTCTAAAAACTGTAAAATAAAAGATGAAAGTAATACAAAGATTTGGCATTTTTTTATGGTGGAACATTGTACCAGGGATGACATTTATTATTTAGATTAATAACTCAGAAAATATAGCCAGTAACACAAGTTGGACCGTTCATTTGGAAATGCATAGATGTAATGATTATCAGTCTTTACGGTATCCCACCCTCATCATATTAACCCGTATCAACTATAAATGAGGTGTTCAACAAAGTCACCAGACTCCATAAAACTCACCTTAGCAATCTCAAAGCTTTTATATTATTATCAATTTTTATTCGCCATGTCATGAATGATTTTTAACAGGCCAAGTTATAATTTTAATTTCCTAAATGCAATAAATATTTCATTTATTATATTACATTCATATTTTATTTATTTGTGCAATATTTATCTCATCATTAAATCAAAAGGCTCCCATTACCTCAGCAGTGATTTCCCCTTTCTATGAAAATCATCTTGTTTTATAAATTGATTAAAATGAAGTCTTGCTAAACATTCAGAAGTCACAATAGATGGAGTTGATGACTTCAGATGTCATCTGATGGCTCTTGACCTTTGATAAGACCGCTATCTTAAAAAGATGACATATAGTATCTGAGACTTCTAGATATGCTATCATTTTTTTCAGTTGTGTGTTACTCATTTTTGTTGACCACACCTTTGAGGACCTCCTAAAAATGCAATAAAGTTTATTTTATAACACTGCAAACTCATGGTGAATCCATCAGTGCAACCAAGATTTGTCAAACATTTGCCGACGTACTGTCATATGAAACAGACCTTGCCCTGTGATTGCTGAAATTTTTTAGAGGCAATAAGAGCACAAAATTATATTCTTCATTAAGAACTGGTGACACTGCAGATTTTTTATGACAATAAAATGTGGAACATTTAACATGAAATGTTGAGGAGTAAATGATAAGATCAAATATCACGTTTTGTGTTTTGGAAACGTGAAGTTCAGGAATCAAGCTCATACTTACAACCTTGAAGAACCTTTTATTCATGGTCAGATCTGTTTTAATTAATAGTAATTAAAAAAAAGTAAGACTTGAATTTGGACAAAAACATTTTTAATGACAGAGTAACATTTAATATAAATTATTAATGCGTAACATTAGTAGTTGGTCTGTTGGCATAAATGACATGTTAGTACAGTATTGTGGAATTTTGCTACATCACAGACAAAACAACATTATAATCGAAATTGGAAACGGTTTGTCTACAAACCAAAGTCTGAAATTAAAAAGGTACATTGCAAATGATTGGACCCTGTAGTGTGCGTCAGACTTTAAAGAGTCCTCAGGTGATGGTCAGTCGTAAGTCCATAAATGGCAATATCTACAGTATCTATGGCAATAAATGTCAACAACACAATAACACAAAAAACCACAATAATTAGTAATGCAAACTCAAAACGGGGAGAGGCTGGGCACTTTTATATTGATGTCCCCGATATTAATGTTACGGGGTATTTCAGGAAGGTTCATATTTTTCACAGCAGAAACGGCTCGTGCTGGTGCTGCAGACAGACCTCCCTGCGGAAAACACACAAAAGATATTTGAGCACTATTATTACCCTCAACATTCTAGTTTTTTTCCATGAACTATCATACTGGATTTATTCAGCATTAAATTAAAGCCCAAACTTGGCTCATGAACAATATTCTGTAACCCAATCTAATAAGTCCAGTGAAAATTGTAAGGGTAAACCCAGCCCAAAACAAGATATGATACAAATAAAATAAACAAATATTATTTTTATTAATATACATAATATTATATATTATTTAGAAAAGTCATCTATTTTATTTTTTTGAAAGTTATATAAGAAAACCTACTTGTGACCAGTTAAACACTGCATTTTGGTGTCAAAGTACAAAGTATGGTAGAGTTTATTAACCACCACCATCCCGTTTCTACAGTCTTTAACCAAATGTTGTGGATGGATGTTGCTTTGATTCTCTGTAATGTGTGTTGTATCATCTTATGTAACATTTCCTTATTTTAACCCCTTCCATGTATATGTAAGAGTGAGTCTAGTGTTATATCAGGAGTGTGTGTAATATCAGGAACACAGTGACTGTGAATCACTGATATCGGCCCAGATACCCTTCACCATTACAGTATATGATGTCATTTTAAGCCTTTCATCTACATCCAAACGATTTGCAGGAAAAAGAAAGTGATGCTGAACAAGACTAATGTAAAATGTCTTTTGAGAAATTGTTCGAGTTTTTTTATAAACATTCCCAAGGCCCTGTTAATGTGTACAATACTATATAACCTGATTCCTTAAAAAAAAAAAAATAATAATAAATTAGCATGTATGCATCACAGAAAACTATGCCCCTTCCTGTTTGGATTGAACCACAACAATGAATGTATAAGATGTCTGAATAAACTGGAGTGACTACCGGTTACTCTGTTAATGTGAACACACCTCTGATTTCTCCATTCTGTTCTGCAGCTCGACTTGGGCGACTATTTCATTCATGTTAGTTTCCAGAACCATCCCACCCATGACAACTTCCTGGAGAATGTAATGAACCTGGAATAAACAACAAAAACTTCAACCTTCAAACCCTTGTTTTTCATTAGTAACTTAATACAATAATGATTTACGAATAAACAGCTAGGCATGAGTAACAAAACACATTTCCCAATTTGATTCTGATATTGATTTGATTCTGTTTTCATTAAGGTATTTTATTAGTAAATATTTAAAAACATTTTATCACTGGCTTTGTCTTAAATGAAAAGTATCAGTTCAGAAAATCATTTGGTCCTGAATCGGATCACACTTGTTTTGCATAATCTCTTTGATTCTCAAAAAAAAGTCATTTATTTGTGAATCTGAGTATTCTGGTTACACTGTATGTTTTGATTCATTAAAAAGAACCAGTTCATAAGAGACACTTGTTCGGGAATCCAGTTTTACTTATTTAACTGTATGATTTAAAGGGATACTCCACCCCAAAATTAAAATTTTGTCATTAATCACTTACCCCCATGTCGTTCCAAACCCGTAAAATCTTTGTTCATCTTCAGAACACAATTTAAGATATTTTGGCTGAAAACCGGGAGGCTTGTGACTGTCGCATAGACTGCAAAGTAAATAACAGTGTCAAGGTCCATAAAAGGTATGAAAGTCGTCGTCAGAATACTCCATCTGCCATCAGATGTGCAATCTGGGTTATATGAAGCGACGGGAACACTTTTTTGTAAGTGAAGAAAACAAAAATAACGACTTTATTCAACAATTCCTTTGTCAACAGTTTCCTCTGTGTCTCTCCATATCACCGTATACTGTGTATGCTCTTCTGTATCATCCGCGCCACAAGAATGTGCTGTTTTATTTCAAATCAAACCTAAATACACGAAGAAACAGTGCATCCTTGTGGCGCTGATGATACAGAAGAGCATACACAGCCTACGGTGATATGGAGAGACACAGAGGAGACTGTTGACAAAGGAATTGTTGAATAAAGTTGTTATTTTTGTTTTCTTCTCTTACAAAAAGTGTTCCTGTCGCTTCATATAACCCAGATTGCACGCCTGCTGGCAGATGGAGTATTCTGACGACGACTTTCATACCTTTTATGAACATTGACACTGTTACAGTATTTACTTGGCAGTCTATGGGACAGTCACAGGCCTCCCGGTTTTCATTCAAAATATCATAATTGTGTTCCAAAGACGAACGAAGCTTTACGGGTTTGAAACGACATGGGGGTAAGTGATTAATGATAAAATTTTATTTTTGGTGTGGAGTATCCCTTTAATGTACTAAAAGAACTGCTTCATAGGAATCATTTGTTTGTGAATCGGATGGAAAATGCGATTCACTGGAAAATCATTACTTTTACACAAACAGCTCAGCTGATAAATCAAAGCATTAAACTGAGACAAAATACACACAAGCACAAGACTACTGATGCACATTACTGATGCACATTACTAAACATGTTACACATGGCTTACTCAGAAACAAGAACAAACGAGAAGTTACCATAAAGCCATACATTGCCATTTACAAGTAATTCCTTCCACTCATAAAACATTATTACTGATTAGATAACTAACAAAAGCATTGTAGTGCACACTTCTGTCATGAACTTATTTTACAGTGGTCCCATAATCCAACAGGCAATTATCAGAAAGAGTATACTGACTTACATATAAACTTTCCCTTATATGCTGGATTGAATTATGATCACCCCTAATTATTCATGCCCTGATGAACATTTAACAGCACCAAAGAGCACTTTTTGGTAACTAAGAAGTTATATGCGTCATTATGAAAGGAACATCATGAACTAGTGTTATTTTAGTATCACGATATACTGTTATGGTTTATATTAGGGCTGTGCAATTAATAGCATCCGATTGTCGCGCGCATCTCGTCAGTAAAGCTGCTCCAGTGATTAGTAGTGAATCACCATCACCTGCTTTCAGATTGAGCAGCTTTCACTACACGGAGCGGCTTTACTGACGAGATGTGCATGACAATCGAATGCGATTAATCGCACAGCCCTAGTTTATATTAGTGTTTTGTATTAGTTCTTTATTTTTATTTCTGTTTTAAAGTAGTTAACGGTTTAGTCATTTTGTTGTGTTTTTGACCTTTTTTGTTTTGTTTTGTTACTATATAGTTCTTTTTCATTTATTTTTTTTTTTTTCTAATTAAATACTTGGAAATTATGCCTTGCTGAAATAAGTTTACGTTACGTATATATATATATATATATATATATATATACTGTATATATGTATATAAATATATATATATATATTTTTTTTTTTTTTCAGTTAACATTTATTTTATTTCAAGTAATTTTTTTTTATGGTTTTAGTTTTCATTTTAGTTTTAGTTAACGGTAATAACTGCTGAAAACTGACCTTATCCATGTGAAAAATTAAGTCCAGTTCACACACATTCTCAAAGCATTTGTCCAGGGTTTCCACAAAGACCTGCATGACAAAATTACACACAGTTGTGAACAACAACATGTTCTTTCAGCGACATTTTCAAAAGACTTGTGTAATGTTTCAGGTTACACACACACACTAAAAGAAGCAAATTAACTCATGCAAAAAAGTACTTTGGCATTATCATTGTATCAAACGGCAATACTACAGGTGATATGGAATTAGTATGGTCCAGTGAGGACTAAAGTATCCTGATATGTCAAACAACCATTGCACTAAAAAAAGTGTTTTAAACTCTGCCTTGTCTTTATGTACATCTTCAAAAATCGTTAATGCCTGAATGCAATAGGAGAAACATTAACTGCCCCCTTATGTCTATAGGCCAGAACTACAGCATGTGAATTGCAGTAAGTTCACCTGTATGAGATCTAGAATCCCCAGCTCGCTCTCTGATGAGTCCACACAAAACACAAAGTACAGGGTGGCATAGTGTCTGTAGATCAGCTTGTAGTCAGAGCCTCCGATCAAACTAAAAGTGAAGAGCAAAACTAGAGTAAACAACTTCTGAGATATACTGAGCATCCATCTTTATACCGTCCTTGATATAGAGATGCATTTGACAATCATAACAGTAAGCCCTTATGTGTAACATTATTATGCAGAAACCCTTCTGTCACCTTCCACCCTCCAGAAAATTGCAGACATTGTCGTCTCTTTTGGACACCAGGTGAAAGGTCTCCCTAATGATCTGTTGTTGCATGTCTTCTGCCTGTGAAGAAGAAGAAGAAGAAGAAAAAACATCATCAGTTGATGTAAATCAGTTTTACCTTGGATTTTCACATAAACTCATATTAAAATATACAGTGGAGCAAACGAAACACAAACAGTGGATTAAACATTATATTAAAATGACTATTATGAAAATATGATACAGATTATTACGCGTATGTAGATGTGTTTATACACATATAATAAGCAATAAACAAAATACTGTGTTTCCAGTAAGAAGAGAAAACATTTAGACGAAAACAACAATATTCCATATCACAAAACATTATATTATACACAAATAATTTATCTGAAGCGAATGCAATATTGAGTAAAAAACAAATAATTCAATTAATCCGCTGGTAGTGTCTCAATATTGAAAAGACAGTTTCAGTGTCTTTTATGCGCTTATCTTACAAAATATTGATAGAATCTGATGAGCCTGGGCTTCCCATGGTTGTTAAAAATGAGAATAGCCTTGATCATCCTTGTCGTTTGATTATTTTTATGCGTTAACTCGTTTTTAAGATAAGCTTCAGCTTGTCAATAAAAAACGACTCTAAGTACTTCCGTGTCACGTGACTTCTCTATGATAAAAGTCACTGGAAATAAATGTACAGACGGGAAAAAACGACTAAAGAGAAGAAACTGTGTGTGTGTGTGTGTGTGTGTGTGTGTGTGTGTGTGTGTGTGTGTGTGTGTGTGTGTACGAATATTTGTTTATATATTTATATAAAAACAATTTTACATATAATCCCATTATACTTTGCAAACTGTGACTACCGTGGTAATTCTCGGAATTATTTTATATAATTTAATTCTCCATTATTAATCAATTTCCTTTTCTGTTCAATAACCCATTTTGAATGACGAATTTGTGAGCGGAGGACTTTTATTCTGACGCGTTCACGGCCCATTGCGTGACCCGGAAGTCCTGCATTTCCTCTCGTCGCATCACTTGTGTGTCGTGTCTGTTAGGTAGCTGCTACTTATTTAAACAACCCAAATTAAAATATGAAACATTTGACAGGAGAGTGATAATAAACACGCGCTGCACGAGGAATGAGACGCTGTTCATTCGCTTACGTTTGTAAACTGCAGTAAAGAAAAGTGTTTTGGAAACGCTGCTGTTTACATTTATACAAACTGTTTTTGTTGTGAAAGAACGCGTTGTATTTGTTGGTAAGTGCATCCTCGTGAGCTTTTTTATCTTTGCTTTGACAATGCTTTATTGCTTTAATAGTTAACACCGTTTGTATCATAATTATTTTTGTGGTCATCCAATTGCATGATTAATTAAGTCATTTTGTAATTAATGTTTATATTTTATATTATTTATATTGTAGGGTGTGTATCTAAGAAAAATTAGATCCAGTTGTTAGTTAGTAAAAAACGTGTTCCATTGTAAACGACAAACACTGGTGGAGTTTGTGATCACACGCCTCTTAAGTGACCCACATTACCATAGTAACGACCCTTAATAACTTATTAATCATAATAATACTCTCCGATAAGAATTTTGGTTTGTATTTTTTTATTTGTAATGGCATTCATTTGTATATTAATTAATTTAAAATTATAAACAACTAATAATGACAATTAGAATCATGTGTGTCTTAAATACCCCTTTATAGTTTAAAAAAAAATAGATGCATTAATGCAATATGATTTTTTGCTGATAGTTCTATGGAAGTTATTTAATCCTGCTTTTTTCTATAGCTACAAACAGCTTTATTTCTTCTCTGTCTTTAATTCCAGCTCAGGACGGCCCATCCGTGAATAATCTGCTTCATCTCTTCGTGAGTTTCATTCCTTTGTTCAAGCCATGGTTCAAGCCTAGATGGAAGTCATATGATCTGTACATCCTGGAACGAGTTTAGCGAGCCCTTCAGTGCTGTTTGCTGTGACGGCTGTAATCAGGCGTTCTGAGGGGTGTGGCAGACATTTATGTGCTTCGCCCCAAGACCTATTTATTCACTTTTGAAACTTCCTTATAACCAACAAAGCCATTAAAACTGAAGGTTCAGCTCAAGTTCAAAGCACATTTCTAACACTTAGAAGAGGTTAGGGCGTATGTTACTTTAAAATGGGAGCTTCTAATGTGAAAAAGAATATAAAAGGTAGCTTTATAATATACCTACATGTTCCTACATGTTTCATAGCACTTATTGTTAAGTATAAGTTGAACAGGTTTGTGAAACCGCAGGTAGACCAGATGAAATTTTAAACATTTTCCTTGTAGTGTTTTGGAATTTGTACTAGATGGCGCAATTGAATCATATTTATGGGCATTCTCACCTAGCTTCCCTGATATCTATCTATCTATCTATCTATCTATCTATCTATCGTATTTAAAAATGAATATATTTGATTTGAGTTGAGTTACAGCTTTATAAATTGTTGCTTTTGTGTATCTCACAGATGTTGGGGATGTGATCCTCTCTCACGTTATGGTCTCAGCCACTCATGTGATCATGACTGTCCATCCTTTCCTGGTCCTGCTGCCCATTCTGGGGCTCCTTGTGTTTCCATATACACCCATGCATTTGGTAAATGGCCTCCGGATAGTGTCTAATGTGACTGTGGAGAAACCGGAGAATTGTTCCCTGAGTCTTTGTAAGTCTGTCTCTTGTGCACCTCAGATATGCTTTTGATTGATTTCTTTAAATTGCATTTCAATAATTATTATTATTATTTGTATTTGTATTTTGTTTTATCAATTTAAAGTTTCTGAATAAATGTTCTTGGATTTTAATAAAATATTGAGATTAAGGTAACTACAAAGGATCATGAGGTTAAGGCTACTACTCTGATAGAAGTATGCCATGCCAAAATATAAAAATGTTTTGTGTGTGTGTGTGAAGAACATGATTTTTTTTATATTATCTAATTGGATTTTTCTTTATTTAGATTTGTTGTTTAATGTCAAGGATTTTTAACACACAGAAACTATTTCAAAATCATTAATTATATTCATATAATATATAATGCAATAAATATATAATATTACATGGGTAAATGTTAATTTTATGTAGAAAAGTTAAATCGCCATCTTGTTCTGACCAAAGTGACTTGAACACACCTGACGTCATAATTACAATTTGTAAACACATAAATCTGAACTTCCCAGGAGGACTTGAATGCACCATTTCTTCTGTGGAACACAAAAGAAAATATTTTGAAGAACTAAACCACATTAGACCCCATTGACTTTAATTGAATGGACAAAAAAAAAAAGTGTTATACATGTCTGGGTAAATGGTGACAATTTTTTTATATTTTTTTAATAACCATCCCTTTAAGTTTGCAAAATAAGCCATTATTTTTGATGCTTTAAGTTTGCAGCATGTGCATGATCAACTAAGTTCTGTCGTGACAGTTCCGGCAACCGGCCCGACACTCTCTCACACGGGCCATCCTTATTGTTGATCCCTGCACATACATAAGACGAAAAGGAAAATGAACAGATTTGTTTGATTCCTTTCCACTATTCCTAAGAGTTAAACCAGAACTTTTTCTTTGTTTCTTTGAGGGCTTGAGAATGAAATGCAATCTGCATGCTACCTTCAGAGATAAAACGAGGTACCTGCGGAATATAATATTTTTTTACAAAAGTAAAGCCATATGTTGTGCTTTGACTTTTATACATCACGTTTCTCCCTTGAAGGACGTGCACTTTCAAAGAAGACCATGTGTTTTGCATTTAAGATGAAAGGGAGGCCTGGTCTGGCTGTTCTGCTTATGCGCCAGGCACTGCTTCAGCGGGCCATACCCTTCTACAGTCTTCGTCAAGACATGCTCTTTTTCTAATTAAATCACTTTCTTTTTCCCCCATCTCGCTTTGACCACACACGTTGCTCTTGACTATCTCGCCACCTCTGTAAATGCTGGCTGTGTGTGCGACAGGCCCAGCCCCCGCCTGATAACACACACATACATTGTCGGTATTGAGTTTCCATCACGTTAACTGTACGGAGATCGAAAGCAAGGTCAGAATCACCACCGCCATCTGGAAGTCTGAAATGTTTGGAATGATGGCAAGCTATAAATACATAAGCATTCCACATTCCACTGAAGGGAACGGTGTGTTTTGGACACGTCAAAGACCAAACGTACTACAGGGCAACCTGTGGCGACTGCAAAAATCAGGCCAGGTCCTCTACTGTTTCACAGTGCTCTCCTTCTGCCTTTGGTTTTGTGCGTTTTCTGCTTCAAACAGCTGGAGAAGCGTTTAAAAGGAAAAAAATTCACACGATGCAGCTGGCCTCTCAATTTAGTGTCGACGCTGACCAAGAGATGATTCAACTGGCAGTTTTCACTTCACCGAGGTTGATTATTGATTCACCTGGAGCTTTTAAACTTTGGATGATAGTCCATTGGCAAGATCCGAAAAGGGAAATGGGGGCATTTTGGAGAATTCTGCAGTGCCAGCGCAAGCAAATTCTTTATAGCCCCATTGGTCCTGCTGTGCTGCAGCCACCTGGTTAAGTAATCAGGGGAAGTGGGAATAAGGGAAAAAGTGGAGACGGATGTGGAGGTTGAGGTGTGCTGTACCTAATGCACACATGGCTGCTGGGAGGGGATCAAAGAGAGGTTCGGCAAGGCCTGTTTTTCCTCCCAGACGTGGCTCGTTCCCGAAGACTGCAGAGCTCAGGATACGCAGTTTGACATCCAGTAATGAGCATTCGGGGAACATCTCTGTCCCAGTGTAAACAACCTGTGGTTGATGAGTCGCAGGTTGCACTGTTCGTTTTATTTCATACTTTAGAGCTTTAAAAAATATTATATATTTAAAAGTTGTAAAAAATATTTGGCCATGACACTCTAAAAACAGCCTTTGAATTTGGGTTATGGGTTTGAATTTGGGTTATGGTTGTACAAAGTGTCCATTTTTGCTATTTGATGATTTATGGCTTGGAGATTTTGATGATGGCTCCGAATCTTTTTGTATTGTATGTCCAAATTGACGTAATATTGGCGTAATATATGTTTGTACCTTTGAATCTCTTGTGAATATATTTGTTATATTTGTTTTGTTCAGTGACTTCAGATTCAGACTGATTTAAACCCTTAACCTGTTTACTTTTTAAATGATTCATTCAGAACTGGCTCATAAGAGTCATTTAATTGTGAATCCGATTACACTGGTTGTCTTTTTAGCTTAGCACATTCAATTCGGTCTGCAACTCACATTCAAGATCCTTTTAAAATAAAGTTTATTTTGCCATGGTACTGATTCATTAGCAACTGTGTCTATTCAGCAGTCATATTTAGTTTTGAAGTCCATCGTAATTGACTGTAAACAAGGTTTATTTCAAGTAATGAAGTCCTGTTGATTTCTTTGTTCTTCCTTTTACAGGTCCTGCCGGTGAATTCTGTTCGAAGGCTATTCCTAATTCAAAACAATCTTTGTGTTTTCTGATCAGCTGCCCGAATAATACCCAGAATTTTTCTTGTGAAAATGTCACAGATTTCAACGACCTGTTTGCGGAACCAGATGTGAACACAAATGGTAATATCTTTCCTTTGTTTACCTGCATTTTTTTTTGTGCTTTCAGTGATAGAATTTTACATCTCTTGTAAGAATGTTTGTATTTGTTTTGTTCACTAACTTTACTTAATTTGGAATGTTTTATCACACTGATACAAAACAGAACGTGCAAGGTTATCAAAATCTAGAAATTAATTGTGACAGTGCAATAACATGGTCCAGAATATCAGCCAGATGTCACCTTTACCAACCCAAACTTTATTTTTGCAGACGCTATCCATCTGGGCAAAAATCAGACTGGTGAATCTGTGCTGACCAATCATTCTTCTGATACCAACTCTTCCCAGTCTTCTCCAGATGGTTCTTCAACTAATGTCACACTTAATGCTGACGACTTGATCTCCAGGACTTCCACTACCACAAACCCGGCCACTTTAACAAACAACTTTATGACTATAGCGACCACCAACCTTCAGACAACTCCAACAGAAATAATCGCCACAACCGTTGCAGTGCCAAAACCAACAATCAACATAACCACTCTGACAACACCAGCCACGACATCCACCACCACAACTACACCTAAACCAACTACAACCAGCCCTAAACCCTCTCCAACAACTACCAGAACAACCACCACCTCCACAACAGTTGCACAAACCATAACCTCAAAACAGCCTTCTTCACCATCGCCATCAGGGACCAAAACATCTGCCAGCATCTCACCATCAGTGCCTACAACAACTTCATCCACTCCTTCCGCAAAACCAATCCAAACTTCTCCAGCATCATCAGATGAGAAGAAGCCATCACCAACCACACCAAAAACCATTGATGCATCTACACTGCCCAAGGACATTCCCAAAAGGGACCAAGCCATGATTGAGGTGGCCGGAGACCCTTTGACCAGCCACCTGTTGAACACAAGCTCCTTGTTGGCCGTTCTTCTGTTTGGCCTCCTCTTCTTCGTGGTCACGGTGGCGCTGTTTCTCAAACAAGCGTACGAGAGTTACAAGCGGAAGGACTACACTCAGGTCGACTATCTCATCAATGGAATGTACTCCGATTCAGGGGTCTGACCAGGATTGTGCGGTTTACATTTCAGTATATTTCCTTTTTCAACGGGTGGTAGCAGATTGACTTTGGTTTGAGACCTCTTGGTAGCACTCAAACACTTGAAAGCCCCTTACGACTTCTAGATACGAGAATCCAGCTGGTGCTCGAGTGAGTTGGTTTGATGTGTATCTTTTGTTTCTATGCAGATTTAGCTTCCATGTAATTCTTGGCATATGGGGCTGAAGCCTTAGTATTAACTTAGCCCTCAACCTTCATTCAACGAATGTCATTATTAAGGGATTCATAGTGCAATACATGGAAATGTTGTCTAATCTGTCATGTCCAGTGTTTCATCTGCGGCTGCTGAGTTGGCTGCAATAATTGCCTTTTTATGTTTGTCAGAACGGTTCAGGAACATTCAAAGAATTATGTATTAATGCCTTTTTTTTTTTTTTTTTTTTTTTTTTGTATGTATGTGAGAAATAAATGCCAAACCAGGAATTGTGGCACAGAAGCACATTATTGTAAAGCCAAGGGAATAACTCAGCCATTGTGTATTTAGTGTCTGGAACAAAGATCAGATTAGAGGAAGGGATGAAGTATGATAGTTTGATTTGATATGTGCCAAATTGATTTTGTAAGTCTTAATAGCTGCACTGTTAAAAAGATATATAATAAAGAAAAAACTTACTTTGCACTCTGAGTTATTTTATTATGTGTGAAGTGTCTGTCTGTCTGTACTTGATGTTACATTAACTTTGATCCATGAGTAGGCTGACGCCAAATCTGTGCATCTGGTTTCCACAAAAACTTGAATTTTCGTCATGTGTTTCACTTCCCTTAATTTAATAAAGATATAGTTCACCCCCTAAAATAAGTTGGTCAGCATTTAACTAGCATGTTAAGGAATGTGACGTTGCTCTGAGAAAACTAAAATAGAACGTTTAGGAGCAATGACAATTATAAGATATAAACAATAACCTATGTATTTGTAAAACATTTCAATATTTTTTAGAATACCATTATTAATGGTCTGCATCAAAACAATAATATGTATCTTTATACGTTGTCATGAACAAGCAAATTATACAGTATGGATTATACAGGACATCGCATTTACATCTCATTTTGAATTGGACATAACTGACAAAAGAGTCATTTGTTCGTGAATCAGACATCACAGCTTATATTTTGTCCGTTCGTTGTCTCGATGATGTTTGAAATCACATATGGACACACACAAGGCTTCCCTGGATACATTTTAAATGGTCATCCACTTTTTTTGTTGTATTTTCGACCATTTTAGTCACAGTTTGGAGTCGTGTGAGTAATTTCTATTTGCTATTAAATATTTTGGCTAAATTCATACTTTCAGCTGGTCCTCTTAAGCTCTTTTTAAAACATTTTACCTTGTTTACAATGGTTATTCCAAATCAGAACAGAAAATGTAAAAAAAAAAAAAAATGATGCGTAAGTTCAAGGGGCCCATCGCCTTGCTTTTGGAGCCATTGGGCCCCAGGTTTCCCATGGTTTCAAAGTGTTTTATGAGTAGTACATATCAATCAGCCTTTGGAGTAAACAAGATGCCACACATAAACAAGCCACATCTGTCGACCAATAATTGCACCTTGGAAACGTGCGGTGCACATTGTCTAATTTTAAAGGTCTGGAAGTTTAATTGGCAGGGAGGAAAATAATGAGTTGGAAAGAAGGTGGGCCGACACCTTTACAACAATCTCACCAGGGGACGGTTTTGTTTTGGAGGGAAACACAACTAGAGTCATGTGAAATGGGGAGTTTATTAGAGAAGCACAGGATGGAGTCCATTGTTATCTTCTGCAGATGGTTTGTGCTAGTTGAACTAGTTGCTGACCTGATCTGGCCTAAAAAAAAAAAATGTCATAACCTATGATTACCACATTTCTTGTTGAGCACTGCATTTCTGTAATTTCCAAAGGAATTGTCTCAGGCCTCAAAATTTCCCAATCTCTCACTTTCTTTTGGCATTTCACATCCTAGATTTTTACTTCATGCCAAAAGAGAAACAATGCAGACAAATTTCCAATAAAAACGTTCACCTCGCTCTTCAAACAAAACAGTGGGCCTCTCATTTGTTTTGATGGTTTGATATTGATACTAGCTTTTATTAGCCTTTTATTTGCTACAATTTTCAGCAGAATATCCTTGTTTTCCTTGGTTGTGTAACTAAGTGGCAGACCCATATTTCAGCACGGCTTCAGGCTGTCTAAATCCTGACTATGAATTTCCAGTGAGAAGTAGCAAGCAACAGGGTTAGTGTGAAGCACATTGACATGATGCCTCTATAAACCCTCCGTTTTAAGAGGACTTGTTCCAGATGGCATCTGTTATGCACAAAATATGTCTCGCATTAAGTTTTGGATGCATTAATACAAAGTATAATATTCAAAAGTAACAACGGGCAGTGGAGAAAGTGATTTTTTTATTTGTGCGCAGTACTCGGCGGATCAAAGAGAACGCCAAGAGCTATATTGCACAGGTGACTGTAAAGGCAGGTTTCATTACAGCATGTTTCTCTAGGCCCGGGAATTACTGCCTGCTTGCTCACACGCACTACCGTGCACATATGCTTTCACTTTGGATTTGGAGTTGGTTGCAGAACTTTACCATTCAGCCCAATGAGCGCTTTCAGTCCGCCAGGGGTTCGGTTTGATCCTTGATGTTTACAACACCTCAGGACTCATGAAAGAGCCCGAGAAAAAATTTGCATCATTGTATTTTACTCTTTTATAACATGAGCTTTCATACGAGCACGAAGAAACATAACAGGCTAGCAACAAACAGGAGAAACTGTGCAAAACATGACATGTTTAAGCTGATGTTTTCTGAAGTACAAAGAAGAATTGATCTGTCATTCACTTAAAAAGCAGGGTTTATGCATTTTAAAGCTTCTGTCTCTCCCTAAGGAATGCAAAATGAGATTTCTTTAATGTCTCAGTTGTTTCTCAGATTGTTCTCCCCAGAGAAAAAGTCTCCAGAAGACACTAATGTGAATATGTATCATGTTTCAGATCTCAAATTTGACAATCTGTCATTGTTTTCTCCTTCTTTTCAAACGTTTTTCCTGAGAAAAAGACCCTAGAAGACACTAAACTCACATTTGTCTCTTTGTATTTCAGAACTCCTGTTTGACAATCTCTAACCAAAGAACTCAAATGTGTCTCATGAAGTTCTCCCAATACTGAATTTTAAATCTCTGTACTATTACTGCATATTAACAATTGAATCATGTTGGTCTCTTTTTACTTTTCTGAAGGATTTGTATTATTATGAAACAATGATGGTTGCTTTACTGAAAATCCCCTGAAGGATAAGAATATAAAGCCACAAAAGTTCTGAGTACATAAAAGTGGAAGTCCATTAATAACATATAGAACATAACATCACTTTCATTCCACTGAAATGACACAACTTTGAATTTTCCCCTTATTTTTTTTTAAACAAAAAACAGAAATGAAACTTTTAGAATGGTCATGCCATGCCCCTCACCTTCCATTGGAGTTGATGAGTTTGTACGCTATACCATAGTGAACCTATAGTGGGCCCCCTTCATCAGGACCCAGTACAAAAGATACCATTGTCCAACTCAGGCCATGGTGTGTGTGTGTGTGTGTGTGTGTGTGTGTGTGTGTGTGTGTGTGTGTGTGTGTGTGTGTGTGTGTGTGTATATATATATATATATATATATATATATATATATATATATATATATATATATATATAGTACATATTTATTATCAAATCTAAATAATAAAAAATAAAATGCACTGATTTTGTGTCAAGAAATCAGCCTGTTTGAGTGATTAAATCTGTTTGTTACTGTAAGATGGACTGATATCAACTCTGGCTGCCCACATGATGACTACAAGTCCATCAAGATTGGCCTTTCCAGCAACTGTAGCCAATAATAACACAACGAAAGAGTACAGTGATACACACATAAACACAATACACCACCATGGTAACACACATAACACCATAATAAAGCAGTAACATTACCTAAAAAAACTAAATACAACATAAAAACTCCTATAGAAAATTCAAATAGATTAAATAATAATAATACACTCTTGAATTAAAAAAAATATTTATCAATATTTTGCCTTAAATGTACATTCATACTGCATTGTTTAATACTGCATTTTTCTCACAAATGATTTCAAGCTTTATTGTAATGCTGGTAACACTTTACAATAAGGTTCATTAGTTAACATTAGTTAACTACTTTAGTTAAGCATGAACAATACTTCTACAGCATTTATTAATCTTAGTTAATGTTAATTTCAGCATTTACAAATGCATTATTAAAATCAAAAGTTGTGCTTGTTAACATTAGTTAATGCACTGTTAATTAACATGAGCTAACACTTATCAACTGTATTTTCATTAACTAACATTAACAAAGATTAATAAATACTGTAATAAATGTGTTGTTCGTGTTAGTTAATACATTAACATTAACCAATGGAACTTTATTAAAATGCTTTACAAAACTGCACAAGTAAAAACTCAATTAGAGCATATAACGTTGTATGTAAATATGACATTGTAGCAAAAAAAAAAAAAAAAAAAAAAAAAAACCTTTTAATATTATTAATATATCATTTTGTTATTGTTGTATTATGCCCTGGCACTGGTTTATTATTTGTATGTATGTATTTATTTATTTATTTTTGCAATGGATAATTTTAATTGTATTGTTCTTGGTTATGGCATTAATTAAAAAAAAAAAAAAAAAAAAAAAAAACTATTCCACTGGTCTGGAGAAGCGAACGCGCCACAGCGCCGCACAATCCCACTTGATGACGTCGATCGGTTTCCGCTGTCAGTCATTCCCCTCCTCGTGCCTCCTTCTACTATCGCTAGAAGAGTCGCTCGAGCGAGAAAAAAAAAGTCCGACTGACTGACCTACGGACTACAAACTTTCTCCTAACACCAATACCTCGAAGAAATGGAGCTGGGATTATGGAATTAAAGCCAGGAGCGCTTGCGATGGAGATTTTACTGCTGGAACTGCTGCTTTGTTGTAGTCTGACGGTGATTCGTGGTGAGTAACAGAGTTTCTGTGGAGTTTTTCCTGCGGCTCTGAGGTGTAGAACTCACATCACCGCGAACAATGTGATACATAGTAAAACGCAAGAGCGCGAGACAAACTTGCGCACGGTCGGTTTCGCGTTACTTTTACGTGCTTTGTTTTGTTTTGTTTCGCACGGGCGTGTATTTTGATCGTTTACATATTTAGAAATGCAACTGTAGTTTTGAAAGCAAAGTTAAATCTGCGGAAAGTCGAGCTGACTTGAACTAAATGATAGTCTGCGGTGGGTTTGTTAACCGAAATGTGCACTTCTGGAAGTTGAGTCGACGCTTTAAAACTAAAACCAACTTTTTGGGATGCCTGCTGGAAGCATTTGACATGTTTGGTCGGAGTTTTTAAGATCACAGGTCTTGTAAACTGCTCTGGTTGTGTGTTATGGAGGCCTCGGTGGTGTCGGATGTCAAACAGCGTGAAAAAGAGTGCAAAGTTATTAAATTGACTTTTAAAACTATTTTAAAGACGATCTATTTTACCTGGCCTTCATCCGAATAGTATTACTGAAGTTTATTAGGAGTGCAAAAAAAACAAACAAACAAACAAACAAAAAAAAAAAAACCCTGTAAGCCAGTTCAAAGACTCCCAGTATAAAGAGCTAGATTTTCTTGGTACCACTTCATAATAACATATATAACCTAAACAAACATTACTAGTGCTTAACAGGTACTTAGTTTGAAATTGATTAAACGTCTAAATGGGTAGTTTGTGTTCATTTTTTTTTTTACTAATAAATTAATTCTTAAAATTATAGTCTTGCAATATCTTAAGGTCATATATGCATAAAAATTACAAAAGTAAAATCTAAATGGTTTTTAATTTTGTATGTAGTATATCAACTTATTAAAAAAACGATATATATATATATATATATTTACTTATTGAGAGGGATAGAGAGAGATGTTTTTATGTATAATTTTATTTATAGATAGATAGATAGATAAATGATTAATATCAGATTTCATAGTGTTATAGAGAGGCATCACTGTAGACAGTTGCTGATGAGAAATTGACGTTCAAACATGCCTGTGCTTAAATATTTATAGTTTTAGCACCATGTACTCATTATTGGTTTGCTGGGATTTTTGTATTCACGCCTAGAGAGAGAGATTGAACTGCGGTTTGGTGTTATTTCTGGGGCAAGGAAGTTGAACCGTGTGAATAGTTTAATTCAGATGGATTGGGTCATATTAAGTGCCTCCACTCATATCTGTTTAGCCTCTATTCATAACTTTATTCCTAACATTTACCAACAACTACATAGTCCTTTTTTGTATTAGACTAGTCTTCTAACTCATTCCAACTAACTGTATTGCATAAATAATCCTTAAGATGATTAGTTTCTTTTAGACTAGTCTTCTAACCCATTTCAAAAAGTTTTAATATAGTGTTACCGAGTTGTCAGAACAACATGAATCTAAACCAATCCTGTAAAAAAAATAAAATAAAATAAAGGTTCCAATTAGATCCAAAAGGTTTAACTGCCTGATTCTGTTGGAAAATCTTTAATAAGTTCCACAACAAACAATTTAATTATCTTGTACTGTAGGAAACCATTCATATACGGGTGCTTTAGAGAACTCATAAACCAAGCTGAAAATCTAAAAAGCTGTAATAAAAAGAACTTGGTGGTGCAGGACAAAATGAAAAACCTTTATTTTTAAGAGTGAGGAACAAAACCTACTTCTTCTTGGCTGAAATGTTTAGATTTTGGCATTATGAAGTACTTAAATTATTGCAGGGCTCCATTGTTTGTATGCAGCTGCTGTTGCGTTATTATTACAAGCTATTATATTGCAATTTTGAGAACAGACTGTCATGTTGTTTTTCGGTGGAGTTTGGGCTTGTTGTTTTTAAATGCTTTTAGAGAAAAAACGTATTTATTCAGGTCACGTCAATAAGCGAGCGGTTCATTTGTTGACATGTCACTATGTACGTTTGGAAATGTCTGCCAGCAAGCATCACTGCAAATGTCAGAGCCTCGTCTCTGGAGTTTTTCTAGTAGTATTAATACAAATGTAATAAGTTTAAACCCGTTTTTGTGTATTAAAAGACAAAAGTGATGGAGTAAAATCTGTTGCATGTAATGCTAATTTAACATAAGTGAACAACAAAAGGCCTTGTTGAATTTTAGCATAACAAAAACCTCAAAACTTTTGATGCAATTGTCAAGCTCCTACTGCCGATGTCAATTATTCCTTAAGCTAATTAAGCAAGTTTGCATTTGAATTAAAGGATTTTTTCGGAGGAAAGTGGAGGAAATGTAACAGTTTCAGTTTGAAATTATTTTAAACGTTTGTAGGCCATTTAGACCAGATAGCTAGATCGATCTTTAGGTGTGAATTATTTTGTTAGAATCATAAGAAGGTGTCACAGAGTTCAGTTTTTTTTTTTTTTTTTTAAACTTTGCATTCTTGTATGTTTTCTTTAACGCAGTCTCTCACTTTACTGTATTGTCTCTTGCTGATAAGGGTTGGAGGAAGTGAGCGACCGGTTTTGATTGTAATCAGGTAGGTAAAAGGAGATTGAGGACAGAGGAAGAGAAAGAAAACAGAGATAGTGAATGAGCTGAGCAGCTTTTCATTTGAAGCTCTTTTCCCCACTTTCCAGGAGTCTTCACGTGTTCGTAGACCTCTAGCCTCTTTTGTGCTCCTCCCTTCTGAAGACGGTTAATTCTGGTGACAAGCTCAGACTCCTTCAGCTGTTTCTTTGTGCTCTTTCTCTACAAAGGAGGAGCCCGGTGGGCCCAGGTGCTCTCAACTCCCCCTCCTGGCACTACAAAAGTCAGAGAAGAGCGGAAGTTCCTAAGTCATATGGGTGCTCAGTTATAGACTGGAAATGAGTTCTCCTAGGGACGTCTGTTTAGGGAGATTACTCAGATTAGTGATCTACACGCTGTGGTTGAAATTAATTGCTAGACTTTGACTGATTTTGTTTCCTCTAGTAAGGCACAGTGTTTAAATGTCCATTGAAACAAGGCTCGCTTTGCTTTTGTCCTCTAGATCTCTGGCATGTTGCCTCTAAAACCATTACAGAGTTGCTGGGGTTCTGGATCTGTGTTCCCTTTTCTTTCTCATAGGGAGCTCAGATGTGCTCTGTGGGAAAGATTTGTGTTCACAGAAGCTGTAAACTTGCAGAAACTCATTTGAGTGGCTTCTAATTATGTTTCTATACAGTAAAACCTGGGTGAATTAGAAAAATAAAGTTTCTCAAAACAGCTTTATCTGTCTATCTGTCTGTAATTTCCTATCTATCTATCTGCCTGTCTGTCTGTCTGTCTATAATTTCCTATCTATCTATCTGTCTATCTGTCTGTCTGTCTTGTCTATAATTTCCTATCTATCTATCTGCCTGTCTGTCTGTCTATCATCTGTCTATCTTTCTGTCTGTCTGTCTATAATTTCCTATCTATCTATCTGTCTGTCTGTCTTGTCTATAATTTCCTATCTATCTATCTATCTATCTATCTATCTATCTATCTATCTATCTATCTATCTATCTATCTATCTATCTATCTATCTATCTATCTATCTATCTATCTATCTATCTATCTGTCCCTCTGTCTGTCTGTCTGTCTGTCTGTCTGTCTGTCTTGTCTATAATTTCCTGTCTGTCTGTCTGTCTGTTTATAATTTCCTGTCTGTCTGTCTGTCTGTCTGAGGTCTACCTGTTTGTGTGTCTGTATTTCTGAATCTGTCTACCTGTTTGTCTGTCTATCTACCTGTCTGTCTGTCTATCATCTGTCTATCTTTCTGTCTGTCTGTCTATAATTTCCTATCTATCTATCTGTCTGTCTGTCTTGTCTATAATTTCCTATCTATCTATCTATCTATCTATCTATCTATCTATCTATCTATCTGTCTGTCTATCTATCTGTCTGTCTGTCTGTCTGTCTGTCTGTCTGTCTGTCTTGTCTATAATTTCCTGTCTGTCTGTTTATAATTTCCTGTCTGTCTGTCTGTCTGTCTGTCTGAGGTCTACCTGTTTGTGTGTCTGTATTTCTGAATCTGTCTACCTGTTTATCTGTCTATCTATCTGTCTGTCTGTCTGTCTGTCTATAGGTAATTTTTTGTCTGTATATAAATTTATGTCTGTTCATTCTTTGGAGATTAATATGATTTGTCTGTTATAGATATCACAAAACTTATTTTTCAAAGACCCAGGTCAATACATTTGAAAAACATTAAGAATGTTATCTGTCTCCAAATAACCATAGAGTGAGAGAGAGTGAAAATTTCTTCATAAGAAGTCTTCTTTGCTGAATCTATAGGAACCATTGACAAGCTTTTACTTTTAAATGTATGTGTTATATATTTATAGCAACTAAAGTAAACCCCTAAGACTGAGAATCTTTTCTTGAACTATAGCCTAGCTATTCATCGGCTAATGTGTTTGGTTTAACTAACTGGAATGACCTGTAGTGAGTAATCTCGTCTGTTTGGATAGGAGATTGTGGTGGGGGGCTGGTTGTGGTTCTTATGCATCATGCTGGTGGTGGTGGTGTTTTTTCTTGCACATTTGGGCCGCAGAGGTCTGTGTGATCTCATAAAACAGTGCAGCTGTTGGGACGAGGTTATCTTTTTAATCCCCACTGCTCTGTGCTCGCCGGGGAAGGAGGTGTCCGAGTCCTCCCAAGCTCTGGTGGATCATTCCAAAGGCTTTTCTGTGCAGATGGAAGCATATGCAATTATGCCGCTTAAATGACATGTACATTGCCAATAGTCCCAGCAAACTGTGTAATATGTATATGCTTGAAGAAACTAGCTGTTAAGAAGAAATAATAGACCTGCATATCATTTTCACAGTGGTTTGAGTATACCTCTTTATTTGATGTAGTTGGAAAGCTGGAAGAAAGGAGTGAAAGAGGTGGACAAAAAGATTGAAGAAACAATCTGTGGGCCAGGCGGAATGAGGACAGCCGATTGTTGTTTGATGTCTGGGGTCTGCTGTTGCTTACAGCATGTGTGCTTCACGCCTCTGTCAGTGTTTAGTAGACGGAGTGCTGTGTTTGTATGAAGTGTATACAGCTATAAATCATGCTAAAGTTGTGTTTACACTTGCCACGTAATTGACACTTCCTGTGGTCATAGTTGGGTATTTAGTTTGTGATAACAGAACAGAAAGTCAAGCTTAAAGGTGTTGTTTTGGACTTGGTAAATTTGTAATGGAACTGATGGTCTTTAATAGTTTTAAATGGCCCAGGATAGAGGGAAGTATTTCTAAAATCTGACTTCTCAGAGTGTTGTATGTGGCAATTACAAAATATGCATATGCATGTTCTTAGCAGGAAGCTACTGATGGTTAAATGACATGACTATACTGAACATCTGGCTTAAATCTCCTTTTCCTTCAGTTCTATTTCTTCCATTAGCTCAATAAAGTGTGTATACATGAGTCTGTAGTTTGTTATTTAGGTTCAACCTTGTAAACTATTTCAATTGGGGCTGGCAATTTTTTTTATTTTCATAAAATGTTATAATTTTTTGATAAAATTAATTTTAGAATTTTAATTATATGGCTATAAAACAAACTATATTGTCTTCTGAATCCACATCTGATAATGGTTTATTTATAGTTGCCTATAGCTGAAAGGCATTATGTTATCCCAGCTGTCCAGTAATTCATTAAGTTAAAGGGATACTCAAATCAATTGTTAAAATTAAAGAGTCCAAATAGCAGATAAAAATCGTTCCAAACCCGTAAAAGCTCAGTTCGTCTTCGGAACACAATTCAAGATATTTTGGATGAAAACCTGGAGGCCTGTGACTGTCCCATAGACTGCCAAGTAAATAACAGTGTCAAGGTCTATAAAAGGTATAAAAAAGTCATCGTCAGAATACTCCATCTGCCATCAGACTTGCAATCTGGGTTATATGAAGCGACGGGAACACTTTTTGTAAAACGAAGAAAACAAACATAACGACTTTATTCAACAATTCCTTTGTCAACAGTCTCCTCTGTGTCTCTCCATATCACTGTATGCTGTGTATGCTCTTCTGTATCAGCCGTGCCACAAGGATGCGCTTTTTTTTACATGTATTTAGCTTTGATTTGAAAGAAAACAGCGCATCCTTGTGGCACAGATGATACAGAAGAGCATACGCAGCATATGGAGAGACACAGAGGAGACTGTTGATTGTCTGACGATGACTTTCATACCTTTTATAGACCTTGACACTGTTATTTACTTGGCAGTCTATGGGACAGTCACAGGCCTCCCGGTTTTCATCCAAAATATTTTAAATTATGTTCTGAAGATGAACAAATCTTTTACGGGTTTGGAGCGACATGGGGGTAAGTGTTTAATGTCACAATTTTCATTTTGGGGTGGAGTATCCCTTTAAATGTTATGAAATGTAGGAGATCTTTGGTGGTTCTCTAGCATCTTTTTTTTTTCTCCACAGAGGAGCTTTACAGGACACTTGCATGCTGGTTTTCCTTACTGGTGTTTGCTGATAAAATAACCCTCAAGCCAAAAATTGCTGCGGTGTTTGCTTTAAGATAACACCAAATCACATATCGTGCACTGTTTAGTCTTGTAAGACTGCTTGCTTAGTGGATACCATTCTGGCCAGAAAGCTGCGATCACGTGATGGAAAATGCCACTTTAGGACCGTTGAAATCTCAAAATAAGGCAAGACTTACTGTTACTTTTGGTCATGCTTTAGGTTGGCCTCTAAGCAAACCTCTAATCACAGGTATTAAACTGTGGTGCGTAACTCATTCTGCAAAGTTTGTGCCACAGACATGAAGGATATCTGAAATCGCGTGGTTTGTTTAGGAGAGGTGTGCTGTTACTTTTCTAAATGATCAGACTTACGATTTAAACAGGACATCTGATAAAATGGGTGAGGAAAAAATACTGCAGACTTGCAGTGCATGGCTCAGATGTTATTAACTTCTACTTCTCAGAGATTTTAACCACTTTCTTTGAAATAAAAGTCAGTTTTGTTTTGATACATCCAGGCTTTTATGACTTATATAGTATGATGTTGGAGAATATCGATCTCATAATAGAGGAAAAACACCTCAGTTTTATTCAAAGGCCCAAACTGAGCAAAATATGCAGTTTTATGCAGCTGCTGCATTTATATGCAAAAAAGTTGGAAGATAAAATTGACAGCTTGTATTGTAAATCCATGAAAACATTTTAACAGTATAATGCATTAAAAGCAGTTGTCACTCTGCATCTCCCAGTAATATGTCCTCGTAAAATGATATTTAATCCTCAGTTTTAGGCTCAAAGCTCTGTAGTTTTTTTTTTTTTTTTTTTTTTTTTAAATATATGGTGAAATATATAATGCAATGCAATGCAATGATGATTGAGAGACAAATAAACATTCTATAACATAAAGTCTGATGATACCATATTTGAAAATAACAATTGAACATGACTTTTCAAAAAAAAAAATATATATATATATATATAGTTTTTGAATGATACCAAAATGTAAAAAACAGTATAAATCAGTCAATCAGATGACAGAAGGTGTGTAGTAAATTGTGTACTACTGGTTTTGCAGTTTTTGATGATGTTGATCATTTAGAGGCCTTTGAAATTTGCCTACCAAATATGCAACAGTAATCCTTATATAGGTAATATTTACCTATGAGGAGTTTTACATTTTATTATTAATAGCATCACCCCAAAAAACAGAAACCCGCAGTTGCTTATCGTTGATGACATGGTTTTTAGTAAGTGGCATGCTGGTAAACCACAGCAGGACGTCCCAGCCCTCAGCACTGTCACTATAGTCCTTGTGTCTGCATCTAATGACATCATATGTCCTCTCCCCCCTCAGCCCCAGGAAGTTATTGACTGCGATGTGAGTGGCACATGCGGACGGGTGTGAGGTGCCAACTGGCGGTCCCCGTGGAGATGTCTGGGTGCCAAAATGAAGGGCAGACATTTCCGTTGTTTCGTCTGCTATTCATTCCCTAGAGAGCGTCACATGTGCCTCTCATTTAGCACGATGAGTTCATGAAAAACACTGATTATTTAGAGACGGGAGCCTGGGTTGCAGCAGACAGATGGAGTGGATTACGAAGCACGTTTTTGAAATGGCAGATTCCTTGGTAGCAGAAATGCGGAGTCATAATTTGTAAAGAAAATGTTATTGTCTGTTCCTCATTTTTAATAATGATTTAACCCAGTAAAATGAAATTTTGCCCATATTTTTGGTCACATCCAAATTTTTGCCACTAGGTTCTCCCTTGCTGCTCTTCGCCAACCGGCGGGATGTTCGGCTGGTGGACGCTGAGGCGGGCCGGACGGAGTCCAACGTGGTGGTCAGCAGTCTTGAGGATGCGGCCGCAGTGGACTTTCTCTTCTCAGAGGGCCTGATATTCTGGACAGACGTCAGTGAAGAGGCCATCAAACAGACCTACTACAACCTCTCTACTATCTGTAAGATCATTGTGTTGTGGTTTGGAATTACTGTCAAGGAAATTAAGTCTTGGTCACACTTTATTTTAAGGTCCAGTTCTTGCAATTAACTACAACTTTCGCCTCAGACTTGTAATTTGCTGCTTATTAATGAAATTAAGTCTTGGTCACACTTTATTTTAAGGTTGTAGAATATTGTGTAAGTTAAGTACTATAAAAAGGTATTGGGTTAATTGTAGGGATTAGGGTAGGAATATGGTCATGCAGATAATGTACTTTATAAGTACTAATTTAAAAAGCCAATATGTTAATAATAGGCATGGCCTAATAAGCAACTAGATAATTGTGAGAATTTGGCCCCTATTGCTAAAGTGTTACCAAAGGACTTCAGTATGCTCACCAAAGCATGCATTTATTTGATCAAACATACAGTGAAAAACAGTAATACTGTGCAGTGATATAATATTACAAAAAAAACTATTAAACTTCTCTCCCAGATTTTTTTTTGCAAGCTCTTTATCAACCCTCTTTATTCAACGCCTGCTGCATAGCTTTCACTGAACAGCGTGTTTTAATTCAGGATTACCATTATGCAATTTTGAAGAGCTGAAAAGGGCATTGAAATGTATTCCTGATTTAGTTATCTCCGCGGCCGCGCGCTCTCTTGTTATCGCCCCGGTTGGGATTTAAAAACATCATGCAAAAGCTGAATACGCGATTCGAAACAGCAGCTGTTTCAAAAAAGCTCACGTTGCCATGAATCACATTAATGGGCCTGATCTTACAATGTTTTTATTAAACTGAGATCATCTTTTCCGTCGTATTAAAAACGTTTATTTAATTTTTGTATGTCAAAATGCAACCCTGCTCAAAAATGCTAATAAAGTAAAATCAATAATGCTATGGAAAATGTTATACTTCCCTAGTTTGTATCGCCGTGTAGAAAAGTCAAACAAACATTTTACACATCAAAAATAAAAAAAAAACACTATTACAACATAATGTGTGGTTTTAATGCAATAATGCAAATAAATTGCTCAATGTAACACACACACACACACACCCACACACATATATCCATTAATAATAATATATATAGAGAGAGAGAGAGAGAGAGAGAAGAGAGAGAGAGAGAGATTACATGATTTTCCATTATTTTTCATTTGTTTTTGTGCTATATTTAATAATGGATGCAAGTTTTTAATTAACTTTTTTATGTTTGTTATTATTATTAAAATTAATGTTGTTATTATGGAACAGTGCAGAATTAAAGATGTGTTAAAATAAATTTAAAAAGTCTTTGTCAGAGGCCAATTTTGACATTAATTTTCATATAGACACTAAATATCAGCCTTGAGCTTAAATAATCGGTATAATCGGCCCTGATAAATATTTAATGTTGACAGACACTGATGGATAATGAACAAAAAATAAATAATATCGGCAAATAACCACAGCGCTTCTACATATTCAGACTTTGCATGTGATTGGTTACGAGACAGCTAAGAATCAATGCCATTTCGCATCATTTCTCAGTCATGTTGGACTGTATTTTAATATTCATTAATTTTTGCAGGCAGCAACCCAACTGTAG
Source organism: Cyprinus carpio (assembly GCF_018340385.1). NCBI lineage: Eukaryota > Metazoa > Chordata > Actinopteri > Cypriniformes > Cyprinidae > Cyprinus > Cyprinus carpio. The sequence goes on along the minus strand of NC_056596.1, from coordinate 6,048,762 downwards.
CACAGCAAAAATATCATTATCTGGAGGCAGAATGAAACATTTGAGGAATGTTTAAACTGATAATACTGTTGTGGAACTGAATGGAGGCCTTGTTTTTCAGCTACACAGGCCACACTGGGCAGAGGGCAGATGGTGGTGGTATCAGGTCTGGATTCTCCTGATGGCTTAGCCTGCGACTGGCTCGGGCGCAAACTCTACTGGACCGACTCTGAGACGAACCGCATCGAAGTGGCCAACTTGGACGGCACCTCTCGCAAGGTGCTCTTCTGGCAAGATCTCGACCAACCCAGGGCGATAGCGTTAAACCCTGCTCATAGGTGAGTCCCTTCAACTCTGCTCTCATTTCCTCTTTCTCTCGTCCCCATCCTCCATTCAGTGGGTGGTCTTTGCATGTGTCCTTCC